>NW_027256881.1:258965554-259283054 GCF_029215685.1 Pituophis catenifer annectens | reverse complement strand
ACACAATTTCAATAGATAGGACTATGATTTGGAGAGCTGTTCTACATATCATATTAGTGTCTATAAATTAAGCAGGTAAAGGGGTGATAGCATATTCAGGTGTAAAGTTATTCAGCATCCTTGATATAGAAGTCATCAGAAACTAGAAGCAAATTGCTAATGAAGATTTTGTACAGCTCAGTCATGACCTTTTCATTTTGTCCTTTTGAGACTAAAAAGCCACATATGCTGCAATTTTTCTTCAGTAGAGAACCCACTCCAGCCTCTTATCCTGGGAATCTTCTCTCGCTCCATCATATCTGTCAGCTCTACTAAGTCAACCAGATCAGGAAATTAATGCCACAGAAAGGCTAAAATTGCTTTTTTGAGAATGTCTATAACAGAATTTAGCAAGTTTGATTGCACTGTACAGCCGCCGCCGCCTCCTCCTCCTTACAGTTTAGTGAAATAGGGCAATGTCTGCCTAAGCTGTTTCTGAAAGTTATTTCATAGTTCTGGAGTTAAAAGATGTTTAGCCTAGGCAACAGTTCTACATCTCTATCATGGTCATCTTCCTTACTTTTTATAATGACCTTTTTGAGATGTGACAATCAGAACTACATATAATATTCCAAATGTGGTCCCAACATTAATTCATACAAGGGTATCATAATATTGGAGACCCAGTTTGTGTTATAATTAAAGCAACAGGCTAGAAAATGGAAGACTGTGATTTCTGGTGCTGCCCTAAGAATAAAAGCAGCTGGATGACTTTGAGCCAGTCACTTTCTTTCAGCCCTAGGAAGGAGGCCACTTCTGAAATAAGTTGCCAGTGAGGGAAGTCACTCAGGGTTAAAGTTAGAGTTAGTTATGACTCTTATAATCTTTGGATATGAAAACAGCATTCTATTCTTTGCAATCCAGGATATGGGAGTCTGACAATGCAGCTGCACAAGCAGTGATGTATGTTTCTGGTAGAGCGCATGTTACACCTCTACTGCACAAGATGCAATGGTTACTATTTTGTTACCATAGGTGCTCATGTTGATCTTTAAAGCCCTATATGGATTATTTGAGGACTACCTCTTTCCAATTTCATCTGCCTGTCCCTCCAGAATGGGTATATTATGGGTTCCATTGTCTTGGGAACTACTTTCAGCGGCCCCTAAGCAGCAGACCTTTTCTGCTATGGTGCCCACATTGTGGAATCCTGTCTCCCTAGAGATAAAGTCAGCTTCATCACCCCTAGGCTTTTGAAGGACTGGGAACCCCAGGGGATGGATGAACTTGTGAGGTGGCTCCGTTACTATTAACATCTATGTCTCATCTGATTAACTGGGTTCTAATTTTAGGACATATGTGGAACACAGATTATACTTTAGTTCACATGTATGCAGAAATATTCAAAAAGGTTCACAAACTTTTAATCACCACTGTATATATGCAATCTGAATTACCTAAGTAAGAGAATTGTCTCTTCAATTCACAGAATAAATACTTTGGGTGGGGGGGAGAAAAATAATTGAAGAATTTAAAAACCTTTAAGTTTAACTTGAGTATTAAAGTATTTACAAGTTGCACAATGCACATGCCTAAAAACAAAATAATTGTCAATTAAAACAATTCTACTCTATGTAAGAAATATGTTAGTAAACTTTATTCAGTCCCATATATTACAACAGACTTACAATTTAGGGGATTGGATATGATGGAGTAATTGGTATCCTTCTAATATTTATGTATATGTATGCATGTATATCTTTGTATTTTCTCTTTTTTTTTCTATGAACTGATTCCATGGATTGTTTGACAATTTGCATGCCTTCTTTGCTCTTACATATAATTATTTATTTATTTATTTATTTATTTATTTATTTATTTATTTATTGCGATTTATATGCCGCCTTTCTCCCTAGGGACTCAAGGTGGCTCGCAAAATGATAACTTCAATACAAATCACAATACAATACAAAATTAAAATCAATAACCCAGTTAAAAACAATTTAAAATTATACCAGTGTACCCCCAAACGGATCAGTTTAATTGACGGAAGAGCCACGTCTTCAGCTCGCGGCGGAAGGAAAGAAGGTCGGGGGCTGTCCTGAGCTCAGTGGGCAATCCATTCCAGAGGGTCGGGGCTCCCACAGAGAACGCCCTCCCTCTGGGGGTCGTCAGCCGACATTGTTTGGCCAACGGCACCCTGAGGAGGCTGACTTTGTGAGAGCGCACAGGACGATGGGAGAACGGCTGGAGATGGTCCTGCAAGTACCCTGGGCCTAGGCCATGAAGGGCTTTATAGGTGAGCACCAGCACCTTGAAACGTATCCGGAGTGCCACCGGTAGCCAGTGCAGCTCACGCAGGAGAGGTGTTACATGGGAGTATCTAGACGCCCCCGCAACTACCCGCGCAGCTGCATTTTGGACTAGCTGAAGCCTCTGGACACATCCCAAGGGCAGCCCCATGTAGAGGGTGTTACAGTAGTCCAACCTAGAGGTAACAAGGGCGTGAGTGACCGTGGTGAGGGCATCCCGGTCTAGGAATGGGCGCAACTGGCGCACAAGACGGACCTGTGCAAAGGCCCCCCTGGTTACGGCCGTCAGATGGTCATATAAGGACAGCCAAGAATCCAGGAGGACACCCAAGTTGCGGGCCCTATCGGAGGGAGCAAGGGTTTCACCTCCGCTCATTAAGGATGGAACCTCCAGATCCCGGGATGCCGGCATCCACAGCCACTCAGTCTTGGAAGGGTTGAGTCTAAGCCTGTTCCCCCCCATCCAAACCCGCACCGCTTCCAGGCAGTGGGACATCACGGAAAGTGCATCCCTAGGGTGGTCAGGGGTGGAAATGTCAAGCTGGGTATCATCAGCATATTGATGATACCTCACCCCAAAACCATGGATGATCTCACCCAGAGGTTTCATATAGATGTTAAAGAGCAGAGGGGAGAGAACCGAGCCCTGAGGCACCCCACAAGTGAGAGGCCTCTGGGAGGATCCCTGACCCCCCGCCCAAACAGACTGCAGACGACCAGAGAGATAAGAGGAGAACCACTGTAGAACAGTGCCTCCTAACCCTATCCCCCTGAGCCGCTGCAGCAGGATACCATGGTCGATGGTATCAAACGCTGCTGAGAGGTCAAGAAGGACCAGGATGGAGGAGCAACCCCCATCCCTGGCCCGCCAGAGATCATTTACTAGGGCGACCAATGCTGTTTCCGTGCTGTGGCCACGCCTGAAACCAGATTGGTAAGGATCCAGGTAGTCAGTTTCCTCCAGGAATTGAGGGAATTGCTGTGCCACCACGGACTCAACAACCTTCGCTAAGAAGCGAAGGTTGGAGATTGGACGGTAGTTGTTAAGTACGTCAGGATCCAGGCTAGGCTTCTTGAGGAGGGGTCGAACCACCGCCTCTTTGAGTGCAGCGGGAAAGACCCCTTCCTTTAGTGAAGCATTGACAACAGCCTGGATCCAGTCTCCAGTCACCTCCCTGGCTGCCAAAACTAGCCAGGAGGGACAAGGGTCCAGTAGGCATGTGGAGGACCCCAGCCTACCCATAATCCTGTCCACGTCATCCAATGAAACAGGCTCAAACACAACCCAGATGTCTCCACCGAAACTAGGCCTTGTCACCTCAGCGGACTCTGTCCAGTCCAACCCGGTCCGAATCTGAGTGATTTTATCTTGCAGAAACTGTGCAAAGTCCTCAGTACGGCCCTGTAAGGGGTCCTCCCTCACTCCCTGATTGAGGAGGGAGCGGGTCACTCTAAACAGGGCTGCTGGGCGATTTTCTGCAGATGCAATGAGAATGGCGAAATAGTTACGTTTCGCCACTTCCATCACCACAAGATAAGACCTAATATGGGTTCTTAGTTGTGTTCGGTCGGACTCGGATCAGGAGGATCTCCAACCACCCTCCAGGCGTCTTTTCCGACGCTTCATTTCCCTGAGCTCCGCGGTAAACCAAGGAGCCGCCCGGGATCTGTGTCAGATCAGAGGCCACAAAGGCGCGATTCGATCCAGGGCCCCCATCGCAGCCTGTTCCCAGGCCACGACAAGGGTCTCAGATGAATCGTGGGCTAAGGAGGTGGGAAATGACCCAAGCTCCATCAGGAAACTTTCGGGTTCCATCAGGCGCCTGGGGCGGAACCATCTTACTGGTTCCGCACTCCTGTGATGGGGGATGGCGGAGGAAAAGTCGAGTCTAAGGAGGGAATGATCGGTCCATGACAGAGGGTCAATAGATAAAGTCCCCTCCCCACAATCATTTATCCACTGTCCAGAGAGAAAAATAAGGTCGAGTGTGTGTCCTCCAATATGAGTTGGGCCCTGTACAATCTGAGTCAGGTCCATGGCCATCATGGAGGTCATGAACTCCTGCACCAACTCAGATGACTCACCAGCCGATGGCAGGTTGAAATCTCCCACAACCAAAAGGTTGGGGAGTTCCACCGTCAATTCGGCTAAGACATCTAGTAGTGCGGGCAGGGCTGGGGCCACGCAACTGGGGGAGAGGTACGTGATCAACAGCCCAGACTGAACTCCAGGGTCCCATTTCAAAAGGAGGGATTCACACCCGCCAACCTGAGGAACAGTGACCTCCCTAGGCCTAAGACTTTCCTTAATAACTACTGCCACTCCTCCGCCCCTCCCTGGAGTCATGGCTGGTGTAGTATCCGGAAACCTGGGGGACACAAATCCACGAGAGGGACACCGCCCTCCGGCCCCAGCCAGGTCTCAGTGATACAAGCCAGGTCCGCGTCCTCCTCGTCTATAAGATCTCGAACGAGGAGTGTCTTGTTCACCACGGACTTGGCATTTAAGTACACCAGTCGGAGTCCAGGGCTCCACACTCCGTCACCGTCAGGGGAGCAGGATGAGCTGAGGGGGCAGGAGGGCGCCACCGCTTGAATGAAGCGGCGGCGCCCTCCTAGCCCCCCCTCCCGACCTCTGCATCTCCCAACTGTCACAGGGATTGGAAGACCCTCTCTCCACTGAGCCTCTTCATTCCCTCCTCCTCCCTCCCTCCCCCCACAACCATCCGACGGGCCCAATTGCTGAACCGTAGGAGCCGCCCCTGGCTCAACCCTTACCACCCGCCTCCCGGGTCCCCTTAAAATTTGGTTAAAAGCATTAATTAAAAAAACCCTCAAACCACGCTTAGAAGCATGCCACCACTCGGGGTTCCAAAACCCGTCCTTGAGGTAGGCCTTCGATAAACTCGAAGGCCATGTCTGCGAGAGGGGGGCATCTCGCAGAGCGAGGAGGGTCGCCGAAGTGTAAGCCATAATAAATATGAGAAGTGGATGGAAAATAGCAACAGGGAACCGAGATGGTAGGCAAGAGGGATAATGATGGTAAAATAGGAGTCAACCCAGACCGGCATAACCACCACTTTCTCACAGCGGTGGAGAATCCAAGGCTGCAATGAATGAGTCCTGGGGAACCAGCCGCAACCACCCTCTCACGGTGGCTAGGTGGGGAACAACCACCAGTGGAGTCATAGAGCAGTTGCTAGGAACATGATGCAGCAGCAGTCCACCAGGATTCATAGTTCATCAGTCTGTAACTCCATATCTCTGTCCAATACAACGAGACCAGTAAAGGCAGTAATAGAGGTAAGAAGATAAGATGTAACACTTTACAGTGTGAGAGGAGCCAGGGGTCAGATAGCAGTTCAAAGAGGGGGAGATGACAAAAGTCCCAACAGACAATGAGGATGAGTAAAACAAGCAGGCCGAACCAGGCAAGCAGCAGTCCGGGGGGGCACAAAAAATGGGGGAGGGACCCCAAGGAAGAGCAAGATGGATAATTATCACTTCCCCTCCGGCCAACTCCCAGCCCCCCAGATCTTCTTCAGGTCCACCCACCCCGCAGTCATAGCCTGTCCTCGCTGGGCAGTTACAGCCAGATCTTCCAGGCCTCTCATCTCCAGTGTGGCACTCACCACCATCGACACGGCCGCCACAATACCCACTGCCTTAACCTCAGTGGATTCATCAGGGGGGGCTAACGATCTTACAACAGCCATAGCGCCTGTAGCCTCCCCCGATTAGATGTAACATCGCCGAGTGTCTGCAGCATCTAATAGCACCGATCGGCCGGTAAAGCTCCAACAGCCTCAGCGCGATTGCAGGGGCCGACGCCACCCTCCCAGCAGCGCCCAGCTGATGCAATCCTCTCATCGCCGTCCCCGGGTCATCCGAGAGCCGTCTTCTGTCGGAGACGGCTCATTTGAACTGCCAAAGGCTCAGCATATCGGGCAGGAGGCCGATGACTGGAAAAACGGCCTTCCCCCGGTTTCCTGTCACAATTCTTTCATCCCGATCTCAGCCATCACTTCGGGGAACCGCCATCTTGCGCATGCGTGGAGGCATAAATTAGGCAGATATATATTAAAATCATTAAATATAAGCAGCATTATGCTTATATTTGGTTTCTATTAACCATTTCTATGCATTAATAAAATGGTTACAACTTTAAGGGCACTTACCAAATAACTCAGATTTTGACTGACTGAATCCAAACTGAATGTGTGTGGAAATATTTTCTCATTAGCAGCATGAAAGATTTAATTTGCACTGAATAAGTAATGGCAATTAATATGGACAATTGGCAGGCATTATTTCAGAATGTAACATGATTTGGCTGATGGTTAAATACTCTGAAAAACTAGCAAAAATGAAAATCAAGGTCAGCACCATTTACTATTTTCCCTCAAACCTGATAATGCCTTTCCAATATGCCTGCAAATTAACAGAAACATAAAAGAAAATACAGAACCTGGTACATGATAGATACTACAGTAATTGATACGATTAGGATCTAACAAGAAACGTTCCCTGCTGTTTTGAAAATGTATCTGACTTTTGATCCTGACATCTATGTCTCATAGGAACTTTGCTCTGACATTCTTTGTGATGTTGATCCAGGAATTAATAGACTGAAAAAGCTGGCAGGATACCCTTCTTAGTGTACAAGTGTTGAAGTATCAAGATCAACAGCTATTCTGTATTCAGTGCCAAATCACTAACTGCTGGCTTAATCCCTAAAAAGGCTTCATGAAATCATCCTTGCATATTTATGTGTGTTTATTATGGAAATTTTTATTTTTAGCCGTAAAAACTATTCTGACTACAAAAAACTTGTTCCGGGCTTATCATCAGAGAAGCATAAATTTGCCTGCCAGTACAATCTAGAAGAAGTTAATTCTCCTTAGAGTCATGCTTAACTGCTGAGGACTTCATGAACCATGCACTTTTCTTGGAAAAAGCAAAGGCATGCTTTGCCCTTACCCTTCAGCAGGATCCTTTTTGATCCTTTCCAGTCTAACCTATGATCCTGGTTATTTCCTAGTAATCTGAGTACTAAGCAACCCTAACATTTCTTAGCTTCTCAGCTCAGACAGAGCCAGGTACTGCCACCTACTGAGGCAAATACAATGGTATTATTTTCAAAAACAGCAACAAAGTTAAATTTACTTTTAAATTTTTTTACAAAAAATCAGCTTTAATCCACCAAAATCAATTTCTCTGCTATTAGTCAAATTATATTCCTTCACAAAGATCCATACCTACAATGATCATTTTCTTGGAGAAAGAGAAAGGATAAACATGCCACAAGAAAGTGGCAAATCTGAAAGATATTCATAAGGATTAAATAAATTTATAACTTTGTTTTACAAAGGAAAATTCAATAGCAAAACCAAGAAAATAAATGATTAAATTAAGTAAATCTAAATGACAATTTTCTGAAATAAAGAACTGCACCAGTAGAAGAGAATATACGTAGCTTATGGTTGAACTGTGGAGCCCTTGGTGCTCTCTGAGTTAGTTGTTTGCTTGCAGACATTTCACTATTTGATTAGGTAACATCATCAGTGCTAGTGAATCTGGGGTTTGTTCTTTGTTTACATACAGTAGCTTGTCCTGCCAGAGGAGTAAGGTTTTCTCGTGGTAGTTTCTTGATTAGGGCATTGTTTTCAGCTTGGTTGTTTGTCTGATCAATTCCTGCTTCTCTGGGTGTTGATTACTGCCGATGATGTGTTCTGATCTTTTGTTTCCTTCTTAACTTTATTGTTTTTTAAAAAAAATTATGTATAAATGTGGTTAATGTGTCTAGCAATGGTTAATTTGTCTGAATGCGAAGCTTCTAGGAATTTCCCAGTGGTTCTGGATTTAGCTTGATCTAGGATGCTCCTAGTTTCCCAGATGAAACTATAGTTCAGTTGATCCATTGTTGGGAGATTAAGGTGTTTTCATTGTGACTACTGTCTTCTGTTTGTGTTCATAGATGTGCTCTGCTAGTCTTTTGCTTGTCTCTCCTACATAGGTTGCTGTTACATTTTTTGCATTGTATATTCTAGATGACTCCTGTTTTCTCTTCTTGGAGTATTCAGTCTTTTGGTTTACTTAAGATGTTTTGGAGGGCAAACCCCATGCTCAGTAGCACTGATGATGTTACCTAGTCAGTTAATGAAATGTCTGCAAGGATGCAACCAAGCTCAGAGCGCATCAAGGACTCCGTAAGTCTGCTGTTGAGTCTGGTTGGTCTCTCTGCTCAAAAATATTGCATATTGCCGAGGTGGCACAGTGGTTAGAGTGCAGTACTGCAGCTACTTCAGCTGACTGCTAGTTCAGCAGATCAGCGGATCAAATCCCACCAGCTCAAGGTTGACTCAGCCTTCCATCCTTCCGAGGTGGGTAAAATGAGGACCCAGATTGTTGGGGGCAATATGCTATTTAGTATACTGTCTTTGGTGTAAGCTGCCCAGAGTTCTCGGAGAGTGGGCGGCATAGAAATATGACTAATAAATAAATAAATAAATAAATAAATAAATAAATAAAATCTGCTCCGTGGTTCAAAGAAAAGTTTATTTAGGTCAGCAGGGTCACCACTGAAGGTATTTCTAACAGGATTGTTTTTTATAATAATGTGTATGGTCCCTGTATTCATATTGACAAATCTAGAACATACAGTGCAAGAAATGTAACAGCAACCTATGTTTTTTAAAAAAAAGTATCAACAGATGCTTTCAAAGGGAAGATCAAAGTTTTGGTTTTCCAAATCTTGCTTCAGAATCTGTGATAAATCAGCCAGTCTCTAATGAAGCTTGATTATTTTAAAAAATTGTTGTTTTCTGAAAGTCCAAATTAATATTATATTTAGAATAAACATCTAATTGCACAAAATTACAAATACAGATATTACCTAGTATTATGAAGAAAAATAATTAAAGAAAAATATATAACAACCTATGCTTTTGCAACAGGCTCACTTCTTTTCACATTGAAATTTTAGTTTTTACATAATTCCTCAGAAATATGATTCTCTTCATAAACTTTTGAGAACTATTCTCAAATAGAAAAAAATAGAGAAGGTACACTACATTACACTAATTAGATGTAATTTTATACATAATTTTTTTCCCACCGCAAAGCTGTAAATTCTACCATTAATTTCTGGATAGATCTGTGCAGTTGCTGTAAAAAAAATAACACATTTTTTTCATTACCTGTAAAATTTGTATATATTTTTAAACATCAGTTATGATCGAATGCCATAAAATTAAAATCATCATGTGCCTTTTAGGAGATATATAAATGATGTATTAATATGCTACACAAATATGTCATTACTCTTTACTAATTTTGAACAATATCATTAAATTTAATTTGCATTTTAGGTACCTATTTTACAAAGATACTTCAAAAATATAAAAATTAAATTTATACTATTTCAAGAAATATTTGAAATTGGAAAAGTCTAGTCACAGTTTAAATTTTAACATCAAGAAATATGTTTCATTTAATGGTTCTTATAATTATTAGATGCCAGTAAGATTACTTAAACATAGCATGAAGTCAGTGACATTTCTGGCTGATGAGCAATATTAGAGATTACTTTTAGTCATTTTAAATGAAAAATAGAATTGTATTTGGGGATAATTAAAGGGAAAGAATTAAAATTAGCAAAAGAAGAGGAGAGTGATAGGTTTCTAATAACAAAAGTCAAAATTTTAACATGTGAAAAATTATTTTTAATAGTCAGATAGAAGAAATAAAAAGTGAGTTACAATTAATAAAAAAATAGCAATTAATAAAACAGTTATTAGAGTTACATTTAGCATTGTGAATGTATTACCATAGTTTTCCATACTTTGAAAAACATAAATATAGACCAGGTTCACACGCTATATTAAACAACAGGTTATATTATAATTGTGATTCTTTTATTATCCTTTCATTCATATCTACAGGATTGTGCCTACACAATCATAATTCTGAAAAATTAGAATTAATCATGCTCCCTGCCATCACATATTCAAGTTGTCAGTTACCTCCGTTTTAGAAGTGTCAAAATCATTATTAAAAGAAATATAGAAAAATATTAGCACAGGAGAAGTCATGTGTATTAGATGAACGCATAGATGTCCACCACTATTACACATGAAACCAGTTATCTTTCTTTATGGCCACTTTGCCATATAATTGAAGACTATAATTGAAGAAAGCTGAGCTTATTTTATATTGCATTGATGTTTGAGATATGTAAACTTCCAGGAGGAGACCTCTGATTGAACTTCTGCCCTTGGTGAAATTTGCACACAATATGCTCAACATATAATTTAGATCATCTCTAATTATGGGCATTCTGCCCCTTTTATGTGTATATGAGAACTTATCTTTTTTCTGTGTTTTGCTGATCTAGCCTTTCATAAAATTCTTAGAAACTAATTGGATCTAGTAAGAACACATACAAGCAGTTCTAAAATTATTATAACCAAACAGAGCATCTTTTATATTTTAGAAATTTGTCACATTATATTAGTACTTTCATAACAATGGATCATCAGGCAAACCAAATAGCATTTTGGCTTCAACTTCCTGCTTCCTTCTACATCCAGTCATTTATAGTTTTAAGTGGGTTCAAAATGGGTTATTGTTCTTGGGAAACAGCAGTCCAAAAACACACCCATGATTTGTATGCCACTTTTCACATGTGAATGAGGAGAAATTGCTGGATTCTTCCTTCCCTCTTCCTCCAGAATGCAAAATTAAAGTACAGGAAAGAAGATGGAATGAGCAACTAAGTCTTGCAGGATAAACCGCTACCACATTCTTACAATTTCTGGACTTTTAAGGAACTACTGATTTACCTCCACACTAAAGTCTTTGGTATTGTCAGCAAATGCAGTTCTTGATTCAGGTTGTTTCTAATTATTCTTTAATGCTATCCAAGTATATCAGTTCTGCCTTCTGTGCCCTTGAACTGTTTGGTTTGTTTGTTTGTTTTTTGAATCATCTGTGAACATTCCTTCAAGTTTAATGAATTTATTTTCTGGCTTACCATGCTTTGATCTATTTCAGTTTTTCTGGTTCTTGATTTCTTCCTTTGGTTGGTAAGTTATTACTGCTGTTCCAAGACAGAAATACGACAATAAAAATAGTACATTCAAGAGTTTGGTTTTTGTTTTATTAAAAAGAAGGATATCATAATCCCTGCAGTCTTGGCTAATTCTAGTGGCCAAACATGATGCTGGTATCAGTGAAGCACTACAAGAAAACCGTGAGATATTGCAATATGGAAGTGGCATTTTCTAAACTCAGAATTAATCTCCTTTGTGCAAGGAAGACAAAATGCTTACAGTAGACACTCTGCATGAAATCATGAAATAGAGGTTAAGAATAGGATGAAGTCCACTACTTTTTCTCTCCATTTTTTTAGTACTATGGAATATCTGGAGCAGAAGGAATTGTAACATTCTTCTAGTTTCTGGTTCAATGGAATTGTTGAAGTAAAACTATCTTTCCAGTCAGAAAAGTGGGGGGAGGGACTTGTGATTTGCCAAATTCCTGGGGAAAAAAGGGAGTAGGGGGAGGCTGCAGCTCTGCTTAGAAGCAAAGATGAGAGAGCAAGAGAGCATGAAGGAAAGGATGGTCACTAGTTTCTTCTAGTCTATATTCAATAAAAAGATTTGTTTGTAAGAGAGGATGGAAGTCACCAGAATGCTACAAGCAGCCCAATTGAGGAGTTGAGACTTAGATACTTAGATATTTGAAATGGAAGGAAGGGCTAACTGTCAAGGTGGTCCATAGAGTTACAGCTCAAAAATTTACTGCTTCCTGAATAAGGTCAGAAAGGCAAAGGCAAAAAAATAGTCGAAGGGTTGCAAGAGAATATCAGAAGTTCCTTCTTTCTTGGTTTTCCAGAGAGAGTTTTATTTAAAAAGTAATAAACTTTTTTTTTTACTTCTTCACTTAACAAACTTATTTTCTGCCTTACTATTTATTACTAAACCTAGGCCAATTTATATTATACCCATGCTAAATATATCTTATTCCTAAACAATTTATTCTTCTTTGTTGCTTGAGCTTTCCCCAAAGTCTTTAGATATATTTTGCCACCGTTATATTGGCTTATGTTGCTGGCAGCTGCTGTTCTACACTGCTGCTAAGGCTTTGGCTTAGTATAGTTGATGGAGAGGGGAAATGTCTTGCCTCTGCTTTTCCTTTCAGCTTTCTACTGCTGGTTTGTTGAAGTCCAAGCCAGCTCCTCCTTTTCTTTTAGTCTTCTGTTGAGCTGATGGCTACTCCACTCCCTCCTCTGCAAATTCTTCCTTTCTGCTCTTGCACACAACTTGTAAATATTCCTCTGAACACACCCACACACCCACACTCTGGTGCTCTCAGTATTTTCCTTTTATAATTGGAAATGAGAGGGTGCAATACTCCTCAGGCTTCCTTAAAAGAAAACAAAGGGAAGTAAGAGCTCTTGCTGGCCACTGCAAGGCTTTCCTTCCACAGAGGCAAAATCCAGTAAAAAGGCTTTCTTCAAATTTGTGAATAGCAGAAGACAAAGGAGATACTGAGTCATTGTTTTTCCCATATGGAGAAATTTTAATAGCTGAACAAAAAAGACAATCAACTTTTTTTTAACCTCTAATTTTATATACAAAAGAAATGGTGATTAGTAACATAGATTTGAAATTAATACAACAGGGGAAATACACAATCAGTATGTATTGTAACTCTCTCTACATGGGGCTCCCCTTGGGGTACACCCGGAGGCTCCAACTGGTGCAGAATGCGACTGTGCGGGGGATTATGGGAGCGACGGGGCGCTCCCATGTGACTCCTCTCCTGCGCGAGCTGCATTGGCTTCCAGTGGACTTCCGGGTGAGCTTCAAGGTGTTGGTGATCACCTTTAAAGCGCTCCATGGCTTAGGGCCGGGGTACTTACGGGACCGCCTTCTGCCACCAATAGCCTCCCACCGGCCGGTTCGCTCCCACAGAGAGGGCCTCCTCAGGGTGCCGTTGGCCAGACAATGCCGGCTGGCGACCCCCAGGAGGAGAGCCTTCTCTGTGGTGGCACCTACCCTTTGGAACAATCTACCTCCAGAGATACGAGTGATCTCCGACCTCAGGACTTTTCGTCGGGCCCTAAAAACTTACTTTTTTCAGTTAGCCGGTCTGTCTTGATTTTAGGGTTGGTTTTAAAATTTTGATACTGATTTTAAATTGACAAATTTTAAATTATGGGCCAAATTTATTAATTATTTTAAATCTATTTTTAATTGTAATGTTATGTATAAATGTTTTTATTTTGGCTGTTCACTGCCCTGAGTCCGAAAGGAGAAGGGCGGTATAGAAGTTTGAATAATAAATAAATAAATAAATAAATAAATAAATAAATAAATAAATAAATAGGTGCTTATTCTGATAAAATACACTTTGGAATATTGAAGTAATTAGCTGAGGAGCTATCATACCTCTGTCAATTATCTTTGTGGAATCCTGGAGAATTGGGAAAAGAGAATAAGAAAAGAGAAGAGGAAATGTGGTCCACCTCTTCAAAAATTGGGGTGGGTGGGGGAGAGGATCATCCAGTCAGCCTATTATTAATGCCCCAAAAGATGGTGGAACAGATAATAAAGCAGGCTATTTGTAAGTGTCTTGAAGATAATGTCACAATTGCTAACATCAACATGACTGTCAAAAAAGAAGTATAGAAGGCAAGACTGAACCCCAAGGGACATTATGATCAATGTCAATAATCATATCCTAGCACCATCTTCTGGAGATGATTCCAATAGGAAGGATCAGAAGCACCGTTTTAATGAGGCCAAGTGATCGAGGACAATACTATAGCTGATAGTACCAAAAAATGCTGAGAGATGTTACCGACTCTAGTATAAGTCAGGGTAACCAAAGCAGTTTCATATTATGTCCTGAATGAATCCCTGATAAAAATGAGTCCAAGAAAAAAAATCTCTCAAATCAGATTCAGTGCTAGAAAACTATAAAATAATCAATGTCTTTTTTCAGAAGGAACCCAAAGGAAACCAGGAGATTATGGGCTAGTTGGTTTAATACCTGCTCTAGGGCAATATCTCAAAGTAGGGATGAAGACTGGATCTCTTCCTTTCTGTTAATACTGACTGGAACTAGCCCCAAAGGAAGAAGGAGGACCAACACAGCACAATGCCTTTCCTCAACTCCCAGAATGATTACTAGTATCAAAGTTGCTGAGAATTCAAAAAGAGATAGGACAGACATACTATTCCATCCCACTTCCACTGTAGGTCATCGAGCAGTGCAATCAATGCACTGGCCATATCTTGGCCTAAACCAGTGGTTCTCAACCTGGGGGTCACGACCCCTTTGGGGGTTGAACGGCCATTTCACAGGGGTCGCCAAAGCCCTCTCTCACCCCCCCCATGCCTTCACTCACCCTCACCCTCTGCCTCTGTTGGATCGCCCGGTCGCCGTTCGCTTACCCCGCCCACTCCCAATCTATTGCTGCCTCCTGAGTCCCAGCTGATGGCTAGAGGGAAAAAAAAACTTTAAATTCTTGCCGCAGGGCTTCAAAGAGCTAGCTGCAAAGAGGTAAATTCCTGGAGCAAATTTTTTTCCCCCTAGCTATGCTGAAAAGAGAAAGCGAAAGCAGGGTCTTAGCTGCAACGTGACAAAATGAGGCAGAGAGATTTCTTTTTCTTTTTCCTCACCAAAAAAGCTCGGTACAAAACTGCAAACAATGGGAAATTTAGGGCAAGAGGAGGTTCAAGATTTTAAAACACAAAAGAAAAAAAGCTCTATTTAACTAGGGAATTGTAATAATTGAGATACTATTAATTGTATATTGTGTTGAAAGCAGAAACGGTTAAGTTGTGGTTTGGAGGAATATATGGGGGAAATTTGATTTATTATTATTGGTAAATATAATTAATTGATTTGTAAGAAATTGGATTTCATGGAAATAATTGGAATATTCATGTTCATATTGATTAATATACAAAAAAAGATAGTTATATAACTAATTGGTTTATATTAAAATGTTGAATTTGTATTAAACAACTGTATTACATAATTAACCAATGTGAGGATGGATATGAAAATAGATGACAATGCGAAGGGGTATAATATAGAATAGAAGGGAAAAATTGAATTTGATTAAGATTAGAGATGAGGATGAAGGGTAATATTGGTTTTTTTAAAAAATAGATGAGGAATAAATATGGTAAAAAGGAAATATAGAAATTGTAAATTTAATTGAAATGACTAAATACTGTGTTGGAAGAAATATCCTTCTGGGTTCTGCTCCAAGTGGGGAAAAAGACACTGGAAACATGGAGACTGTTTGGAAAGATGTTTTAATGGTGGACAGGATCACATGGCTTGATGGGGCCCATTGTGTTAGTTTCTGTTGCTATTGTGTTGCAAATATCCTTTGACAAAGGATTGACTTTCTGCCTCTGGCCCATTAACAAAGGGTGGGGGGCAGGAAGGTGGGAGCTGCTTTGTCTGTAAAATATGCTTCTCCATTTCTCATCCAGGGAAATATAATATTCTGCCTTTTTAATATTTCCCAAAATATTTCATTCTTCTAGGAAAGGAGTGGGTGCTAACCTCCTACAACTGTTTAAATTTGTGGACCGGCCAAATATTCTGTTCAAAGAAAATACGTTGAATGTTTGTATGTGTGTTTCTAATTATTGCTATTTATTCATATTTGTTCTCTTTTATTCTTTGAAGTTTAACAATTCATTCTTTATCTTAATATCTTTATATTTGTTTGGGGTTGGCTTTCTTCCCTTTCATCTTTTTTATTGTACAGCAATCTTTCTCCTCAAACCTACCACCTCTGTCTTTTCTTTCCTTCTTACTTTCTCTTCCCCCTCTCTTCTTCTTCTCCCTACTTCCTCTTCCTTTCTCCTTCTCCTCCTCTCTTCCTCCCTCTCTTACCCTCCCTCCTACTCTAATTTCCCTTCCCTTCCTTCATCCCTCTCTATTGCTGTATCCTTTTATGCATATGGACTACTCAGAGGGCTGAAAAAGTTATTTTTGACTGGTCCTCGCACTTTTGACCAGTCCTCGAACTTACGACTGTCCTCACAATTTATGTTTTTGCCCTATCTTGTCACCATGGTGAAGAGAAGCAGTTGTGAAATGAGTGACACGGTTGTTAAGAATGGTACAATGGGCATAAATGATGACCAGTCATAACTGGGAAGACCAGTCAAAAATGCGAGGACCTGTCAGAAATGACTTTTTTCAGCCCTCTGAGTAGTCCCTATACACATAGCCATGGCCACCTGGTCACATGACCCGCTAGCCATGCCCACCCAGTCACATGACCTCCAAGCCACGCCCACAAAATAAGCCATGCCCATAGAACCGGTAGTAAAAAAAATTTAGAACCCACCCCTGGTTGGGGGTCACCACAACATGAGGAACTGTATTAAAGGGTCGCAGCATTAGGAAGGTTGAGAACCACTGGCCTAAACTAACTAAAAAGGGTCCAGATAATTCATTTCAAGTGAGGGGTCCTTGGTGGTCTCTGAGCTTGATTGTTTTCTTGCAGACATTTTATTACCCTAACTTGGTAACATCATCAGTGCTAGAAGTTTGCTGTCAGTTTATATTCTGAGGATTTTTCTGTCTGTGCGAATGGGGGTGGTATTAAAGATTCTTTGGTTGGGTTGTTTATTGTTTACTGATGGCTCTTTGGCAATTTCTTGATTGGAGTATTGTTTACTTGATTGTTGGTCTAAAGTTAACCTTGAAGTTAATCTATGCTGATCTGGGTGCTTTTTACTGATGGAGAGATGCTGGAGTCTTTTTGTTATCTTTTGGGCTGGTTGATTGTCTCTTTTGCATAGTCTATAAATGTTGTTCTATGTTCTATGATCCTTTGAAGTTCCAGCATGACAATCTTCTCCACAACCTTCCCTAAAAAGCAAAAATTAAAAACTGGATGAAAACTATCCAGACTGGTTGGGTTGAGTAATGGCCTCTTGAGAAGTGGGCACCCTCTGTCTCCTTAAGAGCCTGGATTATAGAGAGGCATATTTAATGCTAGTCAGGATAAAATAATAACCTTGAAAATTATAGAAGTTCCCAGATAGGCTTATAACAAGCCAAATAATACAGAGTTTATTTAAAATTTGTCAAGTTATTCAACTCTCTTTTATCTGATTCTCACCAACTCTCACAATCAGCATTAATCTCACAAAGAAAATTTTAGTCTCACCAGTTTTCTAGCACTTTTTAGAGGGTTATCAGGTATGTGGATGAGAATCACTCTGTCAATACAATATTTTTAGACTTCCAACAAGCTGTTGACAAAGTTCCTCACCAAAGGCTTTTGACTAAATTGACTAAAGTAATTGTAAATTAAAAGTACCTCTTACTGTATGGATTAGTAACTGAGTAAAAAGAAAAAAGCAAACAGCAGGAAGAAATGAGGACTTTTTTCAATGGAGGGAAATAAAAGGTTTGTTTTGGAACTATCATTCTAATTTGTTCAGAGGTTTCAATTTTTGAAACCTCTGAAGGTTTCAGGGTACAATTTTACTTTAGGGTACAAAGTAAGCTGGTCATTTTATTTTCTTTTTTCTTTTTCTTTTTCTTTTTCTTTTCTTTTCTCTTTCTTTTTTTCCTTTTTGCTGCCTTTGTATCAGTCTTGGCCCCTAATCCCTACAGTTTTCTTGACAAGTTTTCAGAAATGATTTGCAATTGCTTGTTAGCTGGCTTTGTGTGTAAAGTAGCAGTAGAACTCACAGCCTCCCAGTTTCTAGCATGGTGCCTTAACTACAAGGCCGAATGAATGGATGATACCAAATACTTCAGTGATTAAGAAGAGTTTTCCAGAAGGATCTCTTTAAACTGGGTGGATTGTCACCTAAATAGCAAATGTAGTTCAGTTTAAGTAAATGTAAAGTGATGCACATTCGGCCAAAAAATTAACTTGTGTAATATTTAACAATTTACTTTAGTAGGGCAAAATTGTCTGTAACCAAGATCTTCAGGTCATGGTGGATTGTTAAGTGACACTGTTGACTCCATTCAACATTTATTTATT
Organism: Pituophis catenifer annectens; assembly: GCF_029215685.1. Classification (NCBI taxonomy): domain Eukaryota; kingdom Metazoa; phylum Chordata; class Lepidosauria; order Squamata; family Colubridae; genus Pituophis; species Pituophis catenifer. Next base: position 259,264,715 of record NW_027256881.1, on the reverse strand, counting down.
AGAAAAAGGGGTTGAAAATAAATTACCAATAAACTGTAATATCGTTAACAAATCTATGTAGATCCACATCTGGACTATTGCATGCTCAAACAAGGACTGGCATTTCTATCATAGTCAGGAAGGATATAGTAAGGAGGGTACTTGGGTAAAATGCAGACAATGACTGAATAAATCAATTAGACGTCAGCATCCAAGTTACTTTAGAAGATATTCCCTACTTATGAGCATCTTAATATTAGTAGATGAAGCTAAATCACTATTTCTGATATTACTATGTTGGGAGATTACAGGAATAGATAGAATACCTACAGAAAGCCAAAAAAAGAATCTGCAAAAATTCTAACCAAACTATATCAGTGAATCTAGAGGATGACAGTGGCCAGCAAAATGGAGGAGGTCACTTTACATACAGTAGCAAAGATAGGAGATGACATCATACAATATCCTTAATTTCAGATGATAGAAAAATTATACTTAGGATAACCCAACATGGATTAGAGCTCTACATAAAGAGAGAGATGCCAGACATTCAAGGAAGCTTTAGAAAAGGATGAGAAAAACATAACATTATTAATGATGCATGTTGGATAATTAAGGAAGGCAAGTAATATCAGAAAGAAGTATATAGATGCTTCACTGATTATAGAAATGGCTGTCAAGCTGGGGAATCTCTTTAGGAAAATGGGATTGCATTTTGATTGCATTGCAATGAGATGGGAGAACATCTCATTGTGCTTATGCAAAATCTAAATAGGAAGCCATAATGAATATAGTGAAAGTGACTGGGTGCAGATTGTTAAAGAAGTGAAACAAGACTGAATGCTTTCCCCTTATTTATTCATATATAACGAGTACAAAAAATATGTCTTCAGGGATGCTGGATTGAAAAATGAGTGTGGTTTTAAAATTGGAGGAAGGAACATCAATAACCTGCACTATGGTGATAATACTACTCTAATAGTCAATTATACAAATGTTCTGCAGGCTTTACTGATGGAAGTTAAGCAGCCCAATTAAAAAACAAGACTAGGATTAAAGATAAATTAGACCAAGATTAATGACAAAAAGTAAAGTAATTAGTGTTAGAACTGAAAATGAAGATATTGAAGTGGTGAATAGCTTGGGACTTGGAAGAATAGCAATGAAGGCTTTGAAATACATATTATGATTGTCTGTACCAATAAAGGCCAGAATCATGCAATCAATAGCTTTTGCTATGGAAATGAAAGTTGAATTTTGAAGAATCAAAATAAGAAACTGTTAGTGTAAAATATACTGTGAATTTTAACAGAACTTTAACTGTTTAGTGGTGGTGGAAGAACTAATGCTGCCATTTGTCTTTTCACTATTTTTTTCCAGTTGGCAGCTGCACTGGAAATGCAGTAGTCTGTAGAGATATTCCATTGTATTCTTGTATTTTCAAAGATAATAAGTCATAGCACTAATGTTCTTCTAATCTAATTTGTTATAGAAGTGTTTGACAGCAGATGCAAGACATATAATGAGAGTGTGGTTCCAAAGTGTAAATATTCTGTAATGCTAATCAGATTTTTTTTATTTATTAAATCTGTACGAAGCCTAGTCATTATCAACTCATGACAGGTTACTTAAAATTAACAGTTAAAACATCTGTGATAATAATATAATAGTAAAATATTCACAGTAAACAAACTTCTACAATGATATTAGAATAAAGTAAATAAGTGATCACTAACCAATACCATAATCCTAGAACCATAGACAGATAACCTGATAATCGCCACCAAAATCACAATTCATGGATGTTATATTTTTCTTATATTTCCCCATATACATATAAGTTCTTGTTTCCACTTTCCTGTGGGCCTCCCCTGGAGCCTTGGTGGCGCAGCGGACTAAAGTGCTGTTAAGTAGCACTTAACTGCCAGCTGCCTGCAATTACTGCAAGTTCAAATCTTACCAGGCTCAAGGTTGACTCAGCCTTCCATTCTTTCTAAGGTAGGTAAAATGAGGACCTGGATTGTGGGGCAATAAGATGACTTTGTATAAAAAGAACACCGCTTAGGGGGGGCCGAAAGCCCTACTAAGCAGGTATATACAAAAGTATGAAGGCTTAATGCATTGTAAGCCGCCCTGAGTCTCCGGAGAAGGGCGGCATATAAATCAAACCAATAAGAATCAAGATAGAAAAAGTATTGACAATTTTGAACTATGGTGTTGAAGATTTGTAAGAAAACCACAAAATAAATAAGAAAACAAACAAATGGAGAAACAAATCAATGAGTCCTCACTCCAAGCACAAATGTCTTCAAAGAAACATCTTCAAAAAAAACCCCAAGAAAATCCATTTGCCTCCTGAAAAGCATCTTTGGGACAACCATGAGCTGAATGACTGATAATCTCTAGACTTTTAGCTATACAATTTGAGATGAACACCCTTTGAATGGTGTGGGAGTAGGAATGAATTTCAGAAAAATTGCAGACTACAGGAACCAGGAGCACTACTCAGGTGACCCTGAGGACACAGATACATTTCCAAGTGCTTCAATGACCCTCTAAAAGGATGCAAATTACCAGCTGTCTGAAAAGAATATAAATCCTTCCATTCCCCATTACCTGTCAGAGCTGAAGAAGCTTCTTAGATGAAAAGTGAAACGTCTTCAAAAAGAAAAACAAGAAAGTCCAATTGCCTCCTGAAAAGGCACCTTTGGGACAACCATGACCTGGATGACTGAGAATCTCTACAGAATTTAAGCACAAATGTTCTAGTTCAAATAATTCTTTGAACACATTATATGAGGATTTGGATAACTAGAGAAATCCATGATGCTGGACAAGGTGCAATGAAGGCAAAGAAAAGGATGACCAGCAGCAAGGTTAATGGACAATAGCAATTTGCTGCATTGTTAGAAGACCTGAAGAACCACTGGAGAAAATTTATCCATGATAAATATGTTTTTAGAAAACCAATTAAAATACAATACACTACTGGTCAAACTTAAAAGTACTAGATATTAATTTCTAAAAGTTTGCCTAGAAAACTACTTTTAAATGTTTTCCTGAAACCTTCAAGTACATGGGGCAAACTGAATCCCGGAGAGAGTTTTTGCCAGAGGGTGAGAGAATGACAAAAAGCATTGCTTTCCAACTTCAGCACCCTTCATTTCTCAGGCTGAAAGGACCTATAGCATACAAAAGCAGAGCTATGAGCAGGTAGTCTATAAACAAAACATTGACAAAAGAAGATGAAATTACAGTAGAAGAAAATAATGAGGAATAAACTAAATGAAGTATAAATAAAGAATATGAACCCAAGCAATTTTGAGAAGAATGAGATCATTTTTCATTCATTGTTGCTATAGAAATAAAAATGGCCGTGTGGGAACTGTCTCTTGAGACTTAGTGAGCATACATGGAGGAAAGGGGTAATTTCTTCCAAAGCTCACCTCCAGAATCTTCCAGGGTAATGGTTGACACATCCATAAGTGTGAGGCAGAGATAAAAGGCCACAAAATTTTAATTGGGGTCTTGATAGTACAAACATTTGTACTTTCTTCCTAACAAGCTTTAGGGGAGTTCATAGTGCTATCAATGCTATCCCTTATGAAATCTAATTTGCATGACTTGAAAACATTCACTTCACTTACAAATGTATGTGGAAACTTGAAAAACTGTATTTATTCTGAAAGGCTTCAGTCAATCAAATGAAAATATAGGTTTTTATAAATTTTAATTTTTTTTAAATGTCCAAAATAGCTTTTATTGTTTTGGTTGTTTTTAAAGAAATATGCATGGCGCTTTTTATGACTAAACATTCGTAAATAATTTTATACGAGTCTTAACTTTCAAATACATTGCTACCTATTTCTCCTTGTTTGTTAATAATGAACAACAGACAGATTGGGGGGGGGTGCAATTTTGTTATATAATATTTTTCTCTAAAATTATTTTCTAAGTTTTTAATAATGTAAGGCATACAACATATTATAATGTTATTCATTCTCTATATTATGGTTTTAATGAAATAACCACAGCAAGATTTACCACAAAAAAGAGAAAATTAAACGAAGGATAAAAACATAGCATTATTGAGTTAAAGTAAAGAGATTAGCACACAAGGGAAAAGTCATTTTAAAAAGTATGGTAGGAGTATAAGAGTGTGATGTGTGACAGGAAGGGTAAAGTCAGACAGTTAGGAGAAAAGAAGTAAAAATGAAGAGCACAAATTAGACAAGACATTACTAGGCTGATTCCCATCGTTGTCAGAAGACAGAAAATGTCAGAGCTGGCACATTGTTTTTAAATGCCTTTTATTTTTCTTTTAAAGAAGCATGTGTTGTTCAATACATAAAAGTCTCTTTGTTTTAAAGCAAAAATGTCTGCATTTTGTTTAAGTTTTTTGGGTTTTTTTATTTAAGTCTTTAACAAATTTTAATAATGTTGGCAACCACAATAATTATAGGGTTCAGCACAGGTATTACATTTTAATTACAGTATTTAATATATTGCTTTCATATAAGTTGATTTTACTCTTAATTGTAACTAATTCCTCTACATCTACCTGCAGAGAAAGTAAGCAGAGAATTTGAGTATCTGGACTGCAATATAGCAAATACTGTACAGGCAAGATCACTCATCTGTAAACAATGTCAAGCTGAAATTTCTTTCTATATACAATATAGTAAATTTTGTAAATTTACTACCCGTATGATTTTTTTAAATTTTTTGTAAATTTTTTGTGCTAACTGAAATAAAGTAATAAATATTTTTACAGATTATACAGCATAAACAAGTATTTTAGTAACCTCTTCCATCTTTCCATTCTACCCAAAATAAAATTAACACTACATTGCTAAATTATGTTTCAAATATTTTTCTAAATTGAAATGTTACCAACATTTTTCATTTAAAAAAAATATCTTTCTTCCAACTATTTCCTCCTCCCTGTTGCAGTTTTCTAAATTTTAATATGCAAGGTAACAGAATAAGTATCTATAAGCACTGGACTATTATATATTAATATTTGCCCCGATGAACCTCACAGTTGATTAGGATTCAGAGATTCATTTCATAATAGGGTTGACTTTTATGGTGGTTATTGCCAATTAGCTCAGAAGGACTACAAACAATATTTTCTCCTCCTCCTGCTCCCTTTCAGGTAACTAGATGGAAGATAGACTGCTTCTTTTGTAAGTCTAAATTGTATGTGTGTATCTATGTGAACATTTAAGCCCTGAAGCTTAAGGTATTTTAATTGATTTTAATTGGAAACCTAGGGCATATAAGCCATTAAAAGACAGGGTTAGTTTTCTTTAGTTCCTAATGCTTTGCTATATTTTTGCAATTTTAAGAACAAGTTTCCTGTCTTTGAAACAGTACCCAAGAAAATGGAAATAACAGTAATTGTGGTGTTTATGATCATTGGGAAGAGATGTCCCAATATACTTTCTCCATCTTATTTGCATTGTCTCCTATTTTTCCTGCTTCTTTTGCACTCATGATCTTAAATTAATTATCTCGCTTTGGTCTGAAAATGGGGAAGGCCCCAGGCAGAGATTATATTCCCTCTGACCTGAAAAAAAGGAATGGTGACTGGTGGGCCCCAATTTTAGCAAGCCTCTTATAGATCAAACAGCCTGAGCTACCAATGACTGGGGCTTAGCTATCATTGTCCCCATCTATAAGAAGGGATTAAATTCTTCTTCTTGCAACTACCATCCAATTAGCCTATTAAACACATTCAGAAAGGCATATAGTAGGCATCTTCAATGGAAATTAATGGATGGATTAAAAGTGAAAATATTCCAACTGATTAGCAGATTGCATGTAGGGCAGGTTGACTAACTATTGAGAGATGTTTCATGTTATGTAATTTGGAGGTAAAATATATCTAAAGCTTAAGAATGCATTATATGTTACATACATACATACATATATATATATATATATATATATATATATATATATATATATATATATATATATATATATATATATTGATTTGAAGTCAGCTTTTAGTGTAATGCCTAAGCACTTTATGGAAACCAGCTTTCCTTAACAAATAGATATATTACCTTACTTATTACTTACTATAAAAATGCTCATTTTCAAATATGATGTGATCATTTGGGATATTTACCAGTTACACCAGTTCTTATATCTAAAGGGATGTCTCCTTCTATTCAATTTATGTATCAATTTTAAAATATTTTACATGTATATGTGTGTGTGTGTGTGTGCGTGTGTATATATATATACATATATAATGCAACAATTCAGACATAAGAAGTCTTATAAATGTTGATTTCTCTTCCACTAAATAAAACAATTGATACTTTGCTATTGTTATTGCTATTGTTAAGATGAAAATTATACAGCTATTCTTTCTACTCTGCAAGCTACGCTGGTTGCCAGTATGATTCTGGATGCAATTCAAGGTGCTAGTAATGATCTACTGATATAAAGACCTATATGACATGGGACCAGATTATCTGAGGGGTATCTTCCAAGGTTATATAAGGACTTGCAGGAAAACAATATTACAAGTCTTACCTATGAAAGAGTGTTATTAGGTGTATTCATGAAGAGAGATTTTTCTGCTATGGTGCCTACCCTTTGAACTCTGCCTTTGCCAGTTCCAAGCCTGGATGAGAAAGGAGGAGTGTAGGCGTCAGACTCTGTGACAAGTCAACTGAGATTTCAATATTGCATCACTATACATCAAACCAAAAGCAATTCTCGAGATGCACTGCACACTGGATGAAGTGGCAGGGGAAATGCAAAACTGCAGGAATATGATAGAAATAAAGCAAAGAATAAATAAAATAAAATAAAATAAAATAAAATAAAATAAAATAAAATAAAATAAAATAAAATAAAATTAAATTAAATTAAATTAAATTAAATTAAATTAAATTAAATTAAATTAAATTAAATTAAATTAAATTAAATTAAATTAAATTAAATAAGAATAACGGGACGCGGTGGCTCAGTGGCTAAGACTTTGAGCTGGTCGATCGAAAGGTTGGCAGTTCAGCGGTTTGAATCCCTACTGCTGCGTAACGGGGTGAGCTCCCGTTTCTTGTCCCAGCTTTTCCCAACCTAGCAGTTCGAAAGCACGTAAAAAATGCAAGTAGAAAAATAGGGACCACCTTTGGTGGGAAGGTAACAGTGTTCCGTGCGCCTTTGGTGTTTAGTCATGCTGGCCACATGACCATGGAGATGTCTTCGGACAACGCTGGCTCTTCGGCTTTGAAACCGCTCCCTATAGTCGGGAAAGACTAGCATATACTGTATGTGCAAGAGGATCCTTTACCTTTAAAGCAAAGAACAACAAAAAGAAGGTGCCTGCCTTTCGGAATTTAGATTGAGCCTGACTCTGCTGGCCTTTAGGAAGGCCCTCAAGACATGGCTCTGCCACAATGCTGGGGGACCTGGCAATGGTGGGGAGCTTTTATACTGAATATGTTCAACTTGACATAAGGGTAATCTTTGGCCAATGATCATGTTTATTTCAGTTTTCTAAGTGGTTTCTGAAGTTTTATATGTTTTTATATTGATTTTTAACCTTTTTATTGGATTGTTTTTAATTATTGTACATCACCCAAGATCAGTCAGGTGAGATGGATGGCCACACAAATTGAATAAATAAACAAAGTGTACTGGTGGGCTTGACGAGAACATGAAAGCCTCTTGCCTACAGGTCATTTAAAAATGGGAATTTAATATACGAGTTCAATCCATGAGAGCTATGTTTTTCTGCTGCAGGCTTTTATAAGTAAAATGGCTCAAATAAATATACTGGCCATGTTGAAATCCTTTAACACATGAAATGCTAATAAGTTAGAACAGAAACTTCAGCAAAAATCTCCAGTCCATATGCCAAATGAATTTACAAAGTTTATAGGTATTGGTATGTTGTATAAAATATCTGAAAGGGGTTCTTCTCAAAGTGTATGGCATTGGAAAAATTCTCCTTTTTGCAGCTCTATTGAAATTCTGTCTTACAAGCAGCTTTCATCTAGTTGTCTACATGTACACTTAAAAAGAGAACAATAAATTCATCATAGCACTTCAATCCAATAAGCAAGTAGCCTGAGGAATTTGGCTTCAGACTGTTCTTGATAGTGTTTCATTTTTCGCAAAAAAAACAGGCCTGAACATGACCCTTGAATCTCAGCTGTCACTGCATTTTCTTATGGGGCTATGGCAAGGTGTCTGCTTCTAAAATTATAATTAGTACTCCAGCTGTAACCATTATGAAGCAAATCACATATGCATCAGTTATCCATGCTGTGATTATGACCCAATTTGCTGTTTGCTGTATGCATTTTGTGCAATGTATAATGTACTTTCCATCTTGCTTTGATCAGTGCAATATAATCTATATGGATTGCAAATTAAATAGTGTATAAGGGAAGTAACCATTATTTCACCTAGCAGGAAAGGGTAGAGAAACTGGTGTGGGGGGACCAATATCCCTGCCACCTTAAGGAAGGAAGGAAGGAAGGAAGGAAGGAAGGAAGGAAGGGCTGAGAAAATTAAAGTTTAACTTCACAAAGTATTTTCTTAAATAAGATAAAGGGTCACATGTTGAAACAAGGTTCAGCATTTGCTGAATATGCAATATTTTCATCACATGGCTGCTGCAATATTTTATGATGCAATTACAAAAAGGTAAGGAAATGGATTTGCACTGAGAATGCATACATATTCTTTAAAACAGACATAGTCACACTCCAACAGTATGCATGAAATTCAATTTCCTTATTTTCATTCACTATTCATTTCCTTATGTTCCTTAATTTCCTTATTTTTTACTTACGTACTTAGTATGGCTTATATGCCAGTTCAGTCAAACTGGCTCCAAGTGCCCCAGTACAGGAAAGGCTGCAGTTAGCACACAAAATAAAATTATGCAAATATCCACCTGGCCATGGTTTCCATTTTCTTTTTCAGCAGAAGCCATGAGTCCAAGAAAATCTCTGAACTGCAAACAGTTCCCCACAGATCACAGTGCAGGGAAAAGGCCAACAGGTTTAGTTTTATCAAGAGCTACAGCATTTTCATATTCCAGAGATCAATCAGAACCTTGAAAGAACTGCCCACCACCGCCTCTGGAAGGCTCCTTAGGAGTCTCTTAGTAGATCCATCAAATTTGGGGTAATTTTGTAGAGATTAGTGGCATTTTGTGGCAACCAAAGAGTGATCTGACATGACAAGGGACTAATGTTAATTTGCCCCATCCTCAGATCACATTTCATCTGCCCAGAAACAAAAACCAAATCTAACATTTTGCCTCCAACGTGAGCTGAACCTTTCATGACCTACAACAAGCACACAGACATGGAGTCCTTGCATTCATTAGCTACCTTTGAGCTCTTTCCCCAAGAATACAGATTAAAGTTCTCCAGCATCAAAATAAAACAGAAATCTGCTGACAACCAAGCAATGAATCCAGCAGTATAGTATGCTGATGCACAGCAGGGAAAGTGGTACAAAGCCTCACATCTGATTATCTACAGAACTACTATTATAATAACAAATACTTCTTCCCTAGCATGTGAACATAGCTGATGCCAAATCTAAATCGTCTAAAGCCAGATGAGCACATTTTCAAAAGGGAAATTTCACCATTTTCACCATTTTCAGTGGTGAAATCCATTTTTTTTTTCTATCTATTCTGTGGGCGTGGCTTGATGGGCGTGGTATGGCTTGGTGGGCATGGCAGGGGAAGGATACTGCAAAAATCCATTCCCACCCCACTCTGGGGCCAGCCAGAGGTGGTATTTGCCGGTTCTCCAAACTGCTCAAAATTTCTGTTTCTCCAGAACCTGTCAGAACCTGCTGGATTTCACCCCTGGAAATATCCCATTCCTCATCCATCCATGGAGGGTAGACCTGAGGCCAGATCTACCCTCATCGAAGATCAGGATACAGATGAGGAGGTATTTATTGTAGATTAATCTGGCATTCAGAAGCTACAGCCAGAACCCAATCTCCCAAAGTCATGGTGACTTGGCTCCTGAAATAAAACAACAAGATCTGAAGGGCAGATTGGCCTCAAATTTCCAATCCCTTTTCTCGAAGAATGGCTCATCCCCTATCTCCACCATTTCTCCTTCTATCAGTTTTCATTTCATATTGTGTTTATTAACTACAATAAGCACAAACATACTCCCTATTTACATATATAAATATTTTCATAATTAAAATCTTGATTGCAGGAGATATATATATATATAATCTATTTGTAAGATGTTGAATGACTAAAATAAAAGTCTACCTTAAAGAAAAATATCTTTCATCACAGTTTTTTTCTTACATGTACAATTATTTACAATAATCTGTAAAGTCTAAATGTAGTATAAACAATAATTTTGCACCAAGGGAAAAGAATAAAATGCCTATAGATTTTTTAGAAGTGATTAATCCAGTGAAAAATCTGAAAGAATAGTATATTTTGAGGTGAGTAAAAATTTGAAAACTAATTTATATTATTTTCTAAAAACTTCTTTTTTAGAGGAAAAGGCATTTTTATTGTTTGATAGATGTTATCAGTAGTGTGATAACAAAGCAATTCCATTTGCTTTGTCAACCATTTCTAAAACTTATTTTAAATATACATGGTAATTTAAATATAATTATATCATAAAACAGTTCTAGTAGACAGAACAACACACCTGGAGGAGTATGCTAATACAAAAACTGCAAAAACTAACAGTAGTGAAGTCTCACATTAATCAAATATTTGCACTTTGCAAACACTCTCAAATATTTATTACCTTGATGCATATCATAATTATGATATTACATATTTCATGCAATAAAGTTATCTGTGTTTATGAATGTATTATTACCTTAATTATGCTTTCAGTCCTCATGTTCCCAAGAATAGTCTTAGTTTATTGTCCAAACTGAACCAAACAGAAATAAGGCTCAACTGAGGCAACTTGGTGCAACTCTAACATTCTCTACACAAAATCCCTTCATGCTCCTGTTAAATCTTGTTTCAATGGAAATATATATCTGCCAATATTCTAACAGTCTTGCCAAGGGAATCATTACTGGATGCATAACATACAATGCTATCCTTCAACATTTTAATGCTACTTTGTGTTCAAACAACGGCTGCCCAAGAATACAACTTAATTTGCTGAACAATAGAAATAATGCTGCTCAGCAACAAAACAAAACAAAACAAAAACGCTTATTTAGGGAGAACCAGCGGCAGAAGCTAGTATTATTGCCATTTTTATCTATTTTCCAAACTCTAAAGGGCAGTTTAACAGCATTTCATAGTAAATTTTCCACTAACTGAATTTCCAGACTAATTTTAAATGAAGTCTCAAATAAAGCATATTAAAAGAATTCAATTTACAGATGAAGACTGGATTAGTGTGACTTATTTTGACAGTTCAAAATTGGGCATAACTGCCACATTATCTATGGATGGAAAAAGGCATTTGTTGCATTGTCATCACCTGAGTTTACTGTATCATAAATTGTGTACCAAGAGCAGATTCAAACCATGTACTTAATTCTTCAAGTGAAATATGTTTTCTATATAGGATTTCCTGGATGCAATAATTCAGTTTTAGTTTTTGGAGACCCCACCCCCATCTATCTTCATTGTTCATATCAGAACAGCACATAGTCCCCTTTTTTAAAAAAAATTAGAGGTTATCAACATGGAATGTGAATTAGGGTAGATTTTGGATGGATTTTGTCTGATGACATGTATACCATAGGGATAGAAAGATGGGATTCAATACATGACTACATTTTGTACCTTATAAAATTCCATATGATTATTAAATATTATAAATCTATTTATGTAGCACGTTTAGCTAAAGGCTATAACAATTGCCACTGTACAAAATAATTTAAAATAGCTGCTTTTTAGCGCATGGGAGTGCAAACAAAGAACCTTCCTTCAAATTGTTAAAGTTGTCATATTTTTTGTAAATGTCCAACAATTGTTTCATTTAGATTTATTAGTCAGATAAAAATCTTTTAAATCATTATGTGAATTAGAATCGCAGTTCATTTCACTTAAGAACACTTTTATTTTGGTGTAGGATAATAAACTTTCTCACTTCTTTGCCATTCACTCTACTTTATCTTATCTAACTTTTTCTCTCACATTTACAAGTGCCAACATAACTTTCTCTTCTCACTTCCTCATTTCTTTCTTAACTTCATATACTCCAACACATTTAGACACTCAACATCCAAAACAGGATTTCCTTTTCCCAGCTATCTTTGGTGGCAAGGGCAATCAAACTAACAACACCATATATGGTTCAAGATACTATATACATAGCATTTCTGATATTCCTGTAACATAGATTGGGCTAAGAGTCACCAGGCTAAAGGATGGATAAGGAAGAACTGGAGGCACATTTCTCCAAGCCCAGTCCACATTATACTGGCCTGGAATACAGCCACATCCATACATGTAAGTTCAATTGGGCAGTTACACAAAACAACAGTATATCTACAATCTACAATAATCTCAGTTATGAATTTAGAATAGAATAACAGACTTGGAAGGGACCTTGGAAGTCTTCTAGTCCAACCAGGGGTGAAATCCAGCAGGTTCTGACAGGTTCTGGAGAACCAGTAGTGGAAATTTTGAGCAGTTCAGAGAACCAGCAAATACCACCTCTGGCAGGTCCCAGAGTAGAGTGGGAATGGAGATTCCCCTGCCACGCCCACCAAGCCACACCCACCAAGCCAGGCCATGCCCACCAAGCCACGCCCACAGAACTGGTATTAAAAAATTTGGATTTCACCTCACCACTGAGTCCAACCCCCTGCTTAGGTAGGAACCCCTATACCATTTCAGACAAATGGTTATCCAATTTCTTCTTAAAAACTTCTAGTGTTGAACCATTTACAACTTCTGGAAGCAAGTTGTTCCACTGATTAATTGTTCTAACTGTCAGGAAATTTCTCCTTAGTTCTAAGTTGCCTCTCTCCTTGATTAGTTTCCACCCTTGCTTCTTGTCAGATGCTTTGGAGAATAGCTTAACTCCCTCTTCTTTGGGCAGCCCCTGAGATATTGGAATACTGCTATCGTGTCAGCCCTAGTCCTTCTTTTCATTAAACTAGACATAGTTTCTGCAACCGTTCTTCATATGTTTTAGCCTCCAGTCCCTTAACCATCTTTGTTGCTATTCTCTGCACTCTTTCTAGAGTCTCACCCATAGATTATAGTTCAGGGTATACATCTTATGTTAAAATTTTATTAAGTGTCAAGTAAATGCTGATTTACACTATGACAATTCCAAGTTGGTGACATCTGCAGCCCAAATTCACACACAAACCATTTTTGTAATTACTAGAATATTGATTTATTGATCTATTTATCACATTTATACCCTTCCACAATCAAACACAAATTCTCGGGTGCTCACAACATAAAGAAAAACAATAATAACAATAAAAATGCTATAGAATAAAACCAGTACAAACCTATAGACAAACCTAAACTCTAAAAGACATCTGAAGTGAGCACCTCCAAACGCTCTCTAGAAAAGCTCCCTTTTAAAGTTTAAGTTTACCGTTAAATTGTTGCATGTTTAAGACAAAAACAATTACTCAAAGGAGTAGAAACACTGAACTTATTTCATTTGGCACCTTCCTTCCCGTAATTAATTTGTTTTCAGAGTTCAGAAATAGTGTACTTGAATAGTACTTCACACTAGGTAACACTAATTAAAGCAGAAGGTGCAAAATGCTCATCAGTCCTCAGACAGTTTTTCCTATTGCCTTTCCTTCCCTCAGTTACAATGCAGCTTCTATACTGTTCAGATATACTGTATACACTATTGTCCATTTACACAAACCTCTTCTTGTGAGCTTTCTTTTGGGAAGAGTAGGTGGCAAGCCAGGCGCACCCAGTGTTGACAGAACAGATAGGATGTCAGGTGAAGATGGACTACTTTGCCCTCTCTAACCAGCTGACGACTCAGCGTGATTGTTTTCTTACAAATAATACCTGTGGGTGTTGAAATTACTCAGAGAATCTATCAAGCACACTCTTTCACTTTGCTGCTTTAACTCCATAACATTTATTCTAAATTCAAGAGTCAGAGGCAGTAGTGCCTGTGGGTGGTTGAACAATTTCAACGAAATATGTCAAATCCTTCTTTCAAGGGTAAAGAGAATTTTGTGACTATTTTTAAAATTTGAAAGTGCAGTAATTTCTTTTCAATTTAATCAAAAAGTTTAAATTCATATTTGTGCCTATCATAAATATAAATTAATATCAGTAAAAGCTATTTAGACTACAGAACAGATTGATACTTGCAAATAACATATTTCAGCTTCACTATAAATGCAATGTGTGGGCATTGCATTCCATCAACAGTCATATTTTGAGAAAAAAGTTGAAATAGCAAATGCTATTTATTCTTTTGTAGAAATTTAGTGACAATTTAATTGAGGACCCAGTTGTGGGGGCAATAAGCTGACTTTGTATAAATATACAAAAAGGATGAAAGCTATTGCTTAGCACATTGTAAGCCGCCCTGAGTCTCCGGAGAAGGGCGGCATATAAATCAAATTAAAAAAAAAAAATCCAGAAAAAATAAAAATTAACTCTTTGAAACTATATAATGGTTATAGATTTACAGATGTTCTCTATATTTTTTAAAGGGCCTCCTGTTGCTAACTTTTTGACTATAGAAGGCTATATAGCATATTTTCTTTCAAAGAAAGAAAAAGTTCTTTTTCTATATAGCTTTGATAATCGGAGGATTATTTTAGGCTTGCTTAAAAAGAGAAATACTACTGAAAATGAGGAAATGGGGGTGGATATAGGGGCGATATAGGCAAATTTCCTACCACCACTTCAATCTCATTCAAAGTGAAGACTATAAAAATGGAGATGATTGGACAGTCTCTATCAAAGGATATTATGCTTTATTTTAGATGTTTTTATTCTTCAGGAGGTAAAAACAATGCCATTTCCTCCTTTACTGCAGACCCAAAAATGGAGGACAAGTTGAGGATGGGGCAACAATGTTCTTATTTTGCTCATCTATGACTGTCATACAAATTCACAATGAATGAAGAGGAAAATAGTAAGGACTGGGACTAAGAGTCATTTGATTCAGTGTGGAAAATGCATAGCTTTATACTGTATTTACTGAATGATCATTTATTTTTATTTTATTATTTGTTTCTATCCTGCCTTTATTTTTATAAATAATTCCAGGAATCAAACATACATAATACTCTTTCCTCCTCTTATTTTCCCCACAATAACAGCCCTGTTAGATGGGTTGAGCTGAGAGAGAATAACTAGCTCAAAAATCACCCAGCTGGCTTTTATGGCTCAGGAGGGGCTTGAACTCATAGTCTCCCACTTGCAAGCCCACCTGATCCCTTAACCACTAGACCAAACTGCCTCTCTGGAAATACCAGAGCTGTAGGAAAGCCAGAAATTGAAAAACAAATCTCCAAACAGGCAATGGCATGCTACTTGCATATCGTTACTATGAAATTTTACAGGCACATTCATGAATTCGCCAGGAATCAAGTTCAACTCAACCTTTACTTTCATAATGGAGAATAATTTTTATTTATTTTTACAATTTATTTTATGGACAAGTAATCAGTAATTACTCATTCAATTAAGATTAATTTATGTATTCCTCTGGCTCTACTATTTCGTGGAATCTGGCCAATGTATATGAATCTGCATCTTGAAGGACAGACTGTGTTTGCTCCTCGTTAAAGCATTTACCATGCCCATAGACCTGGCACGGACTATGCTTGGGGCTTAGAGAGGAAAGAGCATGTTGGAGGATGAGCTGGAGAACTGGCATTGATTGCATTGATTGAATCATGTTATCCCTGTAGCACTTGTCATGCCTGTGGATGTAGCAATGGTCAGAGAAATGGGAAGATTGCATTGACAATCCTGATCATAACAGAGTCCCTCTTGCTGCATTTGCAATCCTGTTGTCTGCCGGTATATCCTTTGGACAGTGTGAGCTTGTTGATTGTTGCCAGGAATTCTCAAGGACTACATTCTGGCAATTTTTTTTAGTCTGGAAAGCTTATCAGGACTGTGGAATTTTGGAGATGCTGGCAGTTGTTCAGGGAGTAGCAGTAGTGGGGTAGACTATTGTGGAACCCCTCTTAACGGAATCCCTTTGATTTTTTTTTCCTCTGCTAATTCCAGAGTGGAACAAGATAATCACATTGGCTCAATTCCATCTGCCAGTTAAGTGTTTCATTATAGAGTGTGGGTTTTCCCACTCTGAATTGATTCCTTAATCTAGTAAGAGCCATAGGGAAAGATTCTCAGAGAACATGTCTTTTATCAGTTTTGTGTTCCAACTCCTTGATTTCAGCCTCTGAACTCAGTCAGCAGATCTTCAGAGGTCTTGGCTTTCAGCAGCTGCTTCTAAATGCCAGGTCAGTCTGTAATAAGACCTCCCTCATCTTTGATTTAGTTATTGATGAGAGGGATGACCAGGTATATATTATTAAGACCTGGCTTTACCCAGAAGGGGAGGTGCCCTTTTTGAGATATGTCCAGCTGAATTTCGATTTGGAATCAGCCAAGACCCCAGGCAAGTCAAGGAGTCGAGGGATTTCAATCTGCCTTCATTAAGCTGTCGGAGGCAGCTCGGGAATTCATCAGTACTATGACACTGGTCACACACTGGTATTCCTGTTGGAGCAATGGTTATCTGACCTGAAATTGGGGGAGCTTTTGGTGTATCCCTACCACTATTCACTGTGGGGGCGGGGCTGCCTCCCTGTAGGCAGATTGGTTTGAAGATTAGTCTGCTTCCAAAACTGATGGACTCCCATTGTTTTCAAAGGGAACTGCGGATTGTTCTTGCTAATCTGCTGTATGGTCCATCTGAACCCTTGGCTGCTGTTGGAATAAGAGGGCAGTTGAGGCTTTGGATTGGATCACACCTATGCAACTTGTCAGACTTCCCAAGTAAGCCAAACAGGAAACACGACAAGATGAACCAATTCTACTTTATTGTAAGGCTACATTAACAGAACCTTTCAAGTCTGAAGGCACAATCCTCCTTCCTCCCATTTTAACTGTTTGATTCATTAGGATGTTCTTCCTAAGTTTCTCTCTCTGACTGCTAAATGACTGATGGCTCCATATATCTTTTGTCCGATTGTTTCCTAAGCAGCATCTCTTTCCTTCTTTCTCTAAGGGCATTTACACATTCCACTACACAACCTTTCCCATCTTATGGATCCCAGCAGTCTTTGTGTTTCACAGGGGAGTTAAGGCAGTTGAAATAAGAGAAGAAACATCCAGAACATTGCTGGTGTTCTGTGTTGGATGAACTCAACTGAAAATGGGTTAGAGCCATTAAGTCCTATCTTATCGTGATAATTGCAGTGAAGTGTCAGCACCTGTCTGCTTTTATTGCATCTGCAGATAGTTGCCCTGTGGTTCTATAAGTGACATGTGCCCTCTTGGATAGAGGGAGCTTAGAGAATGCCCTGCAGGGACATGTAGAAGAATTTGCTCAGCATCTGTCATCCAATACCTAGCTTCCCCTTTTGGGAGAATGTGGTTGAGCAGGTGGTTGCTCAGTAACATCAGTAGCTTCAAGGTTGCTCAGACTTTGAATGAAACAGATTATCTTCTGGATTGAGAATTGGGAAAGAATAGGACAGTGTTTTGCTGGCTTGCCTCCTTTCTTTAGAGTAGATTCAGTTAGTAGTGGTGAGGGAATAGATTGAGTGATTTTGGGTTTTGGGGCCTGCCATTTCTAGGACTATACCATCTTTGATACTGGACAGGGTCACATTGCCCTGTTTGCCCCAAATAGATCCCATGCACAATCTGGATGTTATCCTAGTCTTGTGACTGCTGCCCTAGGAAAAAGTGCCAATCATGGCTAGGGAAGTCTTCTTCTTATTCAATTTCTTATTGTGCATCAATTGTGCCCTTTCCTAGATCAAGGGGTTCTACTCACAGTCATTCCTAACATCTCCCATTGGACTACTATAATGCACTCGGAAACAAGGGCTGCCCTTGATAAATATCCAGCTAGGGAGCTTCACTTGCTGGGTCCTAAGCAACAGGCTTTTTCTGCTGCAACCCCTGGTTTATGGAACATCCTTCTCCCTGAAGTAGGGCTGGCCACATCCTTTTTAACTTTCTGGAAGTTAAATATTAATATTTGTTATACATATCATTGAATATAATTTGTTGGCCATATCTTACATATGTCTAAAGGCTAGCATCCACAAATTGTACTATGTTGGATACCTCCCAGAAGAAAAAGGAAACAAGGCCAGACTTGGAAAACTTGGTGCCAAACACTTAAGGAAGATCTTAAACTTATTAATGTCTCTTGGGACAAAGCCGAAGATGCTGCAAATGATCAAAACTAATGGAAGTCACTTGCTGCCCAATGTGCTCTGCACAGAATCTAATGATGATGATATCATTTTTAGCTTTGTTGTGCATCATCCAGTGTCACTTGCCTATGAGATGGGGGCAATGTAAATAAGACAAAATAAATAACTAAATAATATCCCACACATATTTATTACTGCTTGTATTAGAAGCAGTATTGCCCCCCCAAATATATTAGAAAATTTTTGAATACAGTTATTCTTTTCAAAAGGATAAACGATTTACAACTGCCCATGTTTAAGCTATCTGCTTATGACTAGGTTTTTTTGCACGTTGCACTACAACATCATGTAAACTTGTGTTGACTTAACAGTTATGTTAGCTTAGCTACCACAGATTTGTAAACTATACTTATATCTGTGTTGTTCAAACCCTGCCAAATACAGTTTGTTGTATTTAAATTTTAGGTAAAACTCAAACCTAGACTAAGTAAATATAAGGTAAAATTATAATTGTTAACAAAATTTTGTTTGTTTGTATTATTTATTTTCATTTATTTATTTAATAAAAATAACAGAGAGGAACAATAACAAAAGGCAAAGAGGGAAAAAAGATATAGTTACAAGAAAAAATGTATATACATAAGAGCTTCTCGTGTATATATCTTGATATACATTTGTTTACATAACATTTAAAAGATCCATATTTCATTATAATTGTCCACTAATGGTTAGCAAAGTTAAAAATTGTTTACAACTGATGACAATCAAATGATTTTTTTGCAAGGAAAGATATTATAATGATTAAAATAATTATATTCAATTGAATATTTGTGTTCTTAGGTATATTGTTTTATATTTGTTTATATATTTTTCTTTGCTTAGGAATTGAAGGTTCTTTAAATCAAGTCAAAATACTATAGAAATCTTAATTAAAAATTTGCAATAATATTTTGCGGATTATCTGCTGTATTTATATGGTTCTCTCTTAGTGGTTAATCAAATTGTTTCTAATTTATATTTTCATCATAACAATAACATAACACTGAAAATATATTTTTATCTAAAACCAAATCAAAGACCTATAAAGAAATTTCAGAATCACGTATATCAGTATTCAAAAAAAGAATGCCTTATGTTTCAAGAACAAATATTTTGATGACAAAAAATCCCAGCCAACTAAAAAAAATCTGTTTCTCAAACATTCCATCAACAAAAATAAACAGACTTTTTTATATTAGCAAAGATTACTGTATCAGAGATTTTCCTCTTAGAAAAATTGCTTATCCACAACTCTAGATGGCAACATTGCACTTGCTGTGTTCCTAAGAAAAATTATTACAGCCAGCCCTCACATATCCTCTTTATGAACATTTTATGTGCCACAGATCTATAGCTTCTTATTATAAGTGTAATGAAGCAGACGTTATTGAAGCATTTTATTGATTGCTCAGATCACAAGTTTACTGTCACACTGAATTGGCACCTTAGATGCTGAAGCAAACTGCTGACACCTTTTTTAAAAAGTGACAACTACATCTATTTCATGACCAGAAATCCATTTTCATCTCTATCAAGACAAGAATGCAATTTTCACTTCATTTAACTGATGTTAGGCCTGCTCAAGGCATGACACTTTGGAAAAGACCCAAGTTTAAGGTTTTTAAAATACTTCTAATAACTAGAATATAGCTTGATTGCATGGAAATATTCAGGTATTATTCACATCTATAAACAACTTAAGATTTTAAAAAACATTTATGGAACCTATGAAAAAAATGAAAAATTAGAGAAATATGTTTCTAAATAAATTTGGAGAAATATAATTTAAAAATTTAATAAGAGTTTATGATACTATACCATAGGGCTATATAAAGTCTATTTTTAAAAGCTTCTTCAATAGCAGATTTCATGTAGTCTATATAGAGTCAAGAAATATAATAATTGCTTTCACATACTTTTACTGTTTGCAGAAAAATCTCAATACTGCTAGCATTCAATATCATGTTCATTTGAATCTGATTTTTTTCCTTTAGGAGTTTAAAGCATTGCTTGAAATGAACAGATTTAAAATCTATAATCACTTGCAAAAGTATTTCCTTATAATCTCTTTTCCTCCCAATTTTACCTTCCTTCTCCAATTATACTCAAGCAACTATTTACTAGAACTCTAAAAGAGTGTAAGGTGGTGTGAATTTATAGACAGCACTCAGGAAATTTTAATATAAGATTTCAGCAGGAAGTAGTTATTATGAAAAAATTTTCTAGAATGAAGCAAATATTTATAATGTTAAATAACACATAATTTATAATTTAATGCTATACGCTGACACACTCAGTATAATATTTTTATGTAAAACTCATAGAAAAGATAGCTTACTTGGTAATCATATCATAGAAACACTTTAAAATAAAGGAAGTTATGAAGACTGTTCTGTATGCCTATCCAATATTACCAAAGTCTAATATCTAAATGCAGTAATTGCAAATAATAGCATGATTAAATGTAAAAATTGAATCTAGAGAAATAATTTATATGCAAATTAAAATTGTAATATTATGATTCCGGTGATGCCTGTGAGACCACAGATAATGTCACTACTGTTAGGGAAAATGCAGCAAATCAAAATATTTTTCAATTAAGAAAGTTGGCGGTTACTAGATTCTTTTTAAAAAAATATAACCTAATACATTAATTCACATAAATTAATATATTTTTGTTTTGTTTTTTAAATCATGCCCAATGATGTCCAAGTATATAATATAAAATAGGAGGGACATAAACTTTAATATAACTTTGAAAAAAACCCAAAGGAGACTCTATCTCCTATAATAAATACCTGTTTTGATCTGAAGAAGTGAAGCTATTTTTATCACCAATTCAAGGGGTACAAAATGGCAACAATAATATCTTTTACTGCATTCATCTTTGTGTCTCCCTGCCCATATTGAGTATCTCCTTGAGCTTAGTAACAGACATAACTAATTCACTATGTTATTCTAAAGAACCACAAATGATTACAAACCAGTAATATCATTTAAAAAGGTATTTCAATCTTCTCTGTGGCCTCTGTTTAGCTATGCTGGAGTTCTGAATGACAGCTTCCCTGCTTGAAGCACAGGGAACACACAGCCTTCCTCATTCACTGACAGTACCGTGGCCTTTTCACACGTTCCTTCCACAGCAGTGTTTGTCCCCAAACACTGGGCTCAGCACAATGGCATTCCTGTTCAACACCCCCACCAACAGTACAACTACATATCAAGAATGCTAATGAGATAGGACAAGCCCTTCACTGGAAGTGTTAACTGCTTTCATGTTTATGCTTTTTCCACACTTACTAATGGACTTCAATATTCCTGCCATACTGTTGGATAATTTTGTGGTGTAGGAATCTGTTTCTGCAGAAAATACATTAGATATATTTTGTTAAAGGTGCTAGGTGTATTGTAAAGACTGTAGTTAAATAAAAACAATACTTGTTATCTCGAATATAAATCAAATGCACAAATAAAAAAAGAAGCAGCTTCAAATATCTTTCCCTTTTAGCAATTCAAGAAAACACATATTATTCTCAGAAATCTTGATAGTCTTAAAGTTCATTTCTTCCAAATCAAGTACCTCAGTCAGATTCTCACAAAACATTCTTACTTCATGTGGTTACTAAAATAAAAAATATGTATAGAATGACTGTGTTTAAAACAAGGGGAGGAGGATAGCTGTCTTCTAGTGCCCTCAGAGAATGAAACATAACCTTCCCAACAAGTATTCCCAACCAATTTTCTTCTTTCAATTAATCCACCGTATTTCAGTAAAAAGCACTCAAGATTCTGTGCCTTTTTGAGTTGTTTGAGAACTGAATGTTTTGATGTCATTCAGTTCTCTACACTAAAAGGGTAAGATTCAATAAGCTGCAAACCCACATATTATTGTTGGCAGATAAACCTCTAGGGAAAATCATATATATTGTGTCGTGGTTGTATTTTGAACATGTTAATATAGATTGACTAAGCTATTAGTGGAAACATTTTAAGGTGACCATCAGTTGGTATTATATTATTTTAAATATTTTATCTGCAATCAAAAACCCTATCAAAAAATAAGCACAGCTAATAGAAGGTACTGTTTAATATTTTAATGCTGCTGGCTTATTAATTAAGATAGACACAATTACAGCATAACATAATATAAAATAGGAACAGGTGCAGATAAGTAAAATCGTCAGCTGAGAAACAGGCACATCTTGCTGTTATAACATCATAGCAGCTGCATTTCATACAACATCCCCCTGAAACAATTTGCCTATTAAAGTTTTGTGATTTCACATGTTAGTTTAGTAAAGATGAGGAAAATATACCACATATGTGCTGATGAGATGCTTCTGACATATGCCAACATGGCCTCATTCCTATTCAAGAGGAGTGACTGATTTGAACATTCACAACATCTTCTGGCAAGAACACAGTTGTGATGGAGATAATAGGACAGCCCATGAGCTGCGGGATGCGCAGTGTGTTCCATGTTTGGATTCTTAATATGGACTATTGATATATGGCAGACCATATCTGCAGATTGCACTTTTTAACATTAATACATGCTGACAGTGGTTTGTAGTCCAACCACACTTGCAACAGTACAAACTCCAACCTATGGGAACGAAAAAAATTGCTGATTCCTTTTACAGTCCTTTAGCATATCTGTGAGAAGATCCCATGATTTTCAGAATTATAAGGAAGTTTAGATGGGAGAAAGTAACTGTAAGTATATCAGAATGCAACTAATGTTTTGGAGGGTCAGAGCTAATGTGTTGGTTATCTTTTAAGTAAAAAAAGGGGGATAAGGAAAAACAGGATGAAGAATTATATTTCAGAATGTAATTAATAAATGCAAGTACAACTATGCCAAATTTCTATCATTTTAGCTTTAAAAGTGGAAATATGTAACTACACAGGACTTTTATGTTTGAAAGCCACTTTAGCAGTGGGAGACTATGAATTCTAGCCCTACTTTAGACATGCAAGCCAGCTGCATGAGTTTGGGCTACTCACACTCTCTTCCCTATCTACTTCACAGGGTTGTTGTTTTTGTGGATAAAAAGAGGGGGGAGGATTATGCATGCGACCCTTGTTTATTAAGATCAAGCTAGGATATAAATCTAATAAGAAATGTACTCATTTACTATTATTAACTTAAACCTATCAAATATGACTAAAAGAAAAATTAATGCATAGTCCTGTGACCATGCTTTTCTTTCCATTGTAAAACATTCCACGTTTTCCATTCTCCTATATAAATATTCTCCTATATAAACTCTTAAAATGCTTTCCATATATCAATATGGAAATTCTTTGATGTAAGCAAAGAAATAAAATACATGAAAATTGCTATTATGTTGTAGAATTATGTTTGCATGTATTTATGAATATAAACACTGAAAATAATAGCAAATACCATTTGTTTATTATTAACTTTACTTACAATAATAATAATTAAGCACTGAATTGCATTAGAGACATATTTCATTTTAGGAAACACAGCCTTTACTGGAACAATCATATACCCTTCTTCATGTTTGCATCAAAAACTTTTTAACTGGTAAAAATTGTTTTAAAGATAAGGAAACATTTTTGTTCTGTTTTGTTTTAATGCACAGTATTAAAAGCCAGCATTTGTGAAACCAAATGTTTGTGATATACTCATATATTTCCTATCTTTGATTACTAGCTTAGATCACTATTAGTTCAACAACAAAATAATTTATTCCAAAGTAAATGCTCATTTCTCTTTATGGATCTAAACAGCAGGAGGTGCTGTATAAAAAGCATATACCTTTTTTCGCCTGTCTCCCTTGCTCACCCATCCCTTATGAAGACTGAGAGCATGCTTAAATCATATTTAGTGCATGGCCTGAAATCTACTATAAATTTCATTTTAAGTTGCAATCTTTATTTCTGACCAGTTTTCCTGCCTTGCATTTTCAAATATCTTCTAAATATAAAATTATATAGATACACACACACACACACACACACACACACACACGTTCCATGATAATGCATGCATACTCCATTTCAGTTCAGCTTCATTACAGAGAAAGACATTGAAATATATGCCTAACTGTTAAGAAAAATATAGACATTCACTATAGACAAAATGCTGATTAACTTCATTGGTGAGTTTTTTTGTCTACAGTAACATGGAAATAAATACTTACTGTTGTGTATAGAAATTAAATGTATTCTGTATCCCTAACAAGTCTATCATGACTGACTTGCTGAGGGCTTCCCTTCAGAGCAAACAATTAAAAGAGAAAAAAAGGCAATTTTGGTTATGTTTATATGGATATATTTTTTTAAAAAAAATGTGAAGTATATTTCAGGTCTAGTTAACATTAACTGGATCCTCCTAGAAAAATATAAATTATGAAAAAGTACATATACTCAACTATAAGTTATCGTAAACAGAACAAGTAGAGATTATTTCCACAGCAGTTTGTCTGCTCGTACACAGTGTGCAGCCCTCAAACATTAGCTGTATAATTCCTTACACAGAAAGACATACACCTTTAATATACAGTTCGACTACTTATAAAATACACAATATATTGTATAGCATGTCACATTTTCTTATCAAAAAGTTCCACAGCTTTCTACAAGTAACAATTAAAAATGGAAAAGAAAAAACGAGACTGGGATAACTCACCTGATCACAGTAGTTTTTTGCAGATTTTAATCGCTGGTACAAGGCCAATAATACTCCTTGGATATATATCTTGGCTCCAGTTGGGCTAAAGCCTTCTCCTTTAGAAACCCAAAGAGGTCCCCATAAAGGTGTGATGGAATTTTGCAGACATTTCTCAAGCATAGGAACTGCACAGAGAAAAAGAAATGGAGGGAGAGATTTTTTTTTTTTTGATCCAGCTAAAACACATAATCTGAATGGTGTTTCCCAGACCAGAACTGTTAACATCTATTATTTTTATCTGCTTGGTGTTGTCTTACAAAACAGATCCTGCATTTCTGGTGGCCACTATGAAGGATATATTTATATTGAGACATCCCCCCCCCCAAACTATGTAAGACTCATAAGCCTTGTGCGCACACCTGAATAGTTTTGAAGTGTGTCTAACTAGCTGCACAGAGTGTCATGGTGTGCACTGATTGCCTTATCTTCTCATTTATCACAGATGAGTTGGAACCAACCTTGCTGAAATCTACTTACTGGCATTGTCCTGATAAAATTGCTAAATCCATGTTGTTTCGATGTATAGTTTTCTGTCAAGGAGTATATATGTTTACAGCTTGAAAATGTTGCACAAGTGATCATTATTAAAATACAGTAAATGTAAGGATTGCTTTTAAGGCCTATTTGTTTTTTAAAAAATACTTTTTTCTGACAAAAAAGAATAAAATCTATTTAGTATCATTCCAGGGTTAAAGGTTAAGTGAAGAAGAAAATGAGATCATGTAAATATTATTGACGCTGAGTAAGGCAACCTATTTTTCATTTTTTTTTTGTCATGCCTTGTCACCAGAAGTCAAATACATATATGTTTTTTCTAAATTATATGGAAATATTTTTGTAAGTAACTGTAATATTTATTTTATGAAGATTACATGTAAAGTACGAAAAGTCACATGTTTGATGACAGAATTTGTTCATTTTCTTTTACTTTGCATTTTGAGAATAAATACTAATAGGAAATACCTTATCAGTAATAAACTGGAACAAATCTTACTAATTGTAAAGATCTAGGCTCTTCTGATTGTTTTCAGTATTCTGTTATATTACCAGTGTGAGGAAGCACCAATGTTTTACAGTGCATTTCCTTTTCCTCCAATTGCATTGATTAACTTCAGAATCCTTACACTAAATTCTGATAGGCTATGAACAAATTAAGTTTAGGAAATGGAAAAGGACAGCTTGCCTATCACTGGAAATGAACAAAGGAAGAGAATAGGAGAATAGTGCAAAGACTTCCTGGATGGAAAAAAATTGTGAATTCATGTGTGCAGGGGAAGAAGTTTTGTATTTAGTTAGCAATGGAAGAAGTATTTAAATTCTAAACAGAGAAGTACAGATTGGAAAGGAAAGGCTATGTGATAAATGAATAAAACTCTGCTTCAGGTTTACATTTTTTACTAAGTGGGAAAAATAAAACAACAATATTGTTCAGTGATAGAGAGAACCACTCTGCATATGCTTATTTCACTTACTGTTTTTTTAAAAAAAAGAATTCTCAAACTTGCATTGATGAACTGATCTTGAACTAGCTACTTTTCATAGTAAATATCCTCTAAATGATATATATAGTGTCATTTTTTTTTCAAAATCTTTTTTCCTTTTACTTCTCATTGTGAGGAGCAACCAATACCACTCTTTTTCAGTCACGTTTCTTGAAGATGAGAAATACCTTATAAAGGTTGTGTAATACTGGAGGATAGTGGTGTGGAAACTCTGTAAGACCATTTCCTCAGTTACTACAGGCCCAAAATCATGTCCTGGATCTCACATTCTTTGTGTGCATCAAGCCACACTACTGTAAGTGAGCAAGATTGACATACATTACAGCAGAATGCACAACTTCAACATAATAGCTTTCCACTCAGGGAATGCCAACAAAAAGTGTGCAACAAGTAAAAAAACAAAGATTTACAACTTTTAAAAATATACTGTGGCTATTTCCATCATCCACCAGATTTGATATTATACTATATGATATTATGATCCTCTGTTCTAATACCTCTCTGTTCAACTGCTGCTTCTTTTTTCATATATGACTCTAATTTCTTTTGAAAGATCTTCAACATGTCTTGTGATTAGAATATTCTTTTAAATTTCCCTTTTAGAGATTGGAGTATACAATAGGTATCTCTTTTTTTGGTCTTTTCCATATTTGTTGGCAGAGGCAATTTCTGTAATCCCAGAGTCATTGGGAATTAGGAGTATAAATGTAACATTTTGTTATTATTATTAAACAATAGGTCGGGATATATTGCAGGAATCTAAATGATTTATAATACAGACTCAAAATTGGGTTAGTGGGAAGAGCAGAATCGGTATCATTTCAAACACATTACTATATTTGCAAGGCAGTGCAGGAGAGAGCTCATGTTGTGAGGTTTAAGTATTGTATACTTGCTGTCCTGCAGGTTGTGGGACTTCTAAACTGGAAAATTAAAAGAGGGACCCTCTAAATCCCTATGAATCAATAAATTGTCAATCTAAGATGCTGGAAAATTGGGAGGCAAAATTAAAATCCTGGGATTAACCTATTCAACACCACCGACAATGCAACTACCCTTCAAAAAGACCTTGACTATGTATCAGATTGGTCTAACAAATGGCAACTTCAAATCTCAACCAACAAATGCTCTGTCTTGCACACTGGCAGAAAAAATTCAAAACATAATTTATTTATTTATTAATTCAATTTGTATGCCGCCCCTCTCCGAAGACTTAGGCGGCTAAAATACAAATTAGATGGACGTGACCTTGTAGATGACCCTCACTCTGTCAAGGACCTTGGAGTACTCATTTCTAAAGATCTAAGTGCCAAAGCCCACTGTAACAACATTGCCAAAAAAAATGCTTTTAACTGTTAATTAAATAAAAAATGTTATTAACCTAATCTTGCGTAGCTTCTTCTCTGGTAATATTGTATGTAGAACATACACAACATTTGCTGGACCAATTCTTAAATACAGCTCATCTGTCTGGAACCCACACTGCATATTGGACATAAATACAATTGAGAGAGTTCAGAGATATTGTACGAGAAGAGTCCTCCATTCCTCTGCCCGCAATAAAATACCTTATGCCACCAGACTTCAAATTTTGGGCTTAGACAATTTAGAACTACGCTGACTTCAGTCTGACCTAAGTGTAGTACATAAAATTATCTGCCACAATGTCCTACCTGTCAATGACTTCAGCTTCAACCACAACAATACACAAGCAAATAATAGATAAAACTCAAGGTAAACCACTCCAAACTCGATTACAGAAAATTTGACTTCAGTAACAGAGTGGTCAATGCCTGGAATGCACTACCTGACTCTGGAGTATCTTTCCCAAACCTCCAAAACTTTAACCTTAAACTGTCTACTGTTGACCTCACCCCATTCCTAAGAGGTCTGTAAGGGGTGTGCATAACTGCACCAGCGTGCCTACTGTCCCTGTCCTAATATTCCTTTTTACTCTTACTCTTTTCATGTATTCAAATTATGTTTATACTTTTACTTGTTATCTTATATATGTTTGACAAATAAAAATAAAAATAATAATAAACAATTATGGGTGGTATTTTGTAGAGGTAGGGTGTACTATGATTAGTCCCATATATAAAAGCATAGACTACTGCAATCCTAAATGTGAGTTACAACACACAAGAAGTTACAAAACAGAAGATATTGGTTTCTATCTTTCTTTCGTTTGTTTCTAGTCAAGTTTATCAATCTGATCTAAAGTGTTTATTTATATTTCATGTTTCTAGACTGCGTGTCTCCCTCAAGGAGAGGTTCTGGTCAGTGTATAGTATAATAAACATATAAAACAGTGTATAAAATTAATATTAGAATATTAAAATTAATTTAAGATTTAAAAAAATTAAATTATGAGATTATAACATTATAAAAAAATCAAAGAAAAAAAATCCAAGATAGTCATTTAATATTGGTTAATAAAAGGCAAAAGGAAGGCTCTCATGGCACCATCCAGCCCCACAATTGCATGGTCCTTTGTGTTCCCCACACAAGGCAGCAGAGCCAGGTTTTGAGCCTTTTATGGAAGGCTAGGAAAGTGAGGACCCACCTCACCTCTGACGGAAGGATTTCCATAATGCAGGAACAGCAGTATGGAAAGCAACTAAAGTTCCATAGTTTTGTGTGAGGCCTGAATGTTCCTTAGGCTGCTGTTTTTAAAAGAAAAACAACAACACCATAATTGCCTTTTAAACCTACACAAAGAATTTCAGGCTCTAGATTGCTTCTCCTTTTCAGCAGTTAGTAGCTTGTCACATTTTACATAAATTACAAATCTCAGATTTTTTTTAGTTTACATCTCAGTGTAGAACATATGTCCCAAATTCTCCTTGTTATAAATCTTTTTTTGTTTTATCTTTTTGTTTGCTGCCACCACTTTTCTGGTTTAGAAATTTTTTAAATTTCTAAGGTAATGTAATTGGGTGGAAGATGGGAAAGACACTTGATTAAGATAGAAGGGAACAAACTGAATTTTATTAAATAATATCAACATTTTTTAAACAGGCTCCATTACTTCAGTCCTTCAGTCCTTTAGTTATTGCATTAATATTAATCTAGCCCTGCATTAAAAAATATTCCTAATATTGTCTGCCTGACAGAGGCCATGATTCCCAGGATAGGGTCTATCCTCAGATTTGTCCTTCCATCTGAACTTCTCAATCACTCTATCTCAGAACTTTCTTCTTGCTGGAGCCTCATCTGGAGGGAGGTGCCTTACATTGCCTTTGCCACCCTCCAATCTTCACAGCAAGACAGATATCACCAAATCCAGTAAGCTCAGTAGGGATCACAGTTGGTGCACTACACTTAACTGCATGGCTTCCTGTCATAGCCCCCACTTGAAAATTCATTGGCAGCTACTGATCAAGGAGAATTCTGCTATTGCAGATCATCTTTCCAAAGAGTGCAATATCCAAAATGAGTTGATTCTGAAACCCAATATCTTAGTTACCAAACGTAGCTGAATTTAATTGCAGAGTAGCTTCCCCCATCCAGCATGTTACTGAATTTATGCAGCATTCAAGAGTACAAATTGAATGGTAAGAAGTAGTAGAGCTGTGTGCAATCTGCATACAAAGAGCATGTGATACTGCAGGTTCAGTTCAGGATGAGTGAGAGCATAAACATTTAACCTGTTTACAAATCATTAAAACTATCATTTTATAGATGACATGGTTTTTGCTAAGAGACTTTTGCTGCAACCATGCAATCCTGGAAATAGGCGCAACTCCTGTAATGAATCACAGCAGGTGCTGTGTTCCAAGGTACCCTTTCCAAACGCAATCAAAACAGTCCATATTCCTACTGTGTTCAGCTATGGCCCTACTCCAAAAGAACCTTCCTCAGCAGCTTCACATAGATACAAATCAGCAGGTGAGATGAGGAAGAAGGAATCCTGTAGAGATATTATTACTTCATCACTCTGGATATCAAACAGTAATCTTCCAATATCATTTTATGGACTTAATAGTGTGTCTATAATCTCAATGTGCTGAAGGGTTCAAATGAATACTCTGAGAACACTTCCTAGTATCAAGTGTTTGAGGAAAAGCAGTAGACCCAAATTCTCTCCATACTGTTTCTATCATAGGCTTCCACGAAACAAAACAAAGCAATTTCTCTACCATATCCCAGCTGAAAACCCAATTGAAATGGTCAGATAATTACTATCATCAAGATTGTGTGAAGCTTCTTTAGCCACTCTTTGTTTTTGAAATTCTAAATATCACAGGATCCTGAAAGATTAACATCCTCTCTCCATCAACCAGTCAGAGTTGAAGAAGCTTCTTGGATGAGAAGAAAAATATCTTGACAGAAAAACAAGAAAGTCCAATTGCCTCCTGTAAAAGCACCTTTGGGACAACCATGACCTGGATGACTGAGAAACTCCATAGACATCCTCTCTCCAAAACAGATCAGACTGAGTGGAGAAACTGGACTGAAAGTATTTTGTTGAAGTCTCCCTTTTGAACATTAGCTGCAAGGGACTTCTAATATACCTATCAGTGGGTGAAGAAAATGTCCAACAAAAGGGAGAGATTAAAGATATGAAAATACAGGTATTCTTTACAACCACAACTGAGACCAGAATTTCCATTGCTAAGCAATGGTTGTTCAGTGAATAGCTAAGTGAGGCACACCCAATTTTATGATATCTTTTGCCACACTTTTAAATGAATCACTGCAATTGTTAAGTGAATCGTGCAATCTTTAAGAATATCTATCTTTCCTCTTTGATTTTTCTGTGGGAAGCTGGTTGGGAAGGTTGCAAATGGAAATCACATGATCTTGGGATGCTACAACTGCTGTAAATACATGTTGGTTGCCAAGGGCCTGAATTTTGATCATGTGACCAGAGGTGGGATTAATTTACCTTCCCTACCAGTTGGCAAATGGGAGAGTGTGTGCGCGCGCTAGCTTTGCTTGCACGCGCCACTTCTGTGCACGTGCACAGCCTTCTGCGCATACACAGTAGTCACGCATTATGTCCAGGCAGGTGGGCAGAGCCTCCTACCGTCACCGCTACTGGTTCGCACAATCCAGAGAGAACCAGCTGAATCCCATCACTGCATGTAATCATGGGGATACTGCAACAGTTGTAAGTATGAAGACTGATAAGTCACTTTCTTCAGTGCTGTTGTAACTTGCTAAATAAATGGCTGTAAGTCAATGACTACCTGTAGAATGAAATATCTTGCATTAGCCTGAATTCCAGAAGCTTGATGATGAAGAGACAAATGAAACAGACATTAATTACACAGTGATAAAAATACTAATATTTTCATATATCTTTCATATACCTACTAATAATCAAGATTAGTAGTAGGAAATTCTAGAGTCTTGTGGGAGGAGAATTTACACACTCCAGTCAAACTCCATTATTTGTAATGTCTTTGTAATAATGATTCATATATTGCAGTATGCTTTAAACATTTGATGGAGCCAAAAGGTAAATTCTTAGCCTTCTTATAGAGAAGCAAAGTCTGCTGTAATCATAAGATCGGTTTCAAAGTAAATATATTTACAAATGAAATCAATTTGTGTACAAGACAAACCAATATGCTTTATATAATTGTTTTTGCATTAGCCCAATCTGACGGTCACTAAACATCATAGTATAGAGCAAAGTCAAGAAATGTAGAAGTTCCAGGCACCAGAGGGCCTTCAGATGTTTTCCTTGATGTTTGTAAGCTAGCACATTGCAAAGTAAACCACCACCTTCCAGCATCAACTTTATTTCAAATAACAGCTTTAGTTTTCAAATAGGTTTCATAGGTCTTTTTTAATGTTTGGGAGTTTGGAAGTAAAACCATATACCCAGAGGTGGGGCGGGGGGACCAAGAGAAAGGCATTGTAAATTGATCTCTTATTTTTGGCTACTTGAAATCTACAGAAGAGGTTAGTTGTAGTAGAAAAAGTTAAGCTAGAGCCTTTTGATACTAGACAGTATGTAGGGTTGATAAAGACATAGAACAGTAGAAATAAAACCTTGGGAAGTTTTAAGCACATTCTAATTATTGTTTTTCTCCCCTATTAAAAAATGTTTCTACAGCACTGTGACCAACCGAAGCCTTATATCAATATTATACTTAGCTCCACCCTCCTCGGAAGTACAGGTTACTAAAGAACAGGAAAGTACAAAGCATTACATCTCCAGAAATAGTTTGTGCATACCTATTGAAGAGTCCTTGTTTTATTTTTAAGTTTAATGAGAAATTGAGGTATTAAGATTCTTCCTTAGAATTCATCCTCAATGTCTTCTAATTGTGTCCTCTATCTATATCAGTCTTAAATATACTGACTGATTGATGTTTGAGCACTTTTGTATTTAAGCTTTTGGTAAGTATTTTGTGATTGACCATGCACACTACAGCTATCATTTTGCCCAAGTACTTGTAACATGTTCAAAAAAATTTTAAACATCAATAAGCCCAAAAACAAACACGTTTCCAAGAACTAACCATTCTCCAAAATTTTTCCAAATTCCCCTTTCAGGATGAGAGGTTGTACTAAATAGTATAGGCCATCATATGGGATAACTAAAAGGAAAGGGGGAGATGATGAAATATTGGGCAAAGTAACTCCTTACGTAACTCCTAGCTCTATTAGTTTTGTGTACATAAAACAGACCTGTAAGCACCAAATTAATATTGGCTGCTGAATCCCTAATTTGTTTTACAATCATACAGGCTCAATTTATATCTGTTTTCTCATGAAAAATTATGATTTAAATTATTAAACAAATACTTAAAGGAAAATCATGACAGAAAATATATAATGTTTAAAGATTCTGAAAACTGAAAGAACCTGTAACTTCAGCAGTTGTCATTAAATTAATTTAAGCACATTTTTCTTCAGATTTGTTCTTGATGTTAATGATGAAGACAAATACATCCAAGAAAATGAAAAAAAGAAAAAGATATAGTGCATTTAATATAACCGTACAATATGCTTTGACTGTTGCATCTACTGAATCTGATCCCTAAGATGAGTGCCCCTCCAACTGCCTGAGAATTGAAACTTTTGAAATAAAGAATATGCGTGACATACAACTTTATTTCTTATGTTCACAATAAAGCTTTTGTAGTCAAGAGGTATAGTTAGTTGAGTAAACTTTTTCCCTGCTATTTTGGCAATGGCTGTACAACTCTGTCCCCCCAGCTATTGGTGTACAATATTCCAAAGTGTGGTCTGCAGACTCAGCCTGAGTGACTGAGAGAACACATGCTATATTAAATGATCCAGACATATTTTACTCAAACAAAACTAATCTAACAGCTGTTGTGTACTTTTGTTTACATGTTATATGTCAAATCTTATTGTCCCCAAGGTACTTATGAGAGAAGCTTTAGCAATCATTCTCTTAAATACTGATGCCTATCCGAATTTGGATTTTTCCACTATTGAACAGAATGACAAGCACATGATTGCTGTACTTAAAGCAATCTTTCACAGCTGCCTTGCTTCTTCAGTGATCCCATTAAATTGACGGCAGATGCCTGTGGGGTCTGCAGTGTTACATACTACTTCACAAGATGCTGATTTACACAATTCCATTGAATGGTACATGACTTTATTGGGAAAGAAGCATTTCTTTGGTCATTTTATACTCTACCTGAGTAAATTTAATTTAGATACTCATTCTTCATCCTTCAGAAAGAGCTCACACTTATGTTAATTGTTTAGAAGTTTTTGAACTCTGATGTGCAAATGGTTAGCAGGCACGAAATCTCTTCATTTCTAAAATGCATCATGAGTCATGTCTTTTCTAAAACTGAGTGAAGTTGCTGTCCATTAAATATGCTGGCACATCTTCTGCTTGAGCAAGTGGACCAAAATGGTGTGAATTGTTAATGCCTTACTGCTTTGGTTCACGGCTTGTGATTGATCATTTGTAACTATATCTACTCCTTGTTCCATGAAATCAAGTATGGAGTAATGGGTTCATCAGATTTTTAGGTTAAATTGAGAGTGAAGAGGTACTGTGTGTAGGAATAAGAGTTGCCATGTTCAGGGCTGGCCTTCTAACAGCATGGATTCTAAAGACGATATTCAAAACCACTTCACTCATCATACGCTTACTGATTCTGAATAGGTCCTATTTGCAGAGGACATTTGGTAGTTTTCCAATAGACTTTATGTTTCTTTCCTACTTTTATCACTTAACCTATTTTCTATATTAAAAAGTCTAAAGAGGTTAAAATAGAAAATAAACATATTACAATATATGTAAAAGCAGAAATAGCTTTTAATTGTATAATCCAATTCTCTTTTGCTCTTAGTGTAAGCCATGCAGATAGATAACTCCAAAAAAGACAAAGACAATCCAGCATTACAATTTAAACATGAGCATAACCTTTTCATTATGATTTAAATTTCAAATTAGTAAAACTAGTTATGTTTACATTTAGTATTTTTCATAGGTTATAACTTGACTAGTTACTACTGCATGTTAGCTGACTATGCAAGGTGTTAAGAATCACAGAACAGAAAATCAAGAACTTGGAACACAATAGATTTTAGTCAAGAAACAATAAAACATTTAAAATCCTACTCATTATAGTAAGAAGTTGTACAGTTTTGTATACAGTAAAATCACTGAAATTAAGTGGACAAAAACATGCCAAATATTTCACGAAACTTATCCTATTTATAACCTGGAGATTTGAAAGTGTATATAAACTATTTACTACTTTACAAATTATTTGCTTTAGGAACTATTATACCTACTTTATAACAATAACTACCCTACCTTAGACTTGGTTAAATGGAAGTTTGAATGAAAAATACTACTTAGTTTCTCATCTGAATGCCCTGGTAAACTAATCTAAGAGAATAAACTGAATTAAATTTTAAGTCAGAACATAAGTTACAATGGAAGGATGTACATATTAAGGTTTAGATAATGCAATATATGGATGTGAATTCAGATTATGTTAGCTAAAGTGAAAATACAGAAACCTATTCTGGAAAAAGCAATAGCCAACCAACTCTGTTATGGTGCCAAGAAAGTGTTGAATGCAATCATCAGGAGCTGACCTTGACCTGGGGATAACTTTACCTTTTATTTTAAAGATAGTATATTAAAACTTACTTTCTTTAAAGTAAGGAAATTATGTTGCATTCTTCATCTAAATTTCTAAGTATCTATGTACTTATGAGATTTCAAAATAAAAAAAACAATTTTATTTGAACATGCTTAAAAATAAAATCCCACATTAATAGCAATAGCACTTAGACTTACATACCACTTCACAGTGCTTTACAGCCCTCTCTAAGCAGTTTACAAAGTCAGCATATTGCTCCAACAAGTAATACTCTAATAGTGTTCAATATATATACTCAATTATCTTCTGAGTTTGGGGTCACACATGGGAACAAAAATTGGGAAGCCAGAAGAGGAAGTGATAGTTCATAACCGCTAAGACACGTAACATTTCTTGAATAGTTTGACATACACGCATGACATATATAGGAACATTAGCAAAAGAATATTGCATGTACCCAACTGGAAAGAACTTTGTCAACAAGGGCCTCCTATTTCTCTGTATATAACTGAAGAAACACAATACAAAAGTAATAAATATAAATGAACAGCTGCAGATAGAGAGTAGAATTTTAAAAAGCGAAGTAATGATATTCACTCATTCTATTTCTCCTTCTGCCCAATCATCCCTTTCTCAGCAGAAAAAGCATCAATTCACATTTTATAGTCAATTAAGATATTCAGTTTTCATTTATTGGGGGGGGGAGGGATTCTTTCCCACAATAGATTTTCTAATAATATGTTGTAATTCTGCAGAATTTTAAATTCTTCCAGTTTCAATTATGCCTACTTTTGCTGGTATACATGATAAGGTATTGGTTAGAGTATTGGCAGCACAGAGATTTGGGAAACCAAGGACTTAATGATCAAGCAGTGTGAGCAGCAAAATATTGAAATATAATTTGATGACCTACTGGTGCTACTGGTGGCTATAAAGTGTTTGAAAATAAACAAGTTAGCATATTTTATTAAATATATTTTTGAAAATTAAAAAAATATGGATACTGATTTGTATCCTATATTTTTTCCAAAAGATAGGCAGAAAACCCCAGGCAACTACTGTAGATGTCAAATGACTTCTATTTGCAGTCAGGCGAGGAGAAAAAAAGAAGGCATAGTCAAGAGATAAATGGTTGTTTGCTATTGAAGTTGGTGCATTCCTAAACTGTACTATGGCAGAGAAAACTAATAACCATCAACACTTTTGAGCTAATAGAAATAGCACTTAGACTTATATATCACTTCATAGTGCTTTACATCCCTCTGTGAGCAGTTTAGAGTCAGCATATTGCCCCCAAGAATCCGGCTCCTCATTTTACTGATCTTAGAAGGATGGAAGGCTGAGTCAATCTTGCGAAGGTCAGAATTAAACTCCTGGCAGTTAGCAGAATTAGCCTGCAATGCTGCATTCTAACCATTACACCACCACACAGTTTATTATTTGGGAAGGGGAGGAGGGAATCAGACAAGATGAGAGAGGAAAAAATGGTAAGGGTAATACAAAAAACAGTAAACTCACTGAAAGATGATACAATCCAGGGGTGAAATGCTCCCAGTTCAGGCCGGATCGCCCAATCCAGTAGCGATGGTGGCGGGTGGTTTGGAGAACTGGTAGCAAACATCCCTGCCCCCCCCCATGCCCAGCTGAGCCGCACAATCATCAGAGGCTTTTTTTTTTAATTTTTAAAAGTATTTTTTTCTACAACCTCTTCAGCCAAAAAAATGCTTTTAAAAGTAAAAAAAAAAAGCCTCTGATGATCCCGTGGCTCAGCTGGGATCGTCAGAGGCTTTTAAAAGCATTTTTTCTACAACCTCTTTGGCTAAAGAGGTTGTAGAAAAAATGCTTTTAAAAGCCTCCGACGATCCCAGCTGACTTGCCTGATTGTCAGAGACTTTTAAAAGCATTTTTTTACAACCTCTTCAGCTGAGGCTTTTAAAAGAAAAAAAAGCCTCTGCCGATCAGGCAACTCAGCTAGGATCGTCAGAGACTTTTAAAAGCATTTTTTTTACAACCTCTTCGGCCAAAGAGGTTGTAGAAAAAATGGTTTTAAAAGTAAAAAAAAAAAAAAAGTTGGCCACACCCACCCAGTCACATTACCCCCCCCCTCCCCCCACCAAGCCATGCCCACAGAACCAGAACTAACAAATTTTACATTTCACCACTGGTACAATCCCAAAAGATGTACCTGCTACAACATTCAAACTGGAACACAGGAGCTAAGCACTCAGACATGTGTAAAGTGGCAGGCTTCCTGCCATGTATTACAGTTACTATAGAGCAGGGTTGATTTCATTGAGGGCTACATCAGGGTTATGTTTGAGCTTGGGGGGGGCGTGGCCAGGGGGCATGGTGAGCATGACATCACTTGTGTTGGGGGGCACCTGTGGTGACTCTGCCAATGAAAACGGGCTCCCAACCTCCATTTTTGACCACGACAGCCTCCTGCAACTCTCTGCCAGTGAAAACGGAGCTTGGGGAGGGACGCGCAGCCCTTGCGAGCTCCATTTTTGCTGGCAGAGGCACCGTGGGCCGCTCCTTCGCTATTTCCAGGACAGCCCTGAGGGCCAAATCTAAGAACTCTGCGGGCGGATCCGGCCCCCGGGCCTTGAGTTTGACAGCCCTGCTATAGAGTGAATTCTGATAAGGGCTTCTGCATAGCCCAAACCCCTATGCTCAAAGATCAAAATGAAGAATGTGAAGTTCTTCTAACCTAGATAATATCTGACAATTATCCACAGATTCTGCTGCTGTTTTAGTTACATTAACTTTATTTGATGACCTCTTCTAACTGATTATGTAAAATATAAAGTATAAATATAAATATAAAGTTCTTCAGCCCTCCTTTGCCATATTTCACTCTCCATAATCCTTAAATCTTTGATCTTACACTCAGCTACCATCAATCTTCTCTACCTTCATAGATGATATTTGTGTGTCATTAATTACATGTAATTGCATGTCTTTCACATCTGCAGTAGAAATGTTTTTGATTATAGCATATTGCATGAGGTTGCTATATTCAGGACAATTATTTATGTTTTTTGGAAATTCATCTTGTCTCAGTATCTCAGAAAACCTCCTGACAAATGTAAACAAAGCCATGCTATATGGACAGGAAATCCAGGAATTGGTATTCTTTTTGTGAACAGGGGTTTAAGTTATTTTTGTTGGTTTACAAATGAATGACTTTGAGATTGGGCTCAATATGTGGAAATAAAAGACTTTCAGCTATTGGTTAGCTTGGCAGCAATTAGACTGAACACTGACAGATATGTTCCCTGAAAATTCCAAATTTGCAAAAAGATTTACAAGCCCATGATCAAATTGTAGTCCTAACTTTAACACAAAGGTATATAAAAAATATCTAAGCTTGTGTTATGTAGGGAATTGTCTATAACTATTACTATTTACGTATTCATAAATACATGAAAACTAGTTCTAATAATTCCCTACGAAAGAATAGAGCATAACAATTACTTCCTCATTCAGTAAGAGAAACAAGGGAAGACTGAAGAACCCATTCCTCTGGAATTCATTGATCAGTTTCAATATTTCCTTCAACTCTTTAAGAGACTACCACATCATTGCATAACTGGCTCCACTGTCAAATTTACTGTAGTCCATGATTTCATACCCTGATTTATAGGATTACTGCTTCCTTTTCTTCTACAGGAAATATTTTAAAGTATTTCAAGGATGGTGTTATATCTCCTGGTCTTCTCTTCTCATGGCTAAAACATTCCCTGTTCCTTCAGCTTCTCTTTACGGGATTTAATTCTACTCTTTTGATTTGTTGTTGTTGTGTATCCTTCTCTTAGCCTCTTTCAAGTTGTCTGAATTTTTCTTAAAGTTAAAGGTCTAAGGCCCAGACTTGAACATAATACTTGAGTATTAATTCCTTGAAAAGACAGTGCAGCTTTACAAGGAAAATGCAGCATCCGAAGGCTCAGGGAACCATGTATAGGAAGCATTTGATGGAGAAGCTGGGTCAAAGGCAGCAAAAAGAAATCAACAAAGGAGCAAAAAGGAGACAGCAAAGGCATTGAGTCACTTCTGCTTTGGCCGTGATGGCTGGGCACAAAAAAGCGAAAGGCTGCTGCATGGAACAAAGAGAGAAGGCATCTGTGTCAATGAACACTTCCTGGTGCTTGCTGGGCAGGCTGAAGCTTCCCAGGGAGTAGCAAGCAGTCCCAGAACCATGCAATTCTGTGTGCTGCTCCACAAAGGAAGATGAAGGGCAGCTAAAGAGCATAGATGGGCAGGAATAGGGGGTTAGAAGGAGTTGAAGCACCTCTGTGGTATATTGTGGGTGGGCTGTCAAGCACTTGAATTTTGATCACATGACTGTGGATGCACTGCAATGGACATAACTTTGTGCACAGAACATAAGTCAATTTTTATAGCACTGAGTATCAGCGAATTGAATGGTCATAAATCGAGGACAAGTTTTTGGAGTTGTTCTAGTACCCTAATCTGTGCTACTGGCAGACAGTAATCTTCACAAGCCAACAGGTTTACTCAATTTATGTATGTATGTATGTATGTATGTATGTATGTATGTATGTATGTACGTATTGTTTGAACTGCCCATCTCCTCAGATTTTTTTTATTCAGTTCTTTGCTGTATACCATAACATTTTTCATTATTTTTTTATAATTGTCTTTTAATATTCAGTTTCATTACATCTTCAACCTTGTACAGGGGTCCATTTTCCTGTCTCCTGTTTGACCTCAAATGCTTCTTTACTCTCTCTTCTTTTTTTCCTGCAAAGGTCTAAGAACTGTATCCAAATTCCCATGACACAAATTAACTTCTACTCCTTATTTTGATTGTCACTCTCTTCCATTGAGCTTATATCTTTGATTTTCTTCTTCAAGAAGATCAGTTTCTTCTCTGTCAGTTCCTGTTCTAATCCTTTGATCTAACACATATCTTCTCTCATGAATTGAAATGTATCCAATTACTGCTCCAATCCTTGAAACTATTTCTTCAAATGTTGCTATGAGCATGTCACAAATATATGTTGTCTTTTTCTCAGATAAGAACAAACATACTAGAAGCATTGTAGATGGCAATCGCAAAGTGACATTTATTCATTTTCACTTCGATTTTTTAAATCAACAATAGTGACTCTCTTCATCAATTCTTATAATAGTTAAATGCTCTCACACCTCTTAGAGGACATTTGTTAAGAATATTTGTATTAAATAATCCTTCCAAACTTTGCTGACACACTTTTGCTAACTATTTATATTTGTCCATTTAATAAAACATGGAAATCATCTGTTTTATCTGTCTAGCTACATTTTTGTGGTTAGAAAAACATCTTTCTCTCTCTTACACATACATACAGACACACAGACACAGACACACAGACACACAGAGAGAGAGAGAGAGAGAGAGAGAGAGAGAGAGGGAGGGAGGGAGGGAGGGAGGGAGAGAGACCCAAGCTCCATTGGCACTTTCAACATGAGGTATTTATTTGGCAAATTTATTTATTTATTTTATTTTATTTATTTGATTTGTATACCGCCCTACTCCCAAAGGACTCAGGGCGGTGAACAGCCAACAATAAAATACATAAATACACAAAATTTAAAAACCCGATAAAATCAAAATTAAACTTTTTGGCCCAGACAAATTAAAATACCCCAATAATTTAAAAACAGATTAAAATTTACATATTTAAAAAGGGAAGAGATCAGGCCAAGCCCGCTTGATGGAATAAAAAGGTCTTCACAGCACGGCGGAAGGAGCGCAGATCCGGGATCCTCCGTATCTCCGGGGGGAGCTCATTCCAGATGGTAGGTGCCCCCACAGAGAAGGCTCTCCCCCTAGGGGCCGCCAGTCGACACTGTTTGGCTGACGGCACCCGGAGGAGTCCCTCTCTATGAGAGCGTACTGGCCGGTGGGAGGCTATTGGTGGTAGTAGGAGGTCCCGTAGCACTAACAGGTTCAGTTGGGCTTATGTAAAGCACAATATAGGAATTTAACTCTATAATATTGATACCATTGCCAAATTAACTTTTATGAGAAATCCAATAATGCACTTATTTTTGTGGATGCTTAATTTTGCTGCAATGATCTAGACAAGAGGTATCAAACGCGGTGTCACATTGTCATCACGGGATGCATTGTGACTTTTTTCCCCTTTGCTAAAATGTGGATAGGCATGGCCAGCACATGACGCATCTGGCCCGTGGGCCACGAGTTAGACACCCTGATCTAGACCTTTTGAGGCGTTTTTTTTCCGTCTTTCAACCAAATACAGTTACTATACAAGTTGTCCTTACCTGTGTACAGCCAAATAATTTAAATACATACATACACATAGAAATAAAAACCAAAAGGTACTTTATAATGATGCTGCTCCAATTAGGAATGGTGAAAAATTAGTATTTATTCAGATGGAAACTAGAAGTAGCAACCTTAAATGAGTTAAATTCCCATTGTACAAGAGATTTTATAGGAAAACTCTTGAAAACTGATCTGGTCATTGAATAAATAATATGATTTGATTGACATGAAAATTTCAGTTTACTATTGAAATCATAGGCTACATTGCCCCCCAATAAAGCTACAAGTCTTTTTTATGTTTAGCATTCAAACATTTATGCATGCATGAACTGGTTGCTTTTCATACATACTACTGCTGCTGTTGTTTGTTATTTTATAATAGCAAATGGTGCAATTCTTACCATTTAGGAGATCTTCCATTTTTTCGCCATGCATATTGTATATATACTTTGCTGGTGAAATAAGGTTCAGTCGCATGGTACAAATATCTAAAAACTTAAAACAAAATCAAAACCAGAATCATTAATCTTTAAATATTATTGTTTTTTTAGAATGAAACAGATAGATACCATAAACAGCTAAATATAAAACATAACAGGAAATAGGTTCACTATACTGGAATTACCATATACCCTACACTCACAAATAAACTGAGAATTTTAAGTGCAAAAATAAACTACAAAAATTGGGTTTGGCTTATCCACGGATGGGCTTATCTGTATATATGGTAATTCTTTTTAAACTACCCATATATCCTATATATATATATATATATATATATATATTCACAAATAAGCCATCAGTAGATAAAGTGACATTTAAAGAAGAATATTTCTAGCTCAGAGTTAAAATGAGGGGTCCTTGGTGCTCTCTGAGCTTACTTGTTTTCATGCCGACATTTCATTACCTTAACTAGGTAATATCATCAGTGCTATTAAGGAGTGCTGTTTGTTTAAAATGACATTTGAATGTTTATCCAGATACCATTAAAAATGGATAATCTGTAGATCACCCATGGATGGGACAATTGTGAAAATTAAAACATACAAACATTTTTTGGATCACCTTATCTGCAGTGGCATACATGATTAAAAATTAAAGAATAGGCCTATCCATGAATAAGCTTATTCATGAGTATATATGGCATCATAATTACTGTAACCTCCACCCTTCAGCCCTGAATGGAGATAATACTGCACTATTTTGTGGGACTGCTATTTTAGGCAAATGTATAATAAAAATAGCTATTATCTGCATGTTTTGGAAACAGCATTTTTAAATATTTTAGAACTCATCATTTTTTTTAAAAGAAAAGAGTTAGAAATGTCTTAACCCATTCCTTTTACTTTTACCTTTGGGGGAAGGGTTTTGCAAAATACAGGCATTATTACCAAATCTTAGCTACCTCAAATTCTAAAATTCTGAATTATCATTTCAATAAATTTGATATTTTATATGAAATTATAGGAAACACTTCTCAACATGAAACAAACAAATGTGCAACTTCCATCTTTATACTGGTTATGTTCATTATTGCTATGTCTATTCATTCATTAACTGAAAACACTTTGAAGCAGACCTTTTTCTATAAAATAGATATTTTTAAGTGAAAGCTGGGAATAGAGGAATTAGGCCTATTTAAGGGAAAAAGGTGCCCAGGTATCACACATTTTTAATTTACTTGCTCCAGACACCATTTATTAACCATCTATGTCCCTTTCTTTTCATGTCCAATTCTGTAATGCTCAACTTCTTCAGATTTGTTTTCTGAATTATAAAGCAAACTTAAATGCTTACAAAAATCTCAGTAGATCAATTCTAGTTCTCCACATACAAATGTTAATGGAATTGCATGAGCCCAAGTCTCTATCCCAAATCTAAACCCAAAAGATTGGATTTAATGATACAGTAAAACATCCAAACAAAACATAACAATGCATAATGGAATCTATTCAATTATCCATGGGAGGTATACCTACAATTTTGTTGTAACCTCCACAGCTGAATTATCTCTAGTCTAATCATATATCTTAACGGACCAATTACAAATAAT
This sequence comes from Pituophis catenifer annectens, assembly GCF_029215685.1. Classification (NCBI taxonomy): domain Eukaryota; kingdom Metazoa; phylum Chordata; class Lepidosauria; order Squamata; family Colubridae; genus Pituophis; species Pituophis catenifer. The sequence continues at coordinate 259,220,710 of NW_027256881.1, read as the reverse complement.
AAAACAAAAGTGAAAATTTTCTTCATAAACTTGGATTTTGCCATGCCGCATCTCAATATACCTTTTCAATTTGGTTTGGAGATGCTGCTATTTCATAACCATCCTGTCCCATGCAGTTCTTAAACACCAAAAGTCTAATCATAGGTTTTTCTATAAGTTTCTTCATACGTTTGGAAAGTACAGGCTCAGCTTTTCTTCTCTTGACATCTCTAGGAAAAATGAGACCATTCAGTGTCCAAGTTGCATTCTTCATTAACAACAGATGGTCTGGAAGAAAAGAAGTAAAGTAAATATTTAGTTTCAGAATTAAAAGCGAACATATCATGCTCCCTTTCGCCTATTACCTTAATAACACACTGGCTGCTATCCACATAAAAGCTGATATTTTTGGAAATACGACCCCATCTTTCCTCAAACCGTGACATAAGCTGTAGCAAGCTGTCTCTATTGATAGCCTGCATAAATCATCATTCCTGAAGGGAACAGATGTTCAGGGTATGAAAGAGTAATACCACAATTTAGTCATAATTAAAATTCACCTTAGCATGCCTCTGTAGCTGATCAGAAAGCAACATTTTACTTCTCATCTGCAAAGCACTTTTCTTCACCTTTGCTTCATAAAATCAAAGATGCTTGTTTCTGAGCCTTGAGCTACATTTGTCTAGATTTATACTGCTCATAAAGTCTCATACAAATGATCCATTTAACAGCTGGTTTCCTAATTCTTCTCCTAAAATAATGACCCCATGCATAATATCTTAGTAGAAAAACTTAAATCCGAAAGGGTAAATACTTGATAATTTTTGTCTGCTACCTTGGCTATCTATCTATTTTTTGCAAGGTTAGGAAGATAAAAATTAAGTATTTGTTACCAAGGAAAAACCTAAGATATATTTCTAGACAAAGTGGGAACTTTGATTAAAGATCTTTGTTTATAGTTTATTTATATAGTTTATCTAATGCCTTTCTGCCCAGAGTAATCCTTTAGTAGGCCCATCCAGAATGTCTCAAAATCATAAACACTTTTGAGTTATCAGGTGGAAGAAAAGATGAAAAATCTATTTTACTTTTGTAGCATGTTTACTAATTACAAAAGAATATCAAGACAATATCAAGACAAAAAAGACAGCCTCATTAGATTCAAGAAGAAAAGTACTCAAAACTATATAACATCTTAATAGTATTTTATTTTATTTAAGTACTAAATAAAGTACTACATTAAGTATTAACGGCAACACCAACTTCCTTAAAGATAGCATAATAAACATGATGATTTTTGCATTACAAAATTGGAGATTAATTTTAGGTGATGCATTGTATAGATACAATATTTGAGGAAATTTCTGTTGGTAAACTACATGTAGTAAATAATCTAAAGTATAACAACTTTATTTATCCTGAGAAATACAGATCACTTTTACTTTTTTTAAATAATACATGCACAACAGAGATCTATTCAAACAAGAAAAGTAATGGAGGTTTTAGAAAAGTTAACTTGAACATCCCATTTTCTCTATTGTATTTGCTGCTAAAATCCAGTGTACTCAATCTCTTCTCTCTTACATACACAAATATAGAAGTTGCTTTTCAAATTAAGTTTACAATGTGCAGTTATTTACAGCTGAAATGTTACATTGTAAACCATTAGTAAAGAATAACAGAATAACTGAGTTGGAAGGGACTTTGGAGGTCTTCTAGTGCAACAGCCTGCTCAGGCAAGAAACCTGTATAACATTTCAGACAAACGGTAGTCCAGTCTCTTCTTAAAAACTTCCAGTATTGGAAGTTAACTGGAAGCACATTGCTCCACTGATTAATCGTTCTAATTGTCAGGAAATTTCTCCTTAGTTCTAGGTTGCTTCTCTCCTTTATTAGTTTCCATCCATTGCTTCTTGTTCTGCCTTCAGGTGCTTTGGAGAGTAGGTTGATTCCATCTTCTTTATGACAACACCTCAAATATTGGAACACTGCTATGTTACGTGTAGTTTAAAGTAGTACATATACATAGTACAGAGTTTAAGGTAGTAGAAATTATTTAATTATTGGTTTGATAATCTTCAATTCATGACCACAAGTGGGATTTTCCCCCTTTACCCTTACACTTTTTTCTGTGTCCTTTTCCAATCCCCATTTTCCCACTATTTTCATTTTAATTTGTATTTTAAAAAGTGAAAATAGCACAATCCTTTGTGTTGCTTAAGAAATCACTAAAAACTTAGTTGTTCTCCCAGATCTTGTGGGCAGGGGAAGTGTGAAGTCACACTTTCTTTGTTTTGACAAAGTTTTGTTTCTTTGGTCTGACTTATTTTAATTTTATCTTGATATTTTGCACTTCCAGTCAGTAATATCATTTTTGTATGCTATTGTTGTTATTTATAAGTTATTTGGGACTTGTAAATAAAATCAAGCAATCCTCATGCAAAAACTACATGTGCCTTCAATCAGCACACTTCTAACATCACTACAAGAATTCCTTATGCACTTAAGCAAAAATATATTAAACAAGGGGAGATAACACATCTTTATATGAGGCTAATTGCTGATTCAATTTGAATTCAAATCTATTCAGTTTATCAAACACTTTCTTTTAAATCAACCAATATGTAGTACACTCTCATATCATACATTTTTAATAATTATTAAAAACAGAAATCTGATCCATACATTCCTTCTTTATTGTGATGCCATATTGTACTTTCCAAATTTTGTTTGTTGTCAACTTTTTTATTCTTTCAATCAGAGTTCTGCCAAACATATTTCCAGTGCATTCAACAAACTTAACCTCAGTAGTTTTTGCATTGGCTTTTGTTATTTTTCCTTTTTTTTTTTGGGGGGGGGGGGGGAAGGAACAATTATAGAGTTCTTCCAACTGTCAGGCACATATGCTATCTTCATATACACATATTAAAGTAATTACACAGCAACCCCATAAAGAAAACGGCATCCGATATTTTGGTCATTATATCAATTACACATATAACCATTACATTATCTATATTTTTAACCTTACCTTTTTTCAACACCTTCACAATATTTAATACTTTCTTTTCATCATTTTTTTCCTACTTTCTGGAGTATAGGAGGGAGGGAAAATAAAATAGCCTTTCTGGATCTTTAATGTAATAGCCTACATAAATGATGTTGTATATCATTCCAGTCTGTTTCCTAACATAACCTATTATAAAGTGCTGTCAAATGTACATTAGCACAAACAATAGTATGCATACAGTAAGTGCATTATTTAGGCATAAGGCTTCATGGAAAGGAATGTATGAGTGGGTGCAGGCAATAGGTAATTCCTCTTTGAGAGAGGGAGTGGTCCCACCAGCTCTTAAAGAGATGGTGATGTGCCCCTCCTCAAAGGACCATTGCTTGAGCTGGACAGATTTTATCCAATCTCCAGCCTCTAGAGATTAGACCCCTTTCAGTTCAGACCAGGATTTGGGACTGGTATGGCATTGATTGTGTTAATGGATGTCCTCTGGCATGAATGGGGAGGAGGTAGTGCATCCATCCGGGCTCTTCTTGACCTAATATAATGGTATATTAGAAACTTCTGGAAAAGATTAAACCTGGCCTGTTTCATGACACACAATCAAAAACCTCATTTGTAATTGGAAATGAGACCAAAGAAATGCAGAGCATAATGACTAACCATGTTATATACCAGTCCTGGGTAGAGAGTGATTACATATTTACAAACTAAAAGAGACATGAATAAAAGTAAATATACATGTCTCAGGATAATGTTGTAGGACCCAAGCTGAGTCAGTCACTGGGACCAGAGCTTTAGTCTTCCAAGCTTTCAGACTCATACTGGGAAAGTTCCTCAGGGAACTTTCTTTCTTTCTTTCTTCTCCTTCTCTTTCGAGAGAAAGAAGATCCCTAAGGATGGCCACCAGCGCAGGTCTGAAAGCTTGGAAAACTAAAACTCTGGTCCCGGTAACCGACTCAGATTGGATCCTGCTACACTGGAAAAGGAATGAGGAAGCCGTAGGAAAAAAGCAAACTGAAGCACCAAGTTTTAACTTTAAAAAACAATTTTATAAATACCATCTATAAATAATTTGGGGAAAATAAAACAATAGATTAATAAACTCAGTAGGTTAAATGCCATAGAAAATCTAAAAGAAAAAAAATTAAAAGTCTGAAAGAAATGTGTATTCTTATCATAAATTTTATAAGTTTATTTACCTCAAAATATGCCATTCTAATAAGAAGCTGGATTCCTTAAAATGTTCATTAAATAAAACTATACAAGGAAAAATATACTTCTCAGCATACTTCTCCTGCATGTTGAGAAAAGATAGTATGTAAATAAAATTATTATATTGCATCTGAGTATCCCAAATATTTCACTTTGCTAGATAGATCTGTCATTTTCCTTCCATTCTGAGTTTAAGTAGTACTTGAAAATACAGTATAATAGGATTTTTATATTAAGATCATTATTTAAAGTAAATTTATTTATTACATTTTATTTTGCTTTTCTCTAACACCTCAATACAGTTTATATCAGGATCTCCTTGAATTTTATCCCAAACAACAACCCTAGATGGTAGACTGGATTGAGAAAGAATGATTGACCCAAAGTCAACCAGCAAAGTCATCTGAGCTCGGAATTTGACTGACTCTCTCCAATCTAACACTTTAGTAACTGTAGGATTCCCATACTGGATAACATAACTAGTAACAATAAGGAAGGGTATTTGTAGCTCAGGGTTGAAATGACGGGTCCGTGGTGCTCTCTGCACTTGGTTGTTTTCTTGCAGATGTTTCATTACTCAAACAAGATAACATCTTCAATGCTAGTGATGATGTTACCTAGTTTGGGTAATGAAATGTCTTCAAGAAAACAACCAAGCTCAGAGAGCTCCAAGGACCTCTCATAACTAGTAACTTTTATGTAAATGGAATCCAGGTGTACACTGGCACATCTTTTTTAAAAAACGTGTTAGGCTCTCTATGTAAACCAGATCACAAAATCAATTTCACTGGAAGATTAGAACTGTACAATATTGAGAAATTATTGCATGTTTCTGCCAAGATCACATCTTTTATTCTACAGATTGGCATCCTCCCTGTTATCCCAAATGTACTGGCGGAAGAAAGCCAGAATATACAGCTTTGAATTGTATACATATATTCCACATCTGACAGCAACTCTTCTTGCTTAAATATTGTATTTTATTTCAGACTTTTTTTCTAACAAATTTTATTATTTTGAGCTCAGACAGACTTATTCCTTGGCTGTTTTTCTCAGGTCCTAATGGTTGCTGGGTTGATGTAGAGAATTAGAGATAACCTTGGAAAAGAAATTTAGCAAAAGTGAGTAAAACCTGGGAAAAGAAGAGAATATCAGAAAGTTAAAATGGCTCTGCCATAATTCTCTTTGATATAAGAGGGGGAGAAATAAATAGTCAAGCTTTCAAGATTTTGTTACTCTAACCTATGTCAATAAAATAGAACTCTATTTCTTGACCTAGTCCATCTCGAAGGGTTGACAAGAGATCTGAAAACAATGACACTACACTAGGTTTCAGAAATACTGTTAGTTTTTTAAATGCTATAATTTATTTCTGACTTTCCTTTTTCTTATTTGGTTGCTTTGTACAATAATGTCATATTTCAAATATTGCTTTGAATATTATTTAGGAAATCTGAATGATAAATAAATGAATGAATAATATCAATAGCGAGTTGCAGCCACACCTCACATCTGGGCTCATCAGTGAATAACAATTCTTGATATTTAGTTCATTTTCTTGGGTTAATTTGGCAGAAGACATCCAAACATGGGTCAAATAAATTAGAACTTTTGCTGCAGACAAGAGTAAAGCATTAAACACAACTGTTGACTGACCACTCAACTTTAAATGCATAGAGATTTTATTCATCCTTATTGCTTTAAATTTGAAGGGTTTTCCCCCCTAATAATTCCATATTTTATGTGGCAATTGGTGGCCTTGAAGTGTCCTCACCTTGTTAGATTCAAGCACTAGACAAAGTTTTATGTTTTTCCCTAAAAGTGTCAAAGATAAGAGCCGAAACCTTGAATAAGTACCTGAATGCAGGGACAAGCAGTATTAAGAACAATAAACTGAAATTAAATCAAAATTAATTACTAAAGTATAAAATGATTTGTCCCTATGTGCAGATACCAACCAAAAATACTCCCAGAAATCTCTCCCAAGCACTTAAACATGCATGCATGCTCCAATCATCAGAAAGAGCAAATAAGAAGCACCAAGAAAAAGAATGGGGAAGGGTAGCTGCACTAGAAAGGCAGGAAAATAAAGATAGGAAACAAAGCTGGAAGAAGATGATCCAAGGGGAAGACTAACAGAACAGGATTGGAATGAAAATACGGAGAAATCATAATCAGATATTACAATGATGGTCAATTTTTTTTAAAGTAGTAACCTTTCTTCAGCAACCATTAATTTTCAGAAACATCCATTTGTCTCCTGCCTATTCATTTCCTTTCAGCAATGTCTTTATTTTTCTCTGTAAATGTAAAATTTCTGCACACGCGTGCACACACACACAATTTCCAAGTAATTATTTGAAGAAAAATATTTTCCTACTGGAACCTAATCCTTGCCACTTTTGCAATAAAGAAGAGGGGTCTCAATGTGTAGCATCTGAACAAGACCTCAGTTAAAATGGCTACACAGGCATAAATAAAGAGTTAATGACAGTCACTATACAGTGGAAACCACTCAAAAAGCAGTTAACATATGGAAAATATGTTTTTAGTATAAGTAGCAACTGAACTGAAATCAAAATGTTAAAACTGAAGAAGATACTGGCCTATGACATTTCTGTGCAATATTCTTGAATATTTAGAAATTCAGCCTTGGTTTAGCTATTTACTAAGAAATTGTTTGGATTTTTTCGTTCAAAATTTTAGGTTTGTAAAATAAAATGAATAGTATTAAATAATATATCTCCTTTATTTATCAAAAGGAACATCATTAAGTAAATGCTATCAGTTAATTGTAACAAGATTTTTTTTAAATGTATTTTTGCAGTGTTGTGAGACTGAAAATATTGGGAGCAGAAATTCATGTTGAACATTTACTAACTTTTGAAATCCTAAAGAAAGTTTCAAATATTACACCATAATAGTAAAAAATGAAGCAACCATGGTATTTAGCAAAAGATCGAGAAGGAAATTAGACTAATAAGCAATTTGAAAGCTTAATTGCCAGAAAGCTTTGACTGATGTGCAGATAAATAAGTGACAAAACATATAAAAGAACAATGAAAAAGAGAAACGCAATTGCAGTGGTATGACAGAAGTGTTAACAATGGCCCAAATTCCACGCAACTCCATTTTTGTTGTTGAGGAAAAAATTTTAATAGCAACTTGTCATACATTTCCTTCGAACTGTGGTAATCACAGTGGGGCAACTGTGAGCCAGGAGTCAATTTCAAAATAGAATAACAGCCATCATTTGAAACACTTTTTTCCCATCGAAATATACCAAGGAAGCAAAAATAGAAAAAATATGTAAACAGTTACACTAATAAATCTGAAAATAATTTTGCCACCTATATAAATTGCTATGAAAATACCCTAAATAAGATAAAACATGGTTAACTGTTGCTAGAATGAAAAATTTGATAGCCATTTAGTTGAGCAATGTTTAAATTTTATTTTAAAAAATATAATTACATTAGCTGACTTAAAACCAAGCGTTGTTGTTGTTTTTTAAGACATGGAATAATTATTTAGGAAATCCTAATCTGAGGTTCAAATCCAGGGAAAGTAGGCATGAAATCTATTTCAGGGGGCGGAAAAAATCACCGATGCTTACATTCTATTGAATAGTCTTATCCAACAATATGGAACAACATCAGTGGCTCTTTAAAAGAAAGCTCAAAAATCCTGGGAAAGATTATAAGCATAGAAAAAGCCTCTTATTGCCAGTATCTTGCTCGTTAACTACTAGATGCTGCTGGAAGGGAGGTGGGTAGAAAATGGAAAACAGTAGAAGGAGCAAATATTATTGAATGTCTTGCATAATATAAAATTAACACATACAGTAAGGAACCAAAAAGACGCCTATTATTTTCATAGGTGCATAAACTAGCATAACTTATGATATAATTTTAAAAAATATTTTAAAAACATATTTAATCAAGATATCATTTGTTATTAGATATTCAGTTTTCAATGAACATTTGAAAAATGAAAAATAGTTAAGCTTCCTACCTTCTCACCAACATGAATGAGATGAGCATTTATTGCCATTCACTAGATTGGGACAATAGCAAGCATAAATTCTGAATTCCACCAATTTCAAAAATATAGGTTCCCTTCAAGCAGAGAGTTGCCTTCAGGGCAATGCTCCCTCCTCCTAGTTTAAGGAAATCAGTTATAATTGTGACTAATACTAAGCAGAGTTTCCTATAATATAGGATATAACCATGATGCTTGAAGCTACATAATTAGGTAGTAGTTCCACGATGTTATTTGCAGTCAAACAAATATCATCTCACACACAGACACCTGAATAAAAACATCCCATCTTTTGTAATCCAGGACAAACAAGTTCCCTTTGCTACTTTCAGGAGGAAGGAAGGCAAAAACAAGAGGGATGCTTATGTTGCCCAAAGCAGGCAAGCTTTTCTGCTAAAGATATATTCTGATTAAGCTGACTGAGACTGATTTCCTCATTGCTTGAGATAAGATATAAACTACCTAAGTACAAAAAGTACATCAATAGTGATTGTAGAAGGAGGAGCTACTTAAAGCAGTTGAGAGTTGCATAGTCTTTGTTATATATGCTCATGATAAGACATGATAAACCAGTTTGTTCAGGTCAGGCTATTCCTATGAGGTGAGCAATAGTCCTCTGAAATTTACTTTTCAAAACTATGAAAAAATGTACCTAGTTTCAAATTATTAAGAGACTAAGATGCAGTCAGCATCTTAATGCATTCCCTCTCTCATCAAGCAAAAGTCAAAAGCTTTACCAATTATTGGAAGAGAGTAGATGGCAATTTATTTTTAGCATTCACGTTTTTTTTAATTATATAACAAATCTTCTGAAGAAATAGAAGATAGATCAAAGCCTTGGGCACAGGTTAATGTGATTCAAATGTAAACAAAAGAATGAAGTTAATTAAAGAAGTAGATAGCATAGAAAACATAACACAAGTACTTCTATCCAGTGAGGTACATAATAATAATGTAGCGCAGGCATGCCTTGGGGTATAATAAAACAAAGTGGCAAGAACATATTGGATAGAGTTAATATAATTTCCAAACTTGTTTTTTATATATATAAATACATCTAAACCATAGTATAAAATGCTGATTTTCTTATAAAGAATCATGTGTTTCAGATAGATGTTACATATTTGTGTTTAGGCTTTGATAAATTTTTCTGCATAGTGAATATTCTTACAATGCATGCATGATTACTTCATTAGCCACAAGCATTTACTTTTTTAAAAAATCTTTATTTGGAGCTAAAACAAGAGCCTTGATAGTACAGTGGTCTAAAAGCATCCTGTTATTAAGACCAGCTGCCTGCAATTACTGCAGGTTCGAATCTCGCCAGGCTCAAGGTTGACTCAGTCTTCCATCCTTTTTAAGGTAGGTAAATTGAGGACCCAGTTGTGGGGACAATAAGCTGACTTTGTATAAATATACAAAAGGATGAAGGCTATTGCTTAGTGTATTGCTTAGCGCATTGTAAGCCGCCCTGAGTCTCCAGAGAAGGGCGGCATATAAATCAAATTAAAAAAAAAAAAACATGTCTTTTTCTCTTTCTGCTTACTCAGACTTTATTACAACCATGCTAATGAAATATTGCTACAGAGTTAATCTAATGAACCATGTTTCCCGATCAATATTGAAAAGCATAGTGAAGGAATATTTATGCTTGCATATTATTTAAACATATAAATGTTTTCTATTGACAATTAATAGAAAATAGTTTCTTTAACGCATACAGTCAAAACAGTATTTTAAAAATGTCAGTTGAAATGTCCAAGTTTGTTTTCAACAAACAAGTAAATATCAGCATTTCTACTCACTTCCACAAACATATTTGCTTTATAGATGAGATTTTATATTTCAATAGAAACTGTAGGTTGCATTTTTCAACTACTTATATTTCATTTGAATAATATTTTAAACTTTTCCTTCTATAAAAACTGCTTTTGAGTGTTCATGAACCTTCGTAAAATATATGGTGATATATTTTTCCCCAAGAGGTTTTCCCTCCTGGCTAGCAAAAGTAACACACACAATATAATAAAGTTGTTATGAAGAGTGGACTTGCTTTTATATTAATTGTAGCCAACTTATACTTTTTTGCAATGTTGGTATAATAGTTAAAGTTCAGAGTACATTCTTCAGAATGACTAGAGTAATAGTCTTGTTAAAATTCATATAAATGTGTGTGTTTGTGTGTGTATAGATGGATGACACTATTGACATCATTTATAGAAAGTTTTCCAATACATTGTGATGAATGCACAATCCTATTAAATGAATAAATCAGCCTGGAAAACCTAAGGGATGATTTTGATGCATCTTCAATATTAATCAGTGACTTTTTTTATAGTAATACTACTCTTGCAGAGGCCTCTTAATGGACACTCAATATATTGTGCTGTGCCCAACCTCACCTACTCTTTCTTTTCTCAAAAGACAAGGCACATCTGCCACCTGCTCTACTCTGAGTCCCAGAAACAACTGTCGAGCAGCAAAAAGATTGATTATCAGTCAAATAGTATTCCAGTGCACCAGATTTTGGTAGGTTAAGCTTGCTGATCCAGCAAGAGTTGGTGTGAAATTTTCAGCAATGTGTGCCAATATTTTGGTGCGAAAGGAACAGCAGTGCATGTCATGATGAAACACAGCCAAAAGATGCAGACAAAGCAGAGAAGTTTTAGTTGAGTGCAAACAAAGCAGAGATCAACAAAACAAAATGCTTCTTGGATTTGGAAATCTCAGTGCCTGATAAATATATTTAGAAAAGTTGCACGTTGTTCAAAAATTATTATAGTATTCTACTGCTTATTTATAAAAAAGGATGGCAACATTACAGTTTGCTGAACTTAAGGTATAATGCAAAGGAAATACTGATTATTATGATAAATAAAAAGATAATTCATTAAAAGAATTTAAAAAACAAGAAAGAATATTTGCTTAATTTTCATCTTCTTATTGAGTTAATGTATTAAAACACATTCGGTGGATTATTTGGATTCTATTCAGGAAAACTGTCACATCATCTATAATATGACATTGCATGAATAATTCATGAGCAATTGACTACTTATTACAGACATAATATCATCAAAAATACTAAAGATACACGGATATATTGTATTGCTCACCAAATAGATTTAAGTTAAGTATTTCAATCATTCTAAATATAATAAACACAAACCTTTTGTTTAACAAGGTTTTCTTAAGGAATGTCAGGGATGTTCATTTTGGGATGCCTTTTCTGCCTATTTTGAAGCATAATTTGCTGCTTGCGTGGTATTCAATTTCTTTAAAATAGACTCAAGAATTTTCCCCATTCGAGATTTTTAGCATTCAGTATAAAAGTTTTAAGAAAAAGGAGTTTAATAATATGCTTAACATGACATTCATTTTAGAAGACTTATATGTTGATGTCATAAATGTTTTAATCAATATTAAACATAATCTATTATAGAAAGCCTGAAAAGATATAATGAAAACTACTTGTACCTCAGCTAAAAAAATTGGACTTACTTTCTAAAAATATTATGCAAATAAAAATTAATTAACTGCAATATTTTCAATTACAAGTCATTATAATTCTTTATTTTATTAATGGTATATTAAAATTGTTGCTTTTCTCATTCCAGCTCATCATGAAGCTTTAATTTGGCTAATGGTTTTATTCCTTAACATTTTAAATCCCAACTATGTATTATAACTTCATACCAATTTCTAACATTATACAGCATTTTGTATTGAAATTTCCTAATTCAACGCAGCAGAACACAGCTCAAATTAAAAACCATGTGGCAATTGTATAGTATATTATTCTACATTTTATTCTTGAATTCCCCAGAAAAACTATTACAAGACTTAATTACAAGAGACAATGGCTTCAGTTACTAAATATTTTTAAAAATGCTTTAAATTTCAAAATGCAATGGTAGCTACACAAATAAATTTATATATAAATTTAAGCTGAATATTACACATTCCTGCATAAAACATGTGATAATTATTTTAATGCTTTGTCTTAATAAAGGTCAAATGACTAAATTAATAAAGCACTCACACTCTGAACTATTATTTTTGCTGGTGTAATAAGCTTAATGAATTGTGTCTGTAAGATGTCAGTGAAACTAAATAGTAAATTCAATAATCTCTGATTTAATTTATTATATTTTCACCATTTAACCTCCTGCAGGCTCCCTAATGTCTATTCAAATCTATATTAAATTAAGCACCAATGCTAATGAAGGGCAATGAACGTGGCTGTCAGTAGATTTTTCTTTCATTAAGCACATTATCCTCTTACTGAGCTGTAAATGAGTAAACATTAGTTTTGTTAAACCATGCAAAAAGACAGGATGAAAATCGTTTTTAATTGCACCCCTTAATCCACTGACTCTGGCATTTTTTTACCTTTGATTTTTTTGAATGGATTTGAAAAGGGCTCTCCAGTTGAAATATAAACGTCAGCATCATGGGGTATGTCTATAGCACTCAGGACTTCAGTGCCGTCTGCCAAGAAGATTCGTCGGGCAGCCATATTCAGCTTCAGCTTTTCAGTGCATTCCTCCAGCAGCTAAATGGACAGAATAAGGTAAGAAAAATTAAGAACAGAAATAGATTTCTGTGGTCTGCTACTAATCAAGAATCAAAATTTGGAAACTAGTGTTTCTGTTACCTCCCAAAATATACAATATGTAGAGTCAGTTGCCAAGCAAGTTGTCAATGGTACTATTGTCACCATTGTATGAACCATGAAGAGAGATTTCACATTCTACATTACTTAGGTGGCTTGTTTCTTTGGTTTTTTTTGTTTTTTTGGTTTTTTTGTATGTGTTAAATTTAATATAAAGAAAAATCAGTGTTTACACTAATGGCTGTGAACTGTTTCATTTCAAAATAAATAAAATTCTTATCTTTTTTGAATTTGAGAAGCATATCCAAATAAATAATAGAGATACTTACCAATTTAATGGAAGGTGGCACAGTAACTTTGGCAAATATATTTATTTCACCATTTTTGTAAGCAGTTACTCTGAGTATCTGTGGTTTCTGTTTAAAAATCTGGGATACCTCAGAGGCCTTCCCGGTAAAGTACAGTTTTGAGGAAGGAAATTGTTGACATCTGTTGCAAAATAATTCCAATTCAATTGAATAAGAAAGTAACTAGAACATACCATGTATCTATTCTAAAATTACATTTAGTTAATATTGTCTTTCTTAATAATTGTTTGGCTTATTACTTTTACCTTTTAGACAAAGTTCAAACTGACAAGTATTTTTCTAAGTTTATGGAAAATTATGAACTATTGTCTCACATTTAATTTGCATATAAGATCTAGAAATTCAAATTTAAAATTGCTATTGTCAATTTTTGAATTTGTCTTTATTAAAAGTATCTGAGTTCAGAATGCCATTGATTTTTGTCTTAATTTTTGTTATAATTACTGTTTAAATAGAAACTATTTTTGATTTCCACATTTATAATATTGTATTGCTTCATTTAAAATCTCTGTTTGAACAGTTATAGTCTTATTACCACCATATGGATTTGAAAATAAATTTATCTTCAGTAGCATTTGTAACTGATCTAACTGTTCATAGGAATGCATTCTTTAAATGCATTATTCAAAAGTACAACTTTTTGAAGCTGTACAAGCCACATTATTCAAAAGTACAACTAAATGCCCAGTATTCATATAACTCATATATTTTAAGTTATTTAAAAGAACAAGGAAACAAAAAGGATTAGATGAAAGTCTTTTTGCATAGATTTGGCATTAATGAAAGTTTGTTATCAGGCAAGCTTAGAAAGTAAATGTATTCTTCTTACTCCTTCTAATTAATTTGCTGATTGCAAACATTTTGTACAATGCCAGGGCACTTAAGTACTCACTGTTTTAAATTTAAAATATAACAATAGTTGATTTTATGATACTTGCAAGCACTGTTGACACTTCAATAATTTCTCTCTGAAAGTAATATTTGTGGAAGGCTAACTAGATCTGTTTTCAAGGGGGTTTATGGATTTTTTTTCTTTTTATATTAGGAGCAGAGGGTAATAGCAATACAGCAATACTGTTACACTTTATAACAAGACAATGTTACTATTCATTTTGTAGTAAACAGATTTTTACATTAATATCACAGGGAGAAAATCTAATAAATGTAGCTGAAATATATTCAGACAACATAGAATTATTCATTATGTAAAGCTTATTCCTCTTCTACATGGTGACCATATTCCAGTACTTCCAATATATCTTCTATCCCTTCTCCTCTTCCATCTTAACCTACCCACTCCATTTTCTGTTATCAAATATCTTTCTGCATGTGATGCATTCTAATGAGGGGGGGGGGAATTATATGGACTGCATGGAGGGAGAGTTGTATAGCATTCATTAGATATGTGTTATAGAATAATTAAATTTTCATATTTGGCTCTTATTGGTGTCAAAATTACTTTATACATAGTAATTTAAAAGAGAATATTTTTTTTCACTCCATAGAAACCTTCCTATATAATATATTTGTGACATTGAAACAGTTTTTCAAAGCCTAAGATAGAAATCCTAAATCCATTTTACAAGAAAATACTTACAGTGAATTCAGAGTAGCTAACAACATCTAAGTGAAAATGCTTAGAAATACCCAGTAATATTATTAGATACCAAAAATATAAATACATATTGCACTTTAACTATAATTTTTCCAATTAAATCACCCTGACTTTGTTGAAAAGCAATAAAATAAGAACAAGCAAAGTCATAGTTAAAAGGAACATGGAACAAATTTGATTACCTTAGCTGACCTGATGGAGCACTGATAGGTCTGTTTCTCTTATATGGTGATGTAAGGTAGAAATTGTTTGTACTATTTGATTCGTAGCTGGCTAGTTTTGATTTTCTATCATTTTTCTGAACTGGTTTTGTTTGATGTACAGAACCATCTTGAAATCCTGACCTTCTTGATACTACCAAAGATTGGGGAGGACTCTTAAGGCCAAGTAGAGACTTTCTTTGTTTTTCTTCTGTTTTTTTAGCATTCTTTGTAAAGGGCATGATTAATTTTCTGGAAGAAAGAAAAGGTAGTAAAAAACAGATAGTTTGATATCCCAGTAGGGTAAATATAATGTGGAAAAACAGTTACATCCAAAGTTTGGGAATAACTTAAATTACTATAAATAGTTCATCTGACCTCTAGAAGAGGAATATTTTAAAGATAAAGAAATTATAACTACATTAAAGAGACAAATGCATACAAAACATATTTGAGTTTTTAAGTTAACAGCCTTATAGCTATATTTATTCATTTATTTAAATTATTTATACGGCTGCACACAATAACAAGTAGACCAGACCAAGAAATTCATTTGGCCTGTGATCAATTTATCTCTATGGCTTTTTCCCCTGTACATGTCATGCAAACCCATTCTACACTATGGGCAGTATACGAAGTTAAAATAACAATATAATCATTCAAACCACAATGCTTGAAGTCAACATTATAATCCTAATTTATTAAAAAAACAACAACCCAGCATTTATCAGCAGAGCTTACCTCACTTTTTGACCAAAGGAAAGCTGGGAGAACTGCTTGGCGTCTCTTATGGAAGGGACCTAAAATATGCATTCCTGCCAAATCTATTAGGGCCAGCAAAAATAATGGGAGATAGGCAATTTTGGAAAGAGCTTGGCTCTATATTTTAAAATTATTTATATATTATTATCTATATTTTGGTTTTACTATACACTGTCATGGCCTATTTGGAAAATTGCAATGTACAGTATATAAAAACAGACAAACCAATAAAATGCAATTGTTCTTAAAACAGCTTTGCTGGTTGCCAATCCATTGCTGACCATTACATAAACTGCAGGTTTTATTCTATAGTTTTCAAATTATGGATTGGTCTCCCTGGGGGGAGGGGGAAGAGAGCTGAGAAGGGGAGTCACTGTTTTTTTTTTCATTCTGATCAGATATGCACAAGCATGTGTAAGCATGCTCAAAACCTGCTCTGATTTTACTGTAACTTTTGCCTAAGTGAGTCAGCAGTGGAGTAGATAAAATTAGAATAGTTTTGACAGGGGTTTTGCAAGCCCAATACAGAGTTGCACAAAGATGAGACCTTGTGTGATATACAGATTAAAATATAATGATTAAAAGTAAGTGATAGGGTTGCCAGGTGTACACTATTTGAGCAGACAATCCACTTTTTTCACATTATGTTCACTATTTTTTTTCACAAAATAGTGGACATTTTTTTTATTCAAAAGCTTTACTCAGCAGATAATGCATCGGTCAATTATGGAGTGAACAAATCTGTTTACCATGGAAAATGACAATATTGTAGCTGGTCATTGCAATAATCACATTTTACACAACAGGGCAAAAAATGCATTAAAGCAGTTATCTTTTGATATCGAAAATGTAGTGCTGAAGGTTTTTGCCGAATTTTCGAATTCTGCGAAGAAACGAGAAGAGTTGAAATCATTTTTTGAGTTTTGCGAGTCAGAATTCCATGAAGTTTTGCGCCATGTTCCAACACGTTGGTTAAGTTTGTTTAAAGCAGTTGAAAGACTTCTTTTAAACTGGATACCTCTAAAATCATATTTTATTTCTCTTGGATCTGATGAGTGCCATAAGGTTATCTGGAACCTTATTTCGGATCAGGAAAATGAACTTGCAAAGGACGATGAACCAACAATTTCAGAATTGTATTTATATTTCACGCACTTCTTCATGTCAAAAATGCAAGACACCCTACTGAAGCTGGAAAACAAGAAAATTCTTGCATGTGATCTTCACATTATCATGTGTAAAATGTGTGATTCTTTGCAAAAAAAATACGATGAGCAGTTTTTTGGAATGAAAGTTTTATTTGCCTTACGTAAAAAACATTTGCCTGAGAATGCCATGCAAAAGTTCAAGAAAGAAGCCATCTACATGTATCAAAGAGCCATTGCGTACCTAGAAAAGTGGTATAATTTCACCGATTCAGTATATGAGATGCTAAGTTGTTTCAATCTAATTGATCGCAATAATCCTCCAACTTTAGAAGAAATGACGAACATCTGGTCATTATTACCATGGCGAGAAGAACTTCCACCCAACACCCTCTTCGATGAAATTTCTGCCTTAGAAGAAGTTTATGTTCATCTGCAGGGCGATTCATCCCTTGATAAGTGGACATACTTTTTCAAGAAAGAGCCAGCTCTGAGTTTACTGAAACTGTTCCAGTATTGTGCATCAATTCCGGTATCAAATGCAAACGTTGAACAAATTTCCAGCATCATGGGAAATTTGTGGACTGACGAACGTAACTGACTGCTTGTACCATCAGTTCGAAGTGAATTTTGTACATTTTTTAATATTTCTCAACATTGTATTAAATTAAAGAATTATTCCTTAAACACAAAGAATTGATCAAAGCTGTGCAGTCAAATAAAAAATACACACGACAGCAAAGTAAAATGTAATTTAATATTTTACATATTATTATAATATATTTGATGTTTTGAATTTTAAGTAAAGTTTTGAAGTGATTATTTTAATATGTGTTAAAATGTTTGTAAGAAAATATATAATTTAATTGTAAATTTTTTTTTAATTTTTTTACTACTTAACCCCCCCCCCCAACTTGTCTGCTATTTTTTGGAAGCAGACCTGGCAACCCTAGTAAGTGATGCATTTATTCCTTGACCAACCCTAACTCAAATGAAATCAATAATTTTATTCATCAGAGGCTATACAAATTCATTTATCATTTTACAGGGTTGCCGTATTGAGAAGTTTGAGATTCTTGAACGGAAACCTAGGCAGTTTAGGAGCCAAATATTGTATTTGCATATGAATGTGCTTCAGATTCCTTCTGCCTTCTAAGTGACACAGCTGGAGTTTGGATGGGATTTTTAAGTGGCAGTATTCTATTGCTTGAAGTGTTTCATAATAGGAAGAAACCAGAGAGATTTTTTTCTCTTTTTGGTGTTAAGTTATTCATTTGTTTGTTTACTTATTTTTTTTTTAGAATGGAATAGAATTCTTTATTGGCCAAGTGTGATTGGACACACAAGGAATTTCTCTTGGTGCATACGCTTTCGGTGCATTTTTTTATTTACCTAGCCACCTATCATCTTACCAAGGCCTTTAACTTTGGTTCCTATTGTACTTGCATTATTCTCTTTTCTACTTTAAGGCAATATTTTGATAAGTTTTTCCTGAGTATTATCCTGAGTATTATATTTGCAATGTGGGTATGCTATATATTATACTAGGCATCATTACCACAGCCAATGTTGTTGTTCTTTTAAGAAATCTATAGAATTTACCAGTTTATTTTGTATTAATCTCAGGAAAAAACAGGTGGAAAGCAACAAGATTAAAAAAAAATAGAACATGTAAGCCAACTTCACCAATTTTTGAAACTGATATAATCTAAGAGATGTATCAATTTCTTATTGCCTCAAAATTCCCAAGAGCTGTTTCATTATTCCAAGGCACTAGAATTGCTGGAACTAAGGTGGACATTGCTTTTTCATAAGCTAGCAGAAACTCTCTTTCAAAAGCATAAAAAATTAAAGACAAAAATGTGGACATGATAATTATGAAAAGGTGTGCATGATGAGCTACGTAAATCTCATCCTCCTCTCTGCTAAATAGGATAATGAATTCAAAATTACATGGATTAGATTCCAAGCTCCTGAAGGAATTAGTGGGGGTAATCACAGATTTACTCTTGGTAAACTTTGAGAACTTCTGGATGACTGGTGAGGTCACAGAAGACTAGAAGAGAGCAAATGCCATCCCTATCTTGAGAAAAGGAAAAAGAAAGACTGAGAAATTATAGATCTCCCAACAATATCAATAGTAGGTAAAGTCTTTAAACAGCTAAACTAAACTTACCTCCCTCTATGATTAAATTATTAACTTAGAAGATTAGAAGAATGCTATAGATAGTTTAACTGGATTTTTTTTCAATATAATAACCCTTTTCATAAAATGATAAAACATGCTCTTGACAATGTCATTGTTGGATGGATTTACAATTGGCTTATAGACTACATTCAAAAAATGTGTGTTGCTAGTTCCCCTTCAGCTTAGAAAGAAGTATCAAGTTTAATGTCACAAGTTGAATTCTGAGCCCTGCATTGTTCAATCAGCGACTTGTAGAAGGAAATTCTTGTAGCAGCTGTGGGGACATTTATAAAGTTTGCAGATAATGCAAATTGGGGGTGTATGGCCAATACTTCAGAAAAGAGAGAGAAGATTCAAAACTTTATAGAGTGTCTAGAGCTAAAAAAATAAAATAAAAGTGAATTCAACAGATAGAAATGTAAAGGTCTGCATCTGGATAAGAAAAATGTAAAGCTCATATACAGAAATTAGAGACCCAGTTTAGTACTAACACAGGTGATCTGGTATCCTTGCTGACCACAAGTTAAACATGAACCAACAATGCAGCTTCTGAGAAACCACGTGGTATTTTGAGGTGTTTTAATAGGAGCACAAATCTAAATCACAGGAAATCTAGCAAAGCACTCTACTCTGCCTTGTCAGTCTCCATTAGGAGTATGGGTCCTGATCTGGGCACTATCATTCAAAAAGAAAGTGGCACAGCTAGCAATATTTTATAGCTTTTTAAATGATTATATGTTTTAATCTTTGATTGGATCTACCCAAAGTTGGCTGAAAGACGGGCAGCTATATAAATGTATGTATGGATGTATGGATGGATGGAAGGAAGGAAGGAAGGAAGGAAGGAAGGAAGGAAGGAAGGAAGGAAGGAAAGAAGGAGGCTTATCTGTGAGATATCATAGGATAGGGATATGTTTAGCCTCCCATAAAAGCTGTTTATACAATAGCATATTAGAAATATTTGAAAGGTTGTCACAAAGAAGGTGTAAACTATTCTCTGTTACCACAGAGGGCATGACTAAAACTAAATCAAAGCAGGTTCAAAGCAAACATTGCTCAATTTCAAATGTCCTACCTCAATCAGAACTTGCCAACCTCTCTCTTGGTTCCCACCTCAGATTTTAAATGAAAACAAATCTGTGGTTTGGTTTATTTTATTCTACTAATTAAGTTTACTTCATTCCTGAAAAAATAATTGGAATATGACATGGTTTATTGTGGCTTGTCACCCCAGGCAAAATAATATTTTGGTCTAAATATTATGGTGGTCAAACTTAAGTAAAAGTTTTCGTATTTAGACTTTAGTAAGCACTAAAATTACTAATTTCCATTACGGTGCAATTATAACCACTTCCTTTCCCCAAACATTCCCTATATACTTTTTAAACATTATATATGCTCCATCAATATTTGAGGGACTGCCTTTCCCCAATTACAAAAACCCATCCCCTTTGGGTCCTGTCTATTTTGCAATACTCTCTGGCAGGGACCAGGAAGAGAGTCCTTTCTGTTTTGGCACCTGCCTTTTGAAACATCATCAACCCAGATATCAGATTGGCCCCAATTCTACTGTATTTTCCTAAGGCCTTAAAGATGTGGTTTTGAAAACAGCATGTCAAAGTATATTCTTTAATTATACTTGAGGAAACTATACTCACATACTTTTCCATTCCTGTAGCCTCTACATTTAGTAGTTGTGAAGAGCAAGATGAAGATGAAACAAAGTAATTTCTTTCTGAAGTTTCAGACCAGGGAATATAAAATGAGTCATCACTTTCTGTTTCATTGTTTTCCATTTCCTGCTTAATAAATAATGAAGTACAAGATCACATTTCAAGTACAAATTTCTCTAAATCAGTAAAACTAAACTGAATTAAGTCAAAGTACTCTTATGTATTACTCCTAGTAAATAAGGTTAGCTTCAATAATCTGTATAATTGTAGCAAATACATAATATAAATTATAGATATTTAAATTACAGATACAGAAAACAATCAAGCCCCTGTAGATCATTTTATAGTAATGGGATAATTTGGTGTGGATGCAATAACCATCTAATAGGAAAGTCATGAAATGAGGCTCTTAACACATTCTGAGCCCCCAAGTACAGAGATGGTTTTAAAGCCTTACGAAAGACCAACAGAATCAGGCTATTCTAATGTCTAAGGAAAGAAAATTCCACAAAGCAGCGTCTATAGAAAGTTGACACTCTTTGGCTGACAGGTCAGCAGCATGCCAAATCTGTTGGATTGAATTGGACAAGTAGAGACTCTTTGGAAAAGATGGTCTCACCGGTAACCTGGTTCCAAGCTACGTAGGGCTTTAAAGATGACAATCAGCACCATGATTTGCATCTAGAAATACAGTGATAGTCAATGCAGCTCATGCAGTAGTAGCGTTACACATGTATGCATATGGTGCCATTTACTAACCATGCAGTTGCATTCTGTACCAGCTGAACTTCCAAATACTCTTCAAGGGCAGTTCCATGTAGGACATGTTGCAGTAATTTAAGTGAGAGTTACAAGGGTGTTTATGACAGTGAGCAGAGCCTCCTGATCCAGGAATGGGATGCAACTGGTGCATCACCAAAGGTGTGGAAAGGCTCTCTTAGTCACCATTGCCACCTGCTCTTTGAGCAGGAGTCATGAATCTAGAAGGACCCCCAGATTGCATATCAAACCTGTCTGGGTCAATGTTACCCCATAAATTAATATAAATTTAAGATAAGATTAAGTTTATTAAATACATTTTTAAAAATAACTTAATATAAACATAACATAGTTAATGTAAATCTTAATGTTTAGAGGAACAGTAAGATTCTTAATGTACATAACATAAACTGATTTTTATGGGTTCACATTTTTAAATTAGCACAAGGTGGGAGAATTGCAAAGTAAATATTTAATAAACTATTTTACTAAAATATTCTGAACTGACAGAATCAAAATACGAAACTATCAAAAGAAAATATCAAAATATATTTTCCCTTTTAAAAAACTACCAAATACATTTTTAAATTCAATTCAGTATAGCAAAAACTGTTATCCTCTGCATAATAGTGGAAGTTTATTTTGATAAATTACATAGATAGGACATGTTTATTCAAATGAAATATGTGTTACAATTTGACTAACTCGGGTTTGTATCCAAACTCAGGTATAAGAACAATCCATGTTTTATTTTCAAGCAACAAATCAGACTTTGAAAGAATGGTTCATTGATAGTTTATTCAAAAAGTAGCTTGTTGTTACATTACGATCAAGAATTATAGTTACTTCTTCAAGTGTTTCTATACTATCCCAAGCCACCCATCAAAAATAGTGGAACACATAATAGAAAGCTTCATTCATTCTCATTAAGACCTTTCCATTTGCTCTTAGTCAAAGTCTAATCACCTAAAGCAGGTGTTTCTAACTCACAGCCCGTGGCCCAGATGCCTCATGCGCTGGCCATGCCCATCCCCGGTTTAGCAAAGGGGGAAAAGTCGCGATACATCACATGATGACGTGACGAGCTTGACACCCCTGACCTAAAGGATTGGCCCAGTGTAAAAATCCTCCCAAATACTTATTGGGATAATGCAGAAATGCAGAATACCTCCAAGTTCTCTTCCAACTTTATTATTCTGTTATTCTGTTAAATTGAAATAAATATTTGCCTTTCTTTGTTTTGGGGAATTTGATGAAATTTACAGAAACGTTTTCCTATGGTGTGGAATATCTAAGTCTGATGGGTTACTTTGTACAAGGTGGATTAATAATCACAATAACCTTTCCTGAATGTGATAACACTGGTGCTTGGGGTATAAATATATGCATAATATTGTCTTCTCAGCTATCTAAAGCAGCTCACAAAACATTATCATATAATTTCTAGGGATAAGGGACAAGATAAAACTGAGGTGAAAAGAATTATAAAGCAATTTCCGTCTCACATTAGCTTTGCCTTCTATGATTGCGGTAATTAATACTGGCATGACTGATTTCAGGGAAGAATTGTTAGTCACAGAATCAATATTTCCCTGAGTCCCTTGTACATGCTGGTGTTTTACATGAACAAAGATTTTCCCACCTTATTTTTGACATAGCTACTATAGTGCTACCCTGGAATTCCAGAAAATTGGATCTGCTTAAAGAAACTCACGATCACAATTGATTCAGATTGTCAATTTCATTCAACTAAAAGAAAGCTGATTCCAGTTTATTCTAGTCTGCCTCAGAAGTGGGTTTTGCTATATCAAATACACAATCAAAGGTTATTCTTTTGAAAGAATCCAGAATTTGTTTCCGGGTTTTTCCTAAATTAGACAAATGTTTAAGAGAAAAATAGCATATATAAGATACTATCCACAGGGTTATATATTACATTACTTATGAAGTGACATTTCTTTCATAAGGAGTGACCTTTCTTTCAAATAAATCTATCGCATTGTGAGGACAGTGGTGTCTCTGCCTCTGTTCCTGAATTTCATACTTTCTAGTATCTTTATGGAATCTTTAGGTCATGCCATTAATATTGCCTTGTTGTCAAATCCATTCATTGTTAAATATCTTTAAGGAGATATTTCTCATTAAATACCCAACTCATGATTACAAAGCTACCATGATTATTTCCAAAGAATTTTTTTCCAAATACTCTTTTAAAGTTCCTCCCCCTTTGTAAAGATGGCATCTGGTAATTGTTACTTTCACAGAGTTGTTGATACCCTAGAGTTTTAAGATGATGAGATTGACAGGTGAATGTAGATCACTTGGTATATTTACAATGTTTTGATCGAACCCAAACCTGATTTCCTGTAAATAATGATAGACATTTTAATTTGGATGGGACTAATTTCAGGGCAGTTGCTGTAGAATTCTGTTGGTTCAATAAACATTGAGACCAAGTAGTAGCTATCATTATTAGTGGAACAGCCAATCAGGAAAGAAATGGAATGAAGTCTGGAGGTCTTGAGTAAGAATTTGTCCTGGACTCCCAGCATTTCACAATGAATTTGCACTGAAGTCTAGCTCTTCATCTGTGTGGCTCAATCTGGTTTCAAGGTTACTGTTGGAATCTCCTCATTTTCTGTTTGGAATTATTTCAACTTCCAAACTCTAAGTTGGCTAGGTTGAAGAATATTCAGAAAGTTCATGACAACCATGGATTTGACACAAATAATATTAAGCTCAAACAATATAAGCAATCACATGGCAGACCTCACCTTTGACACAGAGCAGATTTTCAGTGATTAGGATATGGAAGATCTATCTACAGTCCTTTGCTGTTATTATATCCCTTCCTGATCCAGATGAGACTGTCTCTATTAACTCTATGGCAGTGATGGCTACCTTTTTGCCGTCACGTGCCAAAAGCGGGGGGAGTGCAGGGGGGTCGTGCGCATGCATACCCACACCCATAATTCAATATGCCCCACCCCCCACGCATGCACATGCAACACCCCCCGTGCGGTCCCCCCGCTTTTGGCACGCAATGGCCCAGTGGCCCAGTAGGCCCATTTTTCGCCCTCCCCAGCCTCCAGAGGCTTTCTTGGAGCCTGGGGAGGGCCAAAATGGCATTCCCCTCCCCAGAGGCCCTCTGGAGGCTGGAAACAGCCCATTTCCCGACTTCTGGTGGGACCGGAAGGTCCGAAAATCAGGTGGCTGGTGCGCTCTTGCACGCTGGAGCTAAGATAGGCAACGCTCGCATGCCCACATATATGGCTCCGCATGCCACCTGTGGTACAGGTGTCATAGGTTCGCCATCACGGCTCTATGGGATGAATAGATAAATTAACATTCTCTTTTCTATGTGACTTACAGTTTGGGATAGATTTGGGCAGATGTGTGGGCAGTTTCTCACTAATTTTGTTGACTTTTTGGCCAGCTGCCCTTGGCAACATGAGATGACACTTAATGCAACTGCTCCTAAGTGATCCCTGCCATGGCCAGCTTCGACTTAGAGGAGTCTGACAGAGAGAAGCCTGCTCTGGAAGAACCAGACGGACTCCAGCCTGAGGAAACTTTGAGCACTCAAAACATCTGAGGCTGATTTACCCAGCAGTCACCAAGAGAAGCTGCAATCACTGCCCAAGGATGAGGAACTGAACTGGAACTCAGAGTCCCAGAGGATCCCCAAATTGTGCACCAGATCCACCAGAAGAGTGTACTTCATTTAGATTCAGAGTTGCTAACTCTCCTGACCCTGGGGGTGGGGAGAAACAAAGACCCACAACCAGTCTGTTTTGCTAGGGATGAGTCACAACCATTTCTCCCCATACAGGTCCTTACAGTTTCCAAGCTCTGAAGAAGCACTTGAACAATATCACTTGCCCGACATGTGTAATTGGATTTCATCAATCGATTACTTTAAAAGAGCACATTTTTGGAAGAGACTACTGTTGTGTTGGAAGAGATTTATGAGAAAGAAAGAGATAAAAGAACACTGAAGTCAGAATCATCAACTTTCTGCAGCTTGGAAAGGAGTAAAAATTCAGACATCATAAACGGTTGGAAAAAATTGCTCAACACATGGATACAGACCTCTACTTTGAAATTATTTTAAATCAGTGACTTCCACTAAATCATAAAGAAAGTTGGTGAAAAGGAAGCAAGGACTGAGGATGAAGTAGTATAGTACTTTGAAGATAAAGGTGACTCTGGTTACCTGATGATAATAGAAAATGAGCCAGTCACAGAGACTATTACTGATAAGAAGGAAAGAATGAGGACGAGAAAGCATAACTACCAATGTTGACAATCTAATCAATGAAGGGAGCAAGCTGGGTAATGTGGTATTTTGTACAGATACTTCTTGAAATACTAACATGAAGTATTATTAATCACACAGAAGCAGCATGATTCAAAAATTCTGTTCAAGCCAATCACTAAAGCTGAAACTGATTAAATCTGTTTGAATAAAGTAGTTTAAATAAAGCTGTTTAATTGCTTTATAAAACTGTTTATTAAAAGATTGTATTTATACACTGAATGTCTGCTGCCATCTACTGACCAAAATAATCAACATTTGCATTTAACGGACACCCCTTTGCCCCATGTCCGTTAAATCAAGTTTTTA
This sequence comes from Pituophis catenifer annectens, assembly GCF_029215685.1. Classification (NCBI taxonomy): domain Eukaryota; kingdom Metazoa; phylum Chordata; class Lepidosauria; order Squamata; family Colubridae; genus Pituophis; species Pituophis catenifer. The sequence continues at coordinate 259,194,510 of NW_027256881.1, read as the reverse complement.
TTGCTTTATTATGTAAGTTTATATTTTTTAAAGAAACATTTTAATATGTACTTGCATAGGAGGATATGACTGAAATGTACCTGTTAATTTATTACTGAAATGACTTGTTAGTATGGCTTAGGAATGTGCCATCCATTGCTAAATGAGCATTTGAAAAATCCACCCAGAAAAGCCAACTCTGCATTTCTTTCTGAAGGGTTACTAAAGAAAAGCTCATTTGAAGTCCAAATTATGAACGCTCTCAAATAGACTGCATCTGAAAATATATTGTCAGAAGAAACAGTAGAATTGGATAAGAGTACATAGAATTCCATGAGTTTTGCTTTTCCCCTAGGAAGAAAACATTCAAAGAATGGAAACAAGAATTTAACTCTGGTTTCTTGGGTTTCAGAATATACTGGACATCAGGATCCTTTGGTATTAATGTTCAACAGGTATTTATAATAATTCTATTATGCTACCACAAGTATAATGGAATGGAAAAGCTGTGGAGAACAAATTAAAGGAAATACAGTAAACATGTATCAAAATCGAATTGTGCTTTTAAGATAACTCCATCTTGTCTCCCAATACAAAGACATCAAATCACTAATACATACCCTGAAATCTGTTTTTATTGATAACATATCCAAACTGCCAGGTGCCCATCTGCTCCCAATATTAACATATACTGTACAAGAAGGTATGTCTAAAATGATGACAAAGAAAATACAGCAGACATATAAATGCTCTCTGAACTCTAGGACTTTGAGGGAAGTTGTTCTGCATCCTATTCACAATAAAAGACAGTGGAAGAACAGTCTAGCAATATCAAATTTATTTCCATGCCATTAAGACTGCCACAGCAAACAAAGGCAACTGTGCAAAATTCACCAGTTCATATATCTCAGGTACTGCTGAAAACCTCATTCCTGAAGTAGCTTGAAGGAATGATGCTCAATTTAGATAACTGTTTGTCAAATACAACAACCTGATCAACCTACCCTCCTGATGACCTTAATTCAGAGCAGCGGGGTGATATGCATGAGTCACTGTATGTGGAGACAACACTTCAATAATGGCAGCTTAGACACGGCATGTAAGGTTTGTGTAATTTAACTTTTCATGTTTTATATAGAGATGAATTATATAAAATGAATTATACATAAGAGGATAATTTATTTCATACAGTTTATTTCTAATACGTTCTTGAAAGAAAGAAGGAATTCAGTTTGGCAGAGATTGAAGAACCTATAGTAATATACGCTCATTCCCTACCCAATTCATAAATAAGAGCATCAGTCCATTCAGTCTCAATCTCTTGTCATGCAGTTATATATTCATTACCACAGACCACACTATCCCAGCATTTTGTTACCACCATTGCTAGTGCAATTGCCCAATACTAAAGTATCCTCATCAACTTTTTGATGAATTTTTGATAAATTTGTTCTTCTGAAAGATGGGATATAAAAATTCGTAACAAATCAATAATAAACCAGGAAACATGACTATTTTACCTGAGCAGCACCAGCAGCAGAAGGCACTGGTGAGTACAAGAAAACATTACAATTTAAAATTGTTTAAGATTAGGCAAAAAGTTAAACACATTTAAAATTTAAAAATATAAATGTTGAAAAGCGAAAAATGGTTTCAATTGACATCTCATAAGTCTGCATTACAGGAGACTCTTTTCTACTTCGATTGTCAATAATTGTCAGTATTACATGTAATAAAAATATGAGGTGTTTTTTTTCAAAACTACAAATATAGTGCTGTACAGAACAGAGAAAGGTAAATTGCAGTGTGCGATGATTTGCTTTGTAGAATGTGTCAACCTGATCAGTTCCTTTCTAACACTATGTATGTATTAAAAGAACTTGAGAAACTATCCACTGAATCTAGTCTGTATTTCTTTGCTCCTGATGACACCTCCTGGCTCCCATCTTTTCCCAATGCAACATATCATCCTCTGAATGCATACATCAGTTGACGTACCCAACATATTCACTGACATATGAAATCTTAATCTTAATGCTAATGAATTATCTGGAAGGAAAAGAATGCACATTTTCCTATGCAAGTAGTTTTGTGTTGGTTTTTTGTTTTGTTTTTTACCAAAACAAAACCCATTTCAGATTAAACCCCAGTATTGGTGGTGGTGCTGCAACAGCTGGACGTAATGTTTTATTTATTTATTTATTTATTTATTTATTTATTTATTTATTTATTTTTATTTACTTTTTTTATTTATGCGTCATTTTGTTACCAAAGAGAATTAGATGAGTAGCCGACCGAGCCTTACATAAGGCTATGAGGACAAGTCATATAAGAATGTAGATGAAAACTTGCCATAGGTCTGCATCATGGATGACTTTGTTCTCCTTCAGTTATATCACTATCACAAAGCTCTGTTTAAAGCTTTTGAAGACTGACTTCAAAGGCTAGGTTCTTGAAAGAAAATGCTATTGAGATCAATGTATGTCCAAAAAATAAGCTTCAGGGGCATATGACAAAGATATTCTCAGTATCCCATTCCTACCTATTGTTTGGTTTAAGATAACAAGTCTAATTATATCTTATTATTTATTATTTATTTATTAATTTTATTTCTATACCACCCTTCTCCCGAAGGACTCAGGGCGGTGTACAGCCTAATTAAAAGCACAAAGACAGACAAAATTTAAAATTATTAAAATTATTAAATGATATCTTGTACTTGTTCAACGTAACCTGCAGCTTGATATTTAGATAAGGTAATAACTGCCATCATTTAATTAGATCTTTAGTTTCTTCTAGCAATACTATGGAATTTTTCCCTGACTGGAAAAAAATTCCTATGTCCAGTGTCAAATAGTAAGGGTAAGTGATTATGACGGACATTCAGGGAACTGTAAATGACCTGCTATTTATATCTCATGAAATGTGTTTATATTTTTAAAGAAACTATATCATAAGACAAATGTTAAGAATGTCAAAATTATTTCATATTTCCTTAAAAATACATATGAATCAAAGCCAATTAGCCCAATGCCCCCTTCTCACAAACATGTGGAATAAAACCAATTATCTTGGAAAAAAGCCAATTAAAATTAAACTGATAATCTTAATATCCAAACTTCTAATAATCTTTGGATAATTACTTTTCACACAAAGATGTTTTTAAGGTAAACTGTGAAATATTGTCCATCTATCATGCTTACAAGCAGCAACAATATCCTCAATGCTTTGTTATCTTTAAATGCTATAGTGTGGTTTATGTTAACAAGTAATCATTGTGATACTAAACATGTTTATAATGCATGTCTTTACAGTTACTTTTAACATTCTTAAGAACAAATTCTTAACATACTCTTTTATTTGCACTTTATGACAGAGAATAGATTAAAAACTTTACTGAGTTGCTAAATCTTTACTGAGAGTAGAATTATATACATTATAGGAACGTTTAACTTTTGCAATGACTGTAATGAATTTGATTATCAATTAGAAAATAGTGGAGTATAATGTGAAAAATTATACATCATTGTATTATATGGACAAGAATACTAATTCTCAGATGGAGTTATATACAATATTAGCAAAGCAATAGCACTTAGACTTATGTACCACTTGATAGTGCTTTATAGCATTATAAGGGAATAAAAGTCTTAGTTCTTTCCACATAATGTTTATTTATTCAAAATAAGTGATGTGACATTGTACACATTACTATTTTGTTTGTACATTTTTGGCTGCCATGTTCAGAAATATAGTGATATCAGTGGTGATAATGATAATGATTGATGTTTGTGATAGCAAATAAGGAGTGGGACTTCAAATCTGAGACTAACTTAAATTTATGTTTGAAAAGTCCAGTTATTTACATAAGAACAGTATTATTCTTCATGTAATTGCAGTAGGTAGACATTTCATGTTTGATTATTATTACTCTTTTCCCACATAATTATATTAAGCATAAATAATTAAACTGAATAATTAAACTGAAGCATGGAATGAAATAATATTCATTCCATGAATAAACTAGTACAATTCCTAGGAACAGTAGCAAATTTAAAAATCCAGGAGAACTTGACAGTTTCATAGGAAGAATGGAAAAATATTTTGATTTGAATGTACTTTAGTTGCTATTTGCTTTCGAAGTCTGCTTATTAGGCATATTATCTTTACATTGTCCATCCTACTCTATTTTCCCCCAATATAAAAATGTCATAATATATCTTCTCTCTTGCAAATTCAAATGGATCTATAAAAATTCATAAAAACAAGAAACTAGACTACTAGAGTTTCCTTTTAAAGACTCGACTGAGTGTGCAACTCATTTTCTGAAAAACAACAAACCTGTCATATTATTCTTTGATAAAACTCGCTTTTCCCTGGGTCAACAAGTTCCAAAAAGCAAACACCTCCTTAATGAAAGTGGTATGTTCATTATTACTTATAATGGATTATTTAATACTTCTAGTACACTCCCGAAAATATTTAAAAAAATGCATATTGATCATAATTTTCAAATATTGTACATATATTTCCAAGCCAGTTAAAAATTTGTCATTTCTAACAAAAAATTCCCATTGTTTGACAGTCATGCTATGTGGCCAGTATGCTTAAAATGAAACTTAACATAAAAATGCAACTACTATGATAGAATAGAATCTGAGATTATACAGTCCAGAAATGGGGAGAGGGTTCTTTCACGGGTTTAAAAATATATTGTAAATTAGCATGCAAAATATTATCTAAACATTTCATTCAGATCAATCTAAATTATAGCAATGATGCATTTTTAAGGAGCAGGCCAAGTCTTTCTATAATTATGATAAACACAATTAATTGGAATTTTAAAAATTTATTACTAATGTTAATTCAGTCAAAATATCCCTTTTACAACAAATATAACAATGTAAAAATTCAGAGCTGATCATCTTTTATCTCATGTGTACTAAATTGGTAAACATTAGCAAATTATACAACACTGCCAAGATGAATATTTAATGATCAACATTTAATGACCAAGTATATTTTTTTCAGTTTAGCATACTATGTACTAATTTGTAATTAACTTTTACTCACTTTAAAAAACAATAATGTATTATATTATTAACGCATATTATTGTAATACACTACATTTTATTAATATTATATTAAAACTTAATATTATCTCTATATAAGACGAGCAATGTATTTACAAAAACTGCATTAAAATTAATAGAAACACTTTCTTATTATGTCTATATTCTGTTTTCTATAACTTGATATTTAAATATGATTAAGTAGAGAGACACATACACGAACTCTGTCTCTTACTCACAAACACACACACACACAACTTTTTGAACACAAACCCTTACTTACCTCATGACATCTTCATATTAAAAAACTATTTTTAAAATACATCGGCTAATATTTTAAATTAGATGGATTTAGTCACAATCTTATGCCATTTACTATGTTCCATTGCACCTTTGTATAATTTCCAAAGCTGGTATCATTTTCTAATCTTCTAGAATAGTTTTAAAGTGGGAGGGGGATATATGTGGTGGAAATATTAATTCTGTTTTTGAATACCATCCCATTACCAGATAGAAATCAACAGAATTTAAGATAGATTATAAAATTCCAATATTATTTAATATCATTTTGATATGTTTGAAAAATTTAAAACATATAATTAATGTATCCTATTAGGTGATTCCAAATTACTAGAAAATAATTTTGTAATTTATTATCATTAAATAGAAAAACTCTTTTTTTCCCCAGTACTTCGTATGATGCAGCATCATTTTTATTTATATTTTAAAAGAAACATGTTTAAAACAATTTCAATAAAACAATAAAATGATAATGGACTTATTCTGGAATGACTTATCTAATTAACATTGCATTTTGAAATCAAGTTAAGTAGTAGATATTTTAATGGAGAAAAGATACAGATAAATTGGTGCTGCTGACAACAGCATAAACCAAATCATACTATCTTTCAAATTATCATATATGACTGAATTTCCTCCTTTTGCTCTTAATTCATCTGTAGCACATTAGACAAGGTAATAATTTATGATAATCATATGAAAATATACAATTAATATTCATCACCTCTAGTTTCTCATCACTTTAGATAATCAGTAATGCAGAGTGAAAATGCTGTCAGATTTCTAATTGCTTTGTAATGGGCCTGAAATAGGGAAATCATTAAAGACAAACAATCTGTCACTTGTCTGTTATTTTAACTATCTATCACTAAAAAAGAAACTCGGTAAAGATATTGCTAATGAGCTACAGATGATTTCACTGAATGTGCCCTGAAATGTATTTTAAACAATACTGTATTTGCCTAAGCAGTTCTTTAGACACAATGTATATACAAGTGTATGGACTTCAAAAATTAACATTACAGTACATTGCTTGATCTAATTGCATTAGTTACACCTAGTACTAAACACATTTAATTTGTACTGTAAATCAGTACAATACTGATGGTACAGTACCAATATTCAGTGGGGATCTCATTCCATATGACATCTGTACTGTCTAAGATCCATGTATTCAGAAGCTTCCCATTTACCTACAGAGAAGGAACTGCTTCCTATGCCACTATGCAACTTATATTCACCAAATATTCCCTTCTTAAAACAGAGATTCTGAAATCTTGCATTTATTGTAATAATACCATAAGATGTCCTTGGAGATCCTTTAATGTTTACTGATATTTGTATCCTATTTATTGTAAACTAGTAGGTTCAAACAGGGCAAATAACCATAGATATGAAGTTGGGGATGACCTCAAATTTACTCCCCCCTAAATGGTCTGGGAAAGGCATTTTTCATGTACAAATAATACAGAGAAGAATTGCTGCAATGGAAAACTTCATGCATAGTAAAAGTCATGATGGCCAGAAGGAAAAAAAAACATGGAATAAGGCATGAAAGCAGGAGTGAAGCAGAAGAAATTTAATAGCATATTAGCATATTAAGCATATTAAACTGCATTTAAGATTGCTCTACAAAATATTTAAAACATTGCCTACTTCATTTTCAAAAGCTATATTTTATACAAACTCTTTAAAAAACATGAGGGTGAAACTGAGACACTTGCCAAACTTATTTCCCAGGAATTAGTAATCCTTTAGAAAAGAATATTTGCATATATAGAGTACAGCACTTCCATACAACTATTAGCTTTATGTCTCTTACTCTCTGTAGAAATTTGTTCCACAGAATTAAGTGCAAGGCAAGAGAGGTGACTTCCCTTCCAATTGCTTTTGAACTGGGGAAGGACCATGGCAAGCTGTTACAGCTTTAAAAGGGAGGCTAAGAATATGTACTGCCTGTACCTATTCTGCCCCTATTAAATTTGCTTGGATTTACATTGAATCCTTTGGCCTTAATGTCAGTTATCTAATAATAAAGTCATTATAGGCAAGGTGACTAGATTTCTCCTATAGCTTTATTGCTATTCTTCTATATTTGGAAAGCATTCACCAATCAGTGGCATGAATGACCTAAGTTTCTATATGAAATTCTCTATAAGTTTGCCGGTTTGAACTCCCCATTGGATATTCCCTGTTTAAAATTAAGTGAAATAATGTTAATATGTAGTGGTACAAATAAAATAGTGGAAGTGTGTTTTCTCCTCTTCTTGGTTGGAAGTCCAGAGAGAAATATTCAAAAATAAAGAGGAAATGGATGAGGGATATGAGAGGTAGTCAAAAAAGAAGCAGTAGTTAAGTGGACTAGCATAAAATATAAATAGTGTACTGGAAGCTAGGTAGGGCCTAGAGAAGAGAGGCTCATGCCTCCCAGCATTCCCACAGACTACACTAGGAGTTGTCTCTATGATTCTTTCAACACAGGCAAAGTAATTTCTATTCTTCCGAATTTAATAAACATGATATTTAGCATTGTTTCAGATGGTCTCTCATTAATGTTTTATTATTTATTTTTATTGTACAGTATTTTACCAATTTTTATTCCGTTAAAAATCTTTTAATTTTATTGTATACCACTTTGGAGTTTTGTTTTGTTTTTTATATAATCTATGACCATAATATTGAATAAAAAGGAGAGATTAGAGTTGTTAGGGCAGGATAATGCTGAAGTCAGGTGAAAGCCATACAATATTTATGTGTGAGAGTATGACAGAAAGCAATCTTGATGGCTGCTTAAGCTTCTGGAAATCCCTGTCAAGGAAATCCAGACTAGTTACATCTTTATATTCTGTCTGCCAGCAACAAAACATTTTCAAACTTATATGTTTATTGAAATGTTGGTAGCTTTATTTATTTTACAAATGTAAAATGTATGCGTATATATTCAATTTATGTGCTTTTCTATTTTAATGGTTATTTCGCATTTTCAACACAATATTTAATAAAACGAAAGGAAAAAAAAATATTTCTGACATGAAGATTGAGTTGGCAGATTTACTGCATAATAGCCAGAGAACTAATTTAAGGATTAAAGAAGTGGCAGCGAAAAGCAGAACAAACAATTTGACTACTTATCTCATTCAAAAATTAATGATTCGAGCTCTGATATGAAGTTAACTAATAAAGATATTAAATATGCTCAACAGGTTTACTCTTCTTGGAACATAAAGAAATCTAGAGACATTTTGGTTAGATTTATGAATTCAAATATAAAAGACAAAATTATAAGAAAAACAGAACTGGAGGAGATTAAATGGGATAGTGAGAGAATATTATTTTTCTAAGATTTCAGTGTGCAGTAGCTACATTATTGCAAGAAAGGAATTCAAACCATTGACAGAAAAACTTGTACAGAATGAAATTCAATACAAATGGGGTTTTGCTTTCATGTCAATTGTTTTTATGTCACAAGGGCAAAATATTCAGCTTTAAGATGCAGAGTTTTTTTGGCAGAACTCTCCAAACAAGGGGTGAAGGAAGCTATCTGTGTGGAAAGCAGGCTTGATTACAAGTGGTAGATAAGCACACTGCATCGAGCTGCAGAGTACAAAAAATTATATTGACTGTTCTACTCTTTCTGAATCTTCAGGTTTAGAGCAAAGGAAAAAGGAGAGAGTTAAATAATTGAGGTAAAAGAACTATATCAAATAGTTCTTCTTTGAGTGAACTATTCTTCCCAGCCGCCTTGAAGGAGGTGATGGTGAGGCCCCTCCTCAAGAAGCCTTCCCTGGACCCGGCTGTATTAGCGAATTATCATCCAGTCTCCAACCTTTGCTTTGTGGTGAAGGTTGTTGAGAGTGTGGTAGCACGACAGCTCCCCCGATACCTGGAGGAAACGGTCTATCTAGATCTGTTCCAGTCGGGTTTCAGGCCTGGGCACAGCACGGAAACGGCATTGGTCGCATTGGTTGATGATCTCTGGAGGGCTCGGGACAGGAGCTGTTCTTCTGTCCTGGTCCTATTAGATCTCTCAGCGGCTTTTGATACCATTGACCATGGTATCATGCTGCACCGATTGGAGGGGTTGGGGGTAGGGGGCACCGTGTTGCGGTGGTTCTCCTCCTTCCTCTCTGACCGGTCACAGTTCGTGTTGACGGGGGGACAGAGATCGACCTCGAGGCGCCTTGTGTGTGGGGTGCCGCAAGGGTCGGTTCCCTTGACTCTTCTGTTCAACATTTATGTGAAGCCGCTGGGTGAGATCATCCATGGTTTCGGGGTGAAGTGCCATCTGTACGCTGATGACACCCAACTGTACATCTCCACCCCGGACCACCCCAACGATGCCCTTGATGTGATGTTCCGGTGCCTGGAGGCCGTGCGGATCTGGATGGGGAGAAACAGGCTCAGGCTCAACCCATCCAAGACTGAGTGGCTGTGGCTTCCAGCATCCCAATATAGTCAGTTGGTGCCATCGCTGACTATTGGGGGTGAATCGTTGGCCCCCACAGAGAGGGCTCGCAACTTGGGTGTCTTCCTGGATACACAGCTGTCTTTAGAAGAGCATATGACGGCTGTGGATAGGGGGCTTTTTATCAGGTTCGCCTGATCTGCCAGTTGCGGCCCTTTCTGGATCAGGATGCCTTACGCATGGTCACTCATGCTCTTGTCATGTCCCGCCTGGACTACTGCAATGCTCTCTACATGGGGCTCCCCTTGAAGAGCACCCGGAGGCTCCAACTGGTCCAGAATGCGGCCGCGCGGGTGGTTATGGGGGCGACTTGGCGCTCCCATGTAACACCCCTCCTGCGCGAGCTGCACTGGCTCCCGGTGGTCTTCCAGGTGCGCCTCAAGGTATTGGTTACCACCTTTAGAGCGCTCCATGGCTTAGGAACCGGGTATTTACGAGACCGCCTTCTGCCACCGATAGCCTCCCACCGACCAGTACGCTCCCACAGAGAGGGGCTCCTCAGGGTGCCGTTGGTCAAACAATGCCAACTGGCGGCCCCCAGGGGGAGAGCCTTCTCTGTGGGGGCACCTACCCTCTGGAATGAGTGCCCCCGAAGATATGGCGGATCCCAGATCTACGCACCTTTCGTCATGCCCTAAAGACATTTTTATTCCAACAAGCCGGGCTGGCCTAACTCTTTTAAATTGTTTTAATTTTTAAACTGTTTAATTATGGGTTTTAATACAGGGGTGTTTTTTAATTGTGGGCCAAATTAATTTAATCGGATTTTAATATTGTTTTAAATTTTGTATTTCTGTGTTTTATCTGTTGGCTGTTCACCGCCCTGAGTCCTTCGGGAGAAGGGCGGTATATAAATATAAACAATAAATAAATACATAAATAATAATTTAGATAAAATTGTGGCTAATGAATTACTGTAATTAAAACTGGGAGACTGGGGAGGGGGAGAAAGAGTCTCAGTAATTCTGCTCCCCCTTAAATCATATATAAGTCCTTAAAGAGACTTTGTGATCTGGCAATCTAAGCGGGATTGGAGGGCAGGGAAGTTGGATATGATAATAAGGTTTATCTGGGGAGGGGGTGAGGTAAGGGATACGGGAGGGAGGTGATCACCAAAGGGGGAAGGGAGAGGGTATAGAATAGAATAGAATAGAATTCTTTATTGGCCAAGTGTGATTGGACACACAAGGAATTTGTCTTGGTCCATATGCTCTCGGTGTACATAAAAGAAAAGATACATTCGTCAAGAATTATAAGGTACTACACTTAATGGTAGTCATATGGAAACAGTCAATATAAATCTTAAGGATACCAGCAACAAAGTTACAGTCATACAGTTATAAGTGGGAGGAGATGGGTGATAGGAACGATGACAAAATTAATAGTAATGCAGACTTAGTAACTCATTTGACAGTGTTGAGGGAATTATTTGTTTAGCAGGGTGATGGTGTTCGGGAAAAAAATGTTCTTGTGTCTAGTTGTTCTGGTGTGCAGTGTTCTATAGCGTCGTTTTGAGAGTAGGAGTCGAAACAGTCTATGTCCAGGATGCGAGGGGTTTGTAAATATTTTCACAGCCCTCTTTTTGACTCGTGCAGTATACAGGTCTTCAATGGAAGGCAAGTTGGTAGTAAAGTACAGTATCTATGTAGTAAACATAATACTAACATTTATATATGATTATTATAATATCAGGCAGTATGTTGATAGATTTTGCAAGTAATCAGCTTTAAAAAAGTTTTAGATGTGTAATTATGTTTACTGTATAAAGAAATTAGAGATACTTTTACAAGTGCAGGTAATGAGTAAACAATGTAAAATCATTTCTCTAAATATTAGAGGTCTGGTAGATTCTATTAAGAGGAAAAGGATTCTTAATTAAATTAAATCATTTAAAACAGAAGTCCCCAGCCCCCAGGCCATGGACCATTATCGGGCTGTGGCCCATTTGGAACCAGGCTGCACAAGCAGCTAGTCAACACACACTCATACATGCAGCTCAACTTGCATAAATGGTGGGCTGGTGCACATGTGCATAGCTCAACTTGCACAAGCTGTGAGCCAGTTCCCTTTCCCCCCTGCTGGGCCGCCCAGCCATAAGGTTCGGGACTGCTGATTTAAACTACATGTAATTATATTACAAAAATATATATATAACAAGTAAGTTGGATGAAAGGTACTATAATGAATATTTTTTTTAATTTTCTAATAAATCCAGGGGAATAGCCTTCTTTTTAAAGTTGGCATACATTTCCAGATTTAAAAGATAGGAATGATAGGTATCTATTTATAGAAGGGAAACCTGAGAATAAAACATTAACTCTAGCATCTATATACACTCCAAATTGGGATCAAATCAGTTCCTACAAAAAATTATGAATCAAAAAAAGTAACATCTTGGAGGGCATATAATCTTTATAGACTGAAATATTTTTATAGCAATAGTAAACCTCTCAATAAAGTTCAGATAGAGCAACAAACAGGTGATCAGCTACCATGGCTTTTTTGACATCAACTTAAATCTCTTCTGGTCAATAGAAATATTAGAATTTCAGTAATACGGCTTTATACAAGTTTGAGAATTTAATACTCATTATTCAGTACAATCAAAAAGAATAACTTCACAAATGTATATGTTACTATTGCACTTAGAAATAGGAGATCTACCGTATGGATTAATCAAAATTTGGGATCCAGTAATCTGAGGCAGAAGACAAATTGGCAGCAATTATAGAAACCAAATGGATTCATTTGCGTTTCAGAGCAAGAAATGCAGTGGAATATTATACATTGCTGGCAACATGTATCAAAATTATTCTAAGTTCAAAAAAATCATTCTTTCATTTGAGGGAATTATGTAATAAAGTTATATTCTTGTGGCAAACAACCCCCCCCGCCACCTTTGGAGAGATAAATATTATCACTAAACAAAGAATTGGATACTGTCTAGATTTATTGCACTTTTTACAAGACTAAACTATAAGCTTATAAATAAAGAATTGATCAGTATGATCTGGTATACTTCATGTATATGGTTAATTTTTCACATCTATAGTATCTGATATTTTATTTATATGGTAGCAGATTTTTTTTTTTTTTTGTATTTTCTTTTTTCCCTATATGTAGGTTTCTCGGAATTATCCAGTCAGTTTTGACTCCCAGTGATTGTCTTAATAAATCCATGCAGTTTTTTGGAAAGATTTTTCAGAAGGCAAGTTTACCATTGCCTGTTTCCTAAGGCTAAATGTGAGTGACTGACCCAAGGTCACCTAGCTAATTTCTTGGCTAAAATGGGACTAGAACACATGGTCTCCCAATTTCTAGCATGATGCCTTAACCACCATTCCAAACTGGCTATCTTATTTAATAATATCAACATTTTATATGACAGTATCAATGGCAAGAGGCAGCTTGTAATGTTCATATAAAATAAATTTATAAACTCTGGTTTTAAAAAATCCTTAAAAATGGATATCAAAGTAGTTTAAACTAAATTTCAACACAGAATGGTCCCAGCTCCAGTGACTAATTTCTAGATTCTGCCATGGAAACGGCTGAGTCAGCTGCCTATATTAAACATACACAATACATGACAAAACCTACAAAAGGGGCCCTAGCTGAAGAACTATGCATATTTTATTGCCATATAATATATTTAACATGGTTTCCCTAGTCTACTAGTTACTTAAATTATTAATTTTTTCCTCCAAATTAATTACGTTTCTTGAAGACATATCACCTGGACTGCTTTGCTTTGCCTGGACTACTACTGGGAAAGGGCTGCAAAACCATTAAGACATCATCCCTCTTTGAGACCCTATCACTGTGATGGCAAACGTATGGCACATGTGCCAGACGTGGCACGCAGCACCCTCTCTTATGGCACACGAGCTGTCACCCCAGTTCAGCTCTGCTGTGCATGCGCATGCACCTCCCACTAGTCAGCTGGTCTTTGGGTCTCTGCCACACATGCATGAGGGCGGGGTGCATGCGGGTGGCTGCACGCGCATGTGCAAGGGGCGAAGTGTGTGCAGAGGGCCGCACACACATGCATGGGGAGTCTGGGGCATGTGCCGGGGGCCACACACGCATGTGTAGGAGGCATGCGCGGGGGTGCATGAGTATTGCATTTGGGGGCTTTGGGTGCACGCACATGCATTCGTGCGCACATGCACACGCTTTGGGCACTTGGTCCGGAAAAGGTTAGCCATCACTGCCCTATCAGGTCCTTAAGTCTCAGGAGAAACCTTTCCTTCAATGAGAAAACAGTCTCTCCTCGAGGTCTGCAGAACTCTGTTGAATCCAGATGAAAGTCAGCTTCAAAACAGCACCTCTTGAACAAGATATTAGCAGGTAATAAATCAGCTCAGTTCAACTCCTAAAGAGACCTGACACATGAGGTTACACTAGCTGTGTAAATAAATCAAATGGAAATATCCTTGCACACCCAATGAAATCCTTTTCAAAATATTTATCTAACAAGAATTGTCTATTTCTAAAAATAAAGAAACATTATCAGATTTGTTTGTACCACAACAAGTGAATATTTGGCACATTTCTTTTTAATCTTACAGAGACTAGAATTTTCCTTTCATTTTAGATCTCACATTTTTCACTTTTCAGACACATAAAGGCACCGCAATAGAAACATCGATTTCAGTTTTTAATGTGTTAGCCAAGTGTACTCCTACATAGCAGAGTGAAGCACTTCGTTAGTAACAAATCAGCCCAATGGTCCAGAACAAGCTTTTCCCCATCAACCTCTTTTTCATTTTGAAAAGTGGAAAACTTAAAGCTCACATTTTGGAGGCCATTAAATTGCTCTAAAATATAGAAAACTTTCTCTAAAATATAGTTAGAACAGCCTAGAAGAAAGCTTGCCAAAGCTTCAACATAGTTGAAGTTTTTTCAACTTTCAGAACAACAGACTACTGAAATAAATAAGATTGCACAAATAAGAGTTGAAAATATCAGATAGGTGGACAGTACTAATCATACAAGATTATTTTCTGGTTGTAAGCCCTCCTCTGCATACTTTCTACAGGGCAAAATATGATTTTATGTGTGTTCTCTTTCTCCTGTATAGCTGCCCAAATTTTAGCGAGACTAAGATCAGATATGATGAAAATCCTGAATATCTGAGAAAAGCAGGATGCTACATATTTTTGGGTTAGGACTTCAATTGTTCCCAGAAAAGACTGCATCCATGAGCAGGTAAGGTAAGAGAGACTTTCTTGGCAGTGTCTTGAGAAAAGCTACTAGGAAGTTCAAGCTCTTACAATTAATGAAAGTTTTATTTGACATAAATGAAAACTTAAATAATGCGAAGAAATAAAACAATCACTTACTATCGGTTGCAACGGCATGCCTGTTCTGGTTTTTGGTTGCTATGGTGACAGCGTCTCTCCCTAGCTGGACTTGCTTTCCTGTGAGTGCAGTCAGTCTTTGGGGCCTGGTAGCAAACAGCAACCGTAGCTGGAATGTTCCTAGCAACAGTACAGCGAGAAATGATTTAAAACAGTGTCTGCTTAGCACTTTTTTTCCTGTTTGCCTTGACAGCATCACCTGACCAGCTGTATTATATTCCAGTTTAACTTTTATAATCAATTGCTGCTCCGTTCCATTCATTAGCCTCCTCCTAAAGGTTTTTTTTTTTTTGGTGACATCTGGTTATGTTGTTACATCATAAAATGCCTCTTCTCAGGTACTAGGATTTTTTTTTTCATTTGTTTTGTTGGTTATGGAGTATCTGGTAGAAATCTATGTTGCTAGAGGTTGGAGAAATACATGTATTTCTTTGCAATCATCTCAGTATTCCTCTCATTCTCATTTCTGTCAGTATTTGCTCCAAAACCACTTTTGTTTTGCAAGGTGGATGAAGAAAAGCAGTGCTCCTTAAGGTCTCTATATAGTTTCTCTTACTTGTGTGAAATAAGTTACATCATTTTAATTTTGAAAAAGAAATCTCTTTAGTAAGATGTATTGGACTGTACAAAATATAACATGCCAGATATATTTATGCTCCTTGCGTAAAACTGCTAATATAATCAGTAATAGCTTCTAGGATAACCCCTTCTAGAGCTAATTGGGCCTGAACAACTATTCCACAATGAGAAATTTGTCATTTATAGACCATTGCTAATTATGGCATGCCAGGTGCCTAGGAATGTTACATTGCAGAGATGCACATAGAGAACTGCAAGAATGTCCTGTATGAAATTGTGTAACGGTTTCTAAATTACACTTTACTCTAGGATCTTTCAAGAATTCTCAAGAATGCAACTATCTTTTTGAGAACAAATAAAATCTCCTATTTGGGGTAATGGCATAATACATGTTATCTGTTTCCCTTAAGCTCCTGGCAACTTAAGGAAATGTGGACAATAATAGAGGTTTAAGAACAAAGGGACTGAACTTGCAACAAACATATATGTTTGCCATCACTTAGTGGTAATCTTCCATTTCTAAATAAGAGTTCACTACATCCTACATCCTTAAACCAGTATTGGTGAACACAGATTTCTGTGAATGAAATCAGATTATGATATAAAATAAGTGACGGATTTTGGCTACAAATATTCTCCTTTATTAGTATAAAATAAGTCTCCACCATTTAAAAACATGCTTGGTATATAAAATCACAACTCTGCTACTTAGCAGCTCTTGCAGTATTTACTCACTTCTCTGCCACACAAATGAACATAGATGATATGACTACAGGGTTCACTGTATAAACTCAGTGCAAGTTAAATCAGTATTACAGGACCACTGTCACACATCCCTACAAGATACTGTAAAAGGAGAACCATGTTATTCTATGGTGACAAAAATCAAAAGTCTGGTACCACATTTTTTTCACTAATAAATTTTATTAAAAGACCTTAACTTTCATGAGCCACAGCTCACTTCATCAGATGTTTAGAATGGCTAGACTAATATAGGATTTAAATTGGGGTGAGGTGGGGAAGAAGAGAGAGAGGAAGATAGGTTGATTATGCAAATACAGGTTACATGTGAAACAAATTGAACAATTTTAACATTTGTTAAAAACTCTGTTGAGACTTTCTGAGATTGCTTGAAATCTTTTGATGCCAGTTGAACGAAGATATTTGCCAGTCGGAAAAGTTGTACTGGTTTCTTGACATCTCTGCAAACTAAACAAGATTTGGCAATATCATCTCTCAAATCTCAGCCTCTTTAATTAGGGCTGGAAGCATGAAATGACAGGTGGTAGCTCTACCAGAGGGTCATATAAAATCCCAAGTCTGTAACAGATCGTTCTTTGCGATATTTAAATCAATAGTTTACAGCAGTCAAGAGTTTGCAATATAAAATCACCAATCTGATTAAAAATCCCAATCTCATGAGTGTATATTTACAAGCAGCCGGAGTTTGCAATATAAAATCACCAATCTCATTAAATATCCGCTTTAGTAACAGTAAAAACAAAAACAAAAACACCACAGTTCTTCCCCGCGCCTATGAACGTATCCACGTTCTTCTCCGCTCCTCGGCCCGAAATGATCCTTTCCTCGCGTTAAGGACTCACAATTTATCGTAGTAGGCTATCCTTGCTGTGGCCACGCCTCTTACCCTTCCTGCGCCAATCAGGCGGGAGTGGAGGCAGGACCTCCTTGCGAGTTAGCACTGCCGGGAAGTACCGCCTCCCTCGTTCCCTCTGCTTGATGCTGGTCTTTTTTTTTTTTTTTTGCTGCTGGAGCCCAAAAAAAGGGGACCGTTTCAGGATTTCTTTTTTTTTTTTTTTCCCGATCCAGGCCATAGAGAGCGGGAGGACGGTGAAAACCGGACCGGACGTTTGGTCACCCGGAAGAAGAGGTATGGTGGCCACGTTTGGCGTTTTAAGCTACGATAGAGACTGACTTGTATCTCCAGAAGAGGCCTAATTCTCCTTCTTATTCCTTTCGGTGTGAGGAAGCGGCGAAGTTTCCGGGCAGAAAATATAGTATGCACTGATAATGCATACTATAATGCATAGTATAACGCAGAATCCTGCATTTCGCCTTCACTAGCTACTTCCAAACTTACACATCATTCATGTATGCACACGGGATGTATACAATTCATATTAGCTTACAATTGTATACAATGTATACAATTCATATTAGTTTAAGCAAAAGACTTGGCTAGAGAATTTTTTTATGGTGCTGGGGAAAACAAAAATATAACACTATCTAATCTAGCATTGTCTTGATTACAGTAGACGGCTATCAAGTACTTTTAGATTCCCTAAAAGTACTTGATAGCTGTCTACTGTAATCAAGACAATTGTATATCTATCTGCTGTAAAAGTACAGCAGATAGATATAATTGCACCTGTCCATTCTGTAATAGCCATACTAGTAGTTATTGATAGCAGCATTTCGTTACCTGTCTCAGGTTCTAGTACAATATAAGAGTGAAATTTTTTCTTAGTCTGCATTTTACATCTATAACAATAGTTTATAGCCTGTTGAAGGGCTGTTAATGTTTCATAAGAATGGATCTCTCTCGCTCTCCTGCCTCCCTCCCTCCCCCCCTCTCTCTCCCCTCTATCTATCTATCTATCTATCTATCTATCTATCTATCTATCTATCTATCTCACATTTCTGAATGCCTCAACTCCTTCAAGGAGGGACCCTGGGGGCTGAACAATAAAATGTTGCATGATGCTACAGATTTTAATTTTTTCCTCCAAAAAAGTCCATGTGTTGAAATCAGAAGTTCAGAAAAATGCATAAAAGTTTCATTTTCTTGCCAAAGTTTCATAGAATTTAGGATAAAATAACACTTCCTACCCATTTAGTAAGTAATGGAGATCATCATTTACTACAGTGCTTCCTCCTTTGCTATGGTTTGCTGGAATTATACATTTCACTAAGTCATAAATTATTAGTTCCAAGCAGCAACAATTATGATCATATGTTTAAGAATGTAGCTACTATGTCTGCTTTGGTGTACAGAACAATACTACTTCCATTAAATTCATTTTACAAAGCATACTTATAGAGATACCTATACATTTCTCCATGCCACCAGATTTTCATGATGCCCACTATTATTGGTTATAGTAGCATAGCAAAGCAGATTTAAAAAGGAAAAATGATGATTTTGAAGTGTGCAAAAATGTTCCACATACTTAGTGACAACCTCTTAAACTGCATTCTTTTTCTGATCTCAAAATACTGCAGCCCAATGCTTAGAAAATAAGTGTTTGCTTTAAGGAACTGTTGAAAGATGTCCCATTCCAGAATCTGAACATTTGAACTATACCTTACTGTTAGTGTGGTTGCCTCATGGCTCTCTGCATATGTGTGAACGTACACACACACACACACACACACACACACACACACACACACACACTCATGCGCACAGACTCATATTTATATAAAGAGCAGCCTCTGGAGTACTCATTCCAGTTGTAAAGTGACTTTGTAACTGCTTGTAAGCATTCGTCTTGTAATATCCTTCATGGCTGCAAAGGGAGAAGACTTTAGAATGTTTCTTAATTAATACCTTCCAGAAAGCATCTCATCAGGCATTTATATTGCTTATTTATTTATAAA
The DNA here is from genome assembly GCF_029215685.1 of Pituophis catenifer annectens. NCBI lineage: Eukaryota > Metazoa > Chordata > Lepidosauria > Squamata > Colubridae > Pituophis > Pituophis catenifer. Next base: position 259,175,131 of record NW_027256881.1, on the reverse strand, counting down.
ATTTATATGCAGTCCATCTCCCTATCCAAAGAGGCTCTGGGTCACAATAAAAAAGAAAGACATTTCTAATTTCCCAGACATTTTCATTTTAATTATTATATTTTAACTCTACTTATTGTGCAGATTAAAACTAATAAAATCTGAATACTCTTTTATTTAACTGCTTATGAAGGCCAAATGAAAAATAATTGATGAGGCTAACCATTATAGAAAAGATTGGGCCATATTTCAGGAAACAGCAAATTTTCTTAACATTCTTAGTTATAGTCTTTTTATTATGTAAGAGAAATGTTGTGATTCTGTATCAGCTGCAATAACTGTAGAGGCAGTATGCTTCTGAACATTAATGCTAAAGCATAAGTCCTTTTCATGAGTTTTTCAAAAGTGGTCTGTAATATATAATATACATATTATATGGGTACTTACGAGACCGCCTCCTGCCACCAATAGCCTCTCACCGACCAGTTCGCTCCCATAGAGAGGGACTCCTCAGGGTGCCGTCGGCCAAACAATGTCGACTGACGGCCCCCAGGGGGAGAGCCTTTTCTGTGGGGGCACCTACCATCTGGAACGGGCTTCCCCCGGAGTTACGAAACATCCAAGACTTACGCATTTTCCGCCGAGCCCTGAAAACATTTCTATTCCAACAAGCTGGTCTGGCCTAACTCTCCCTTTTTAATTGGCTTTTAAACTGTCTTTTAAATTGGGTTTTAAACCTCTTTAGATAAATTTGGATGTTTTTTAATCTTTGAGCCTAAATTACTTAATCTGTTTCTTAATAGTTTTTAACTTCTATATGTATTTGTATTTATTATGGCTGTTCACCGCCCTGAGTCCTTCGGGAGTAGGGCGGTATACAAATATGAAAAATAAATAAATAAATAAATAAATAAATAAATAAATAAATAAATAAATATAAAAGTAATATATAATACAAAAAGAAGACAGAGCAGATAGGATGAGTTCAGAAAGTGAAGAGATGGTAAAAGGCCAGAAATTAAGAAACAAATTATAGTATAATTGCTTCAATCATATGGGCTTCTTGTCCTCTTGGAAATTTCAAAGTCAACCTGAGACTGAGAAGAACTATGTTAAATCCTTGCCTTTCCCAGCCTTGGTTCATAGCTTCAGGAATTCTACTCCTTGTATTAAAGCAACCAACTTTTCTGCTAGCAAAGGGAAAGTCTAGATCAGGGGTGTCAAACTCGCGCTGTCACGTCATCACAGGATGTATCATGACTTTTTTCCCCTTCCACTAAAACGGAGGTGGGTGTGGCCAGCGCATCCAGCCCATGGGCCGTGAGTTTGACATCTTGGTCTGGAGTAATCCTGTTCTGTATACAACTCAATGTATGCATATCTCCCTTGTGGAAATATATATTGACAGTGATATTAAGTGTAATTGTCCTTCATGGAAATGAAGGCTTGAAATGTTTTGTGTTCTTGAAACATTTTGAATCAAATATTGTTTTGTTGGTATGAAAACATGTTAGGGTTTAATAGATTTGTGTAATGGTATGTGGGAATGACGTTGAGGGAAGAGAAGAGGAGATACCTAGGAAACAATCAAATAAAAATGGAGGAACCTGCAATTGCTTAACCAGCAAAGAAAAAAACTTTAAAAAAGATCTGCCTAACATATCGGACTGTTAAAGTGACAATGGAGATTTGTATTTTCAGATTTGCAACATTCTGTTAATGTAGCCTTATAATAAAGGAGAATAAGCTCATGTGATTGTGTTTTCTGTTTGGGTTATCTGGGAGAGCTGACAAAAAGCCAGAATTGGCTGTTTCAAATTTCAGAACATTTCTAACATATACATACACCAGATCTCAGTTCTGGCACATATCACTGTCAGATCCAGGTTCTATAGAACTGGGGATCACAACACCAACCTTTCTTTCTGGACTCCAGATTGTCACAGTCCAATTTATCTGGATAACAGCATGAAGTAAAATAACACTTAGAATGTATGAATGTACTCTCTGGGTTCCAAGGTTGAATTGCTAAGTATATACAAGTAATCTTTATTTATCACCTGCTCATTCAGCAACTATTCACAATGGCTCTGAAAACTCACAGTGTCACCATTGTCATGTGATTATGATTTAGGTGATTAGCAACCAGAGTACCAGTATATTTATGATGGCTGCAGGATATTGTGATCTCATGATCATCATTTTCAACTTTCACAGATGTTTTCTGACATGCAAAATAGGGAAGACACAACTCACGGTCATATAAGATGCTTAATGATTGCGGATAATTTGCTTAACTGCAGCAGGAACTGACAACATGGATGGGCACATGATATTTCATTCTACAATCTCATCACTTAGCAATGGAGTTGCTGCCCAATTGCAGTCAGTGAGGACAACTGTATTTTTTTGCTATAACCGTTTATTCAATGCAGCCATTACTAATTCTGAAATACAAGAGGACATAAAGCTCCAATTCTTCTCTGTTAGTGTGTTTTAGTGAGGATTAGTCATAGATAAATTTTATCTATGGAAACGATGCGACAAAAATGGTTGAAATTCATGGTTTGGATGGAGCTGAAAGTTCAGTGGTTAATTCGGCTCCCACAAGATGGTGTTCTGGTTGAACTCTGCATGTGTTTGGTGGAGATAATAGCAGTTTCCTAAGTCTTACGTGATTCTAATTCCTTACCAAGGACTTTTCAAACTCTTTTCTTATCCCTAAGTGGACTTTGTGAAAGTGGACTTTTTTAGCGCTTTGGATAAGCACTGTCAAGTGGAGGAAGTGGCTTCCATGAGTAACACGAAGAGCTTTCATTGCATTAGAGTTATGGATATTTGTTCTTCAAGAGTTCAGTTCCTTGTGTAATTGTCTCCCTGGCCCCAGTGGCTAATGAGATGCTGTCATGATTGCTTCACATTCAAAGCCTTTTTTCTTTCTTTGCCGTTCATTAATGTAATGAGCTGTTAGCCACTGCCTGACGTGAATTGTATTATGTATTTTACTACTTCAAGTCCTTGAGATTGTCTTTTTCTCCAGTATAGTTGATTAAAAGTCAGCACTTTTGCATGTTGGTATTTTTCTCTCCATTTTTAATCTTTAAAATAGTTTTATAAAAGTTTATGTATTTTTAAAACAGCATACAAAACGTACTAAAGTAAACAAAGCTGCAGTCCTTTTTATGCTTTCTATGGAGTAAATCAGTGGGATGAATACTTTGTAATATACACCATCTTGAGTGTTTATTCAAAGAAAAATTTTCAATAGCTGGAATCCAAAGGACTGGCTTTAGACACTTCCATTGCTAGTCTACTTGAAAGTGCCTATCAGTTTTGAAGTACTTTCCCTTTTAAAAATCCTATTCAGGGTTATTGTAGCAAAAATCAAACAAAAAACTCCTTTGAGGACAAGAAATCAATTACATAATTTTATTGAATCATAGCAAAAATACTTAGAAAAAATGTTTTCTAAAACCTCCTTTTATTTCACTCAAAATATTTCAGCATTAATTTTTAGCTTTTGCTGGTTTAAAGTCATGATTGTAAATTTTTTTTTTTACATTTTGTGAAATCTGGTATTAATTTTATTTATTCATGATGGCCTGCATAATATTTTTTGTCAATTTAATGGGCACGTTTTCTATTATTTTAACCTTAGCATGCTTTTAATACTGTTCTTACTATTCCTCTCACTAATTTCAGCTGTGAGCATTCTCCATAGTAGTTTTTTTCATTTTCATTTCATTTTATTAAATTTGTATACCGCCCTACTCCCGAAGGACTCAGGGCGGTGAACAGCCATAAAATAAAACATATAGATACAAAATTTAAAATAGAGATAAAACTAATTAAATAAATTTGGCTGAACCATTTTAAAACCCCAATAAATTAAAACCAAATTTAAAATTCCATTTAAAAAGAGGAAAAGTTTAGGTCAGGCCAGCTTGATGGAATAAGACATACTGTTCATAAGATGGCAATTACAATTTCAGCATCCTTATAAGAGAAATTGTTTTCAGAATATATAGAGAAGAATATATCTTTTGGGGAAAAATTAATCCCTCTTTTTGTAGTAATTTGACACCTCTGTTCATTTAAAGATGTCAGAAATACCTTGCTTAATTTTTTGAATCATGCTTGAAAACATTAGTTTTTTCGTCATTTTAAATTAATACTTTCCTTACTTTGTTCTAATAATTAAACAGATAACTGGAAATACCTAATCATGCAATGGCTTTTGAAGACATACCAAAAAAGAACTGGTATAGCATCTTGGGTGCAGAACCCTCTGATAATTTAAAAGAATTGAAAAGAAAATATCAAAGGCTAATATTGTTGGTAAGTAAATTTTATGTCCTTGAAAGGCAAAATAATTCATTTACAAATACTTGATTGATAACTATCATATAAACAGAACAGGTATAGCAGGTATTGGTTATATTATACACATACATATCTTACTATTTGAAACTGAAACTATTATTTCTCCTCCAACCCCCCAGGAAAACCATGACATTCTATAACTTTCTCTATGTTCTAAAAATGTACAAGAAATTAATTGCTGTTTTTTTTTAATTATGTGAAATGAAAATTAGATAAAAGAACTATGTTCAGACTTATAAATAATTCTTTGTCTTAATTAAAGAAAATGCCTGACCTTCCTTTCTGAATTGTGGCAGCATGAAATGAATCAATCAGTGTTTGTGACTTTACAATTTGCTACCATGGAAGCAATTATAATGTCACTAGTACTGGATTGGCATCACTGGATAAATTAAGCATAAGACACTGACTGAAAAACAAATGAATCCCCCCATGCCTAAAAGTGTATGTTCAACTGCAATAATATGATTAAAAACAAGTACATAAAGTTTTCTTAAGTGTGCCATCTATTTGCAGAATCTATATCAATGAAATCTGAGTTTTTGTATTTTACTATATCATAGCATAGATTGATTTATATGTTTCTGTAAAGTTGGACAGACTAATGTTATGGGAGTGAAATTACACTACAGGTTTGCATGTTTCTGTTGTATCTGAAAATACAACTTTATAATGATTCATTGCTATAATAGTGTTTTAATCTTAAATTGCTTATGGCCATTAAATATGAGAATTGCCACTAAATCTATGAAACTATTCTATTTTTCAAAATAAATACTACAAATCAAAAGTATTTATTTACCTTTTTCTGCCCAGTCCGAATTGTTAGATAGCTACAATCCCATCATAAAATAAAAGCTTCTACAGACTTGATAGCTTTCCTAAAGTCCAGCTGAACATAAAGTTTAGCTCAGAATGCTTGGAATTAAATTACTTGCTCTATTGAGATCATTTAAATAACATAATATGAGGAAAACATGATGCTCCTCCTAGCAGTTAACAATTTTCAATATTTTCTGAGCAAGACATTTATTTTAAAGAAAGTATTGAAAACAATTATAATGCATTTAAATTAGTTCCTCTGATATCAAAAGTCACTTGTGGTTATCAACAGAATAGGAATATTAAAAAATAGGATACATTTGGGGATAATTTATACAATATGAATTTTCAGAAAGTTTTTTTTACAAATTTAAATTTACAAATTTACAAATTTAAAAGGACAATCTCTTTCGAATGAACAAAAATAACAGTGAGAGTGAACCATATCCAATGTCTACAGTGTCTAAAAACAAAATAGCCAAGGAGAAAGTAAAAATTAGGTTATCCCAAACAAGGGATTGGCTGGGCCCAGAAATAGGGCTTTCTATACAGTAACATTTTGTAGCTTCCATTTACCAATATATGAAGTTTTTAAGAGATCATGGCATTTTTTATGTATAAAATTTATTATTTGCTTTTATATCCTAGCTTTTCTCTTGAGACTTCAGTGTGTTCCCCTCATTCTCACCTCACAGCAATAATTCTGTGAATTAGGCTGGAGTAAAACAGAATTAATGGCTCAAAGTTCCCAATTGAGTTTCCTATTAATTGGAGGCTTGAGCGTGTCTCGTACAATATGTTAATTGAACTTACAGGTACATGCACGAATATTTAAGAATAAATACTGAGGAGGCAACATGATTTAGATATTAAACTATGTTTAAAGTTACAATTGCATCTGTTTACTTTTTTCTTTCTTATAATCCCTATCTTTTTCTAAGCAAATGGCTGTTAAAATTTAAATTGCTGTAATGGCCAGTTCTGAAATTACAAAGTCAGAGTACTTGAGCCTTCCTAAAACCAGGGATCTATCTGACAGCCGGATTGTTGTTCAAGTTGATAGCATGTCTATTTGAAAGTAATAGACAGGCAGAGTTTAGGGTGGTAAAATCACATGTCCAAGTATCTTATCACAGCTGGTTGATCTAAATTTAAGTCTGTAAATACTTCTACTAGTTAATGCCATGGAGCATCTCTTATCATAAGTTTAATCGAATCTAATATTCATATTCTTCAACTATGATTCTTCAGGTTATGCAAGTATCTTTAGCACATTTAATTTTTAAATCTGTCCATAGTACTCAAAATTACATCTAATACAGTGCCTGTTGTGTGATGGATTGTAAGTATCTCTTGGCAAACAGCTGTTGCCAAGAAATAATTTGAACCAATAAACTGGAAATCTGCAGCCATGTTATTTAATCTATAGCAATACACATACACACAATTACTTTTAATGTACGCTGTATATAATATATATTAATATACTTATTATTAGGTGATGGTATCCTCTTGATGGTATAATTCAGAGGCACTTAATTTTTGGTTTTGAATAACCTGTTTTCCCCAAAATAAGACATCCCCTGATAATAAGCCCAATTGGGCTTTTGAGTGCATGGCAATAAGGCCAAGTGCTTATTTCAGGGTTCAAAAAAATATAAGACAGGGTCTTATTTTTTGGGAAACATGGTAGATTGAATCAATTACTACTTCTGGGTATTTCCTGTATATATTTTTTAATATTACATCTTCTGTTACTTTTCCAAAAAGATAATACTAAAATATGATATTAGTAAAAATTAAAATGATATGTAAATGTTAGAGGTAATGGGTTTAAATTAATAGCTTTGAATAGGCAGCTTGAAATCCCTTTGTTCCTGTGTCAGAAATCCGAGCTAAAACAGGAGTTAGAAACTTGGAGCCCTCCTACTGTTGTTGAACTATAATTCTCAACATCCTATGTTATTAGTTATGCTAGTTGAAACTGCTGAGTATTATAATTCAGCAACATTTCAAAGGCAACAGGTTCCCATCCCTGATATAAATCAGCTGCTGTCGGTTAAATGTTACTATAACCTCATTTTGTTTCTGTCTTATAACATTAAAAAACAATGTTACACGCTCATAAATCACACATTAAACATAGGTTTCCTTTTTTAAAAAAAAATCTGACAGCATACTGCTTTTGTGAAGAAAAGGGGTTTATCCACTTCCTTACTTACTTCATGTATCAGGAGAGGGCTGAAAAATTATGGTAGTTATTATATAATGCCTTTTTCTATAGAATTCAAGTTGCATTCTGATAACTAGTATGACGAGAGAATAGAAGTTGATTTCACACACAGTATTGAGTGAAGCCATTGTTTTATAGAATTTTGATTTATTGAACAAACCACAATTGGATAGGATGATATAACATGTTAATCCACTATTGAACAAGCCACATGATAACTTAATGTAGTATGTGAACGAATTTATTGAGTAATCAAAGATTCTTCAGGTAATTTTATGGGTTTCATTTAATCTAAAATCAGATCTTCCCAAACCTGACTTGGCATTTGAACAACAATGTCAAACTGAATTTCTGGTAGGGATCATGACAAACTACAGGACCATTTTCTGGGCTGCTGTTAGAAATATTCAAGATATCTGGCAAATAAAATCTCAGATATGCTTTGAGTTAGATGGTGACTGGAAAAATCCTCTCAAGGTGTTAGTAGCAAAGTATTGTGTGATCAACTGGAATCAGTGTGAGCCTGTTTGAGGAGATTGACGTGATCCTTGGGAATGCTAACTCAATAGCCTGTTCATTAGAGCCATGTTACTTATTAATAAATGGTAGTCTTGCTGCTTTGAAGGAGGCAGTGATGGCTTCGCTTCTCCATTGAGAGTGGAGACAGCAGCCAGTGTGGGTAGTGCCCATCCAATCAGACTGAAGGACTGAGTCTGTCAATTATTCTTAGTCCCACCCTTGTTGCCGGGCAGGCCAGCTTTTGACTCAGTCCTTCAGCTTGGCTGGCGTGCGGGTCTTCTCTCTGGCTAATTTCTCTGCTCTATTTCTCATTGTTGTTGGATTTCTGGTTTTTTTGACTCGGATTGTTTGACTGTGGATTGCCTATGTGATTTGGACATTGGATTGATTCTTCGGCTGACTCTGGACTGTTCTGACCGCATTTTCTGTGAGTTGCCTGGGCCCCTTGGGTTCCTTCGGTTTCCCCTAGCTTCTGCCAGGGGTGGGGGATTCCCCTTCCTTGATCTTCAAGTGGGATAGCGTTTGGACGGCTGTTCGTCGAGGGATTTCCGCCCCCTTTCCACCCTCGTCGTTATGGTCCGGATTCCCCTTCACTCGGACTGTTCGGAGTTCCAGCGGGCGCGCCATAACGGCATCGGCCATTTTGAACTGCCTTTTTTCCCGCCGTTGTGCTCAGTGCCACTATAAGGAGCCTGCCTTCTCACTTTGACGGAGTTTTTCCTTTGACTCGACTCTGCTGCCCCTTGACTTTCGTCGGCTGCGCTTTGCGCAACGGAACGCCCCTGTCCGCAGCTTTTGTCCTGCTGGCCTAATTTCACCTCAGAGATTTGATTGTTTGGCGTTTGTGGAGTTGCGCGCCCCTGCGCCTGCGCTGCAGCGGCCGGAACCTGGGACATATTTATATACAGGACCTTGTGGAGCTTCGCGCCCCCTCTTCTTCCGCTGCACTAGCCTGATCTGCGTTGGCCACATGGGTCATATTTATTGAACCTTGTGGAGCTTCGCGCCCCCTCCTCGTGCGCTGCAGTGGCCATTTGTCTAAGGTTGGTGGAGCTTCGCGCCCCCATTGTTTGCGCAGTATCACCGCAGAACTGTGACTGGATTGATTGACAGCTCCTTCTTCACCAGCTTCCTGCGTTCTTATTTGGGCCCCACCTTGACCCACCCACCAATTTGTGGAGTTTTTTTACGCTCCCTGGCCTTAATTATCTGCTCCTACCTGGTGGCCTTTCTTGATCAGCTGCTCTTCTCCGCCCCTCTGTGGAGTTTCTCACGCTCCCCTTCTCTCCTCAGGACCATTTGATTGGGGCGCGAGCTTATTTGTGTGGTCCATCACTTTGGTTGACCCTGTCAGTTGTGAGGAGTTCTGCAATGCCAAAGGCCCTTTCGAAGTCCAAGCACGGCCGGAGGGCGAGTGCTAAGGAGGGAGGCCAATCAGACTCCATGTCTGTTACCCAGCAATCAGTCCAGGAGGGTCCCAGGGCTCCTTCTGCAGCCTGTCATTCCTCGCCTTCTCGCCACAAGTCATCCAGACATGGCCTGTCTTCCTCCTCTAGAGTGGAAAAACGAAAGGACAGAGTTTTAACAAAATTATGTGATAAGGCATGCGCCCAGTTACCTTCTCCTACTCCTCAGCGACCTGTTAGTTCGTCTGATTCGGCTCCTGCGGCTGCACCCTGCCCTCCTACACCTGACCAGATGTCTCTGCAGGACTGTCCGGTCACTATCTCTGATGACAATTTGTGGGGCTCTAATCCAGCGCCTCAGCAGGCCACTTCGAATCCAGACACTGTGCAGGCTGTTCCCTCTGCGGCTGATGACCCTGCCCCTCCTTCTGATCCGGGGGTCTGTCCGCTTCCTACAGCTCAACTTCAGCAAATGATTGAGGCTGCTGTGCAACAATCCTTGGCTGCTCGTTCCTGCTCTTCCAGTCGACAGGGGTCGGTGAAAGCTGCTTCTCCGGTTGTGTCTGGATCCAGAGACCATGACTGTTCTCTCTCCGCCCGGTCCTCCTCTCTCACCTGTTCTCATTCCAGCCAGCCTTCGGCCTTGACTGATGTGGAATATCCTGATTCTGACTTGTCAGAGGATGAGAACCTTCCCCCGGATCAACCTACCTTCACAGGACTTTTTCCGCAAGCCTTGTTCAAATCGTTACTATTCAAGGCTGTTAACACAGCACGTTTGTCCTCTCCTACCGCTGATCCTGCTCCGTCTGCATCCGGCTCTTTGGATCCAATGTTCGCTGAACCTTCTCGCCCGATTACATCTATACCTACGCCTCCTCTTTTTTTGGACGTGGTGAAACGTCAATGGGAGTCTCCGGCGTCTGCTCCTCTCCCTTCGTCAAATGACAAGAGGAATTTCCACATTTCCTCGGATTTTGATACTCTTCTCCAAGTCCCTTCGATTGACGCCCCCGTTGCTGCACTTCTTCACAACGCTAATGTCCCGGGCGAACCTGACGAGGGTCTTTGTCCGGAGGAGCGTCGCTCAGATCAAGTGCTTCAGAAGACCTTTCAGAGTTCTGCCTGGGCGATTAGGGCGGCCACCACGGCCTCTTTCTTCAATCGGACGACCTTGCTTTGGTTGCGTCAGTTACAAGAGAAGTTATCCCCGGGCGACTCCCGTGTCAGGCAGGACTTGAACAAAATCGTTGCGGCCGTACAGTTTTCTGCTGACTCTACCTTAAACGCTGCCAGATTCGCTGCAAAGTCTTTGGCTTCTTCTGTTACGGCTCGTCGTTTGGTCTGGCTTCGTCACTGGCAGGCGGACGCCAGACACAAGTGGCGGTTGGCGTCGGTTCCCTTCCGGGGAACTAGGCTGTTTGGGGAGGCCCTAGATCCGTTCCTTACAGAAACTAAGGACAAAAGGAAAGTGTTGGCGGCTGCTTACCGTAGAGGAGAGTCTCGTTTTTCGCCATATCCCTCTCGTCCACTGTCTCGAGGTGCTGAAGTGGGGGGCTCTTCCTTCTCACTCTTTTCTCTTTCTAGACGGGAGGGTCCATTTAATAGGCACCGAGGTTCTAACGATAGGTCAGTCAGGGGATGTCCCTTTGTTTCCAAACGGCCTTTTCGAGGGGGAGGAGGTCATTTCGCCCGTCGCCGTCGCTGATTGCATTCTGGACCCTCCCATTGGCGGTAGGTTGGGTCTTTTCGCCGCCACTTAGGAAAAGTCCACCTCTGACAAGTGGGTCCTGGCCACCTTAAGATCTGGGTTGGCCATTGAATTTGTTGCCCCCCCAACACCTTTGTCTGCTGTCCGATTTCTTGTAATCCCGAAAGGAGGTCCCTTATGGATTCATCGGTTCAGCATCTCCTGTCTATTAAGGCAATCCAACTTGTGCCTCCCGGTCAGGAAGGATCGGGTTTCTATTCACAGGTGTTCCTAGTCCCTAAGTCATCGGGGGGGGTGGCGTCCTATTCTGGACCTTAAACGTTTGAACAGGTACGTCGTGTACCGCAAATTTAAAATGCAATCTTTAAAGACCATCCTTGACGGTGTCCGGAGGGGCGATCTCCTCTCTTCCATTGACTTGACTGAGGCCTATCTACACATCCCTATCCTCCCTTCCCATAGACGGTTTTTAAGGTTTTGTTATGGCGGGGTACATTATCAGTATAGGGCCCTGCCTTTTGACCTTTCTTCTGCACCCCGCACCTTTACGAAGGTGCTGGCAGCTTTGGCTGCCTCCCTCCGCCTCCGTTCTGTTCGTCTGTTGTGTTATCTTGATGATATTCTGCTTTTGTCCCCCTCTGCCCAGCAAGCTGTCCTAGATGTTCGTTTGACAGTTGAAACGTTAGCGGCTCATGGTTTCTCCGTTAATTTGGAGAAGAGCCATCTCTCCCCCTCTACTAGTCTGGTACATTAGGGTGCCCTGATTGACACTCTTCAGGGCAAGGTTTTTCTCTCCCCCGATAGGCAGTACAGCCTGCGCCAGTTGGTTTCCCAGGTAGAAGGGTGTCGGGTCGTTTCTCCCTATGTCTTGTCTCAGTTATTAGGGAAAATGATATCTGCTATAGCCATAGTTCCCTGGGCTCAACTGCACGTCAGGGAACTCCAATGGTTTCTCTTGCCGTTGCAGAAGGCAGGCAGAGGCACTTCATCGAGACCGATTCTGCTCCCCCCTGCGGTACGCCGATCGCTCCGGTGGTGGCTTTCCCCTGCTCTCGTTGCAGGTTGCTTCTTCCTCGAACCCCCGAGGGAGGTGGTGACAACAAATGCCAGCCTCCTAGGTTGGGGGGCCCACTGCCAAGGCCATCTGGCTCAAGGACCTGGACGCCCTCGGAATCTCGTCGTCCCATCAATTGGCTGGAACTGCAAGCGGTCTTCCTCGCCCTGAGGGCATTCCATTGCCTGGTCTCTGGGGCTCATGTCCTCATCTTGATGGACAATGTTGCCGCCAAAGCTCACCTGAACAAGTTGGGGGACACCAGATCGAAATCCCTTCTCGCGGTGGCAATCAAAGTGGGACTCTGGTCAGAGCGCCACCTCTGTTCCCTCCGAGCGGAACACATCTCCAGGGAGCTGAACGTTCAAGCGGATTGGCTGAGTCGCCGCCGGATAGACAATGCGGAGTAGCATCTCCACCTGAACATTTTCAGAGACCTATCGCTCCGCTTCGGGACTCCGATAGTCGACCTGTTTGCGACTCACGAGAATGCCCAGCTCCTGCAGTTCTTCTCCTGGTATCCGGACCCTCAGTCGGCCGGCGTCGATGCTCTTCGGATTCCATGGCCATCGGGCCTCCTTTATGCCTTTCCCCCGACGTCCCTTCTTCCCAGGGTCATCCGCAAGATTCTCTCCGAGCAGGCGGAAGTGATCCTTGTGGCTCCTCATTGGCCGCGGAGACCCTGGTTTGCCGACCTCGTGTCCCTATCGGTGACCCCATCGTGGCGCATTCCCCTCAAGGACAATACTCTCTCCCAGGGAGCTCTGACACACCCAGACTTAGCATGGCTCAACCTGACCGCTTGGAGGTTGAGCGGAGCACGTTGAGGGTCGTGCATATCCCGGCGGACGTCATTCACACCTTACAATCCTCTCGACGTCCTTCTACAGACCGTATTTATTCTGCCACCTGGCGGGTTTTCTGCAGCTGGTGTGTCCAGGTTGGTGTAACGCCTCTACAGCCATCTATCGTACATATTCTGATGTTTTTGCAGAAAGGCCTTGCTCAAGGTCTCTCGCCTAACACTCTACGTCGGCAAATAGCTGCCCTCTCCTCAGTGCTTACCTGCGGTTCCTTGTCGTCCCTGGCTCAGCACCCCTTAATACGCCGGTTCCTGCGGGGTGCCAAGAACTTGTGCCCTCCCGTGCTACATCGATACCCTACCTGGGATCTTCCCATGGTCTTGGAGTCTCTTATGGGGTCTCCTTACGAGCCGCTTCGAACCACCAGTCTCAGACTTCTTACCTGCAAGGTTGCCTTCTTGGTAGCCATTACTTCGGCCCGCCGCATCTCTGAACTCGCTGCCTTATCCACACGTTCTGACCTTTGTGTGTTTCACGCGGACCAGGTGGTTCTCCGCTTGGACCCTACCTTCGTGCCGAAGGTCAATTCGGTGTTTCATCGTTCGCAGGAATTTGTGTTACCTAATTTCTGTCCCCGGCCTTCTCACCCATGGGAGCGACGTTGGCACACCCTGGACGTGAGGCAGACTCTACGGATTTACCTGAAGAGGACGGCTCCCTTCCGTCGGTCGGAATCGCTTTTTGTCTCCTTCTTGCTTACCTCCCAGGGATGTAAAGTCTCCTCTCCTACTATCGGTCGTTGGATTAGGCAGACTATAGCCTCGGCCTACGATATGCGGTCTCTTCCGCGTCCCTTGAGATTGATGCCTCACTCCACCCGCAGCGCGGCTACGACGGCAGCATGGGCAACGCAGGCCCCCTTGCTTGAGATTTGTAGAGCGGCTACGTGGACTTCGCCTGGCCCTTTCATATGTCACTATAAGCTGGACAAGTTTGCATCGGCTGAGGCCGCATTTGGACGTCGGGTTCTCCAGAGAGTTGTTGCCGGAGAGGGGGCTGCCCTGAGATCCCCCCTGACTCCCTTCCCCAAATGTGTTGAAGAGAACTTTGAACACTTGGGGTTTTTTCCTATGCTTTAGGATATACTGGCTGTTCCTCTTCATTGCATTGTTTTTAGATTGGATGGTTTTATTCTGGATGCCTGCAGGTTTTTTTTAACCTTTTTATTGTAATGTTTTTACTTTATACAGAGTTGTGGAGTTCAAAGACCTTATAAATTTAATAAATAAGCTCATCTTATTAATATTCCAGCTGAAATATATGAAGTAACCTAAATCTGCAAGATATGTCATATGAAGTAACCTGTCCAACATGGTCACATTTTCTTTACATATGAATCATCAAGGTAGACAGATTAACAGTTTTCAAGCCTAGGATGACACAGAGCTCCAAAGCACCTGAGGCAGATGACAAATGTAGAATTTTTGCAAATTTAAAAAGAGCATTTTTATAATAGTAAGGGTTTTTTTAAAGCTACCCAGTCATCAAGAATGGATGACTTACAAATTTAATAAATTGTTATTAAATTTACAGCTCAAAAAACACCCACTGAACAAAAGATAGCTGTGGTTAGTCTGATAAGGATGCAGATTTCACATCCTCTTATATAGCAGAAAAAGCCACTGAACTGTAGAGCCTTAGATAAAAGATACCAGTAGATAGGCAACTTTGCAATGTGATAGTCTTTCCCATTTTTATTTATAATGAACTCCTCCATTCCTTCAGCTGTGCAGAAAGTACTTTCAAGGTTGCTGGAAGCTTTATATAACACATTAATATTCTTTCGGTACCTCTTCCCCAAACCCTCTTCTGTCAAATTAATATTCACTCTTCACTATTGATTTAAGTTAGATTTTCCATTCCTTTTTAATCCCATGATTAACTCCTGTAGTTCTAAGCTGACTTTCAAATCACAATTGAGAGTACAGAGAACAAAGTTGTTTCTTTATACCTCTTAAGGGGAAACTATGTAAATTCATAATTCATAAAATTCCTAGATGCTACCGGTAGTACTATATGGGTCTGTAGAAGAGCATGAACTTTCAGGATGGAAGAGCCACCAAATATCAATGTGGAAAGTGGCAGTTGTTGAATTGACGTAGCAATTAAAGCAAAACTTCAAATGAGGAATTAATGCAGTAATTTGTAATTTTTTTTTTCAAACAAAACATTTTATCGACTCAAAAATATGGATTTAAAAATTGGCTAAATATTGTTCAGCTTGGATTTTATTTAGGTTCTTGAATATATTTGCATTATTGCTCTTGTAAATATTTAGTTCTGTTTCCTTTGACATTGAATAAATAGAAAATGTACCAGTTATTGTAAAAGCAATCATATTAAACTGTCTATTCCATAAAAATTCATGTGTTCAACCAAAAAAAATTCCAAGATGTGGATTGATAATATTTGACTGAACATGATGCTAGTATGTTCAATTTTTAAAATGAGTAGCTATCTTGAAGATACAAATTGAAGTTTTATGTTCAAATCCTATTTTTATTTTATATATGAATAAAATACCCCAAGATTTCCTGCTACTTTTTATTCAAGCATTTAGAAAATATGTTGGAAGGGAAGCTCACATTTAACTTTACATTTTTTTCTGCTGATCTCCCTGGTGCCCAAACTAGCATTTATTAATAGTAGTATTTTATTTTTTCTCTTAAAATGTCGGTTTTGCATTTTACGTTTAGAAAGCCATTGTTAAAAGTTAATTGATATAGATGCAATAAATACAATGTCTGATTATATTAAATTTGGTAACAAAGTTGAATCCAGAAAAAAGAATATAGGTTTATATGTGCAATTTATATAAATTGCAATTAATATTTGCAGGCCTAGAGCATGAGTAGAAAATCTTGCTAGGAGCAAAAGGATTCTAAATTGGAAAGTTTAGGATGTTCAACATAGATGAAAGGGATGAACATGGGACCTCAGGAAGAAAAATGTTTGAATCTCATTTTACCAGTAGGGCTCTATATATGTTTTGTGCTAGAGTTTTTGGAATAAATAGGCACACAAGTTGCAGATTAAAACAGTTAATTGATGTATATAGTTTGGGGTCTTTTCTTTCTAGTTTGCAGTTTGAAAAGGAATATGTACATATTAATGAAAAATAGCATCAGTAAAAATAGTTACATATGATCAATATTTTTTAAATAGTGTGAAGAAAAACATTCAAAACATCTTTGAATGTAATATTTCAGAATACATTAGGTGGCAGTAGTGTGCTATATTTGTTACTAGGCCTTTATCTTTGATATTTTACTTTTTTTCTTAATGCAATTTAAAAATGGATGAACCGTATCTTTTAATTATTTGTAATCTTGTGTTTATTATATCACTTAAAGATTTAATTGCAAAGTTTATAAACAGTTATGCAACTTTTTTGCATTAAATAAGTTAAACATCGTATAATGAAAACAAAAGAAATTTTAAATATTTGCAAGTTGAATATATGTAAGGGCAGTGGATAGTAACACTTTTAAAATACGCATTGAATTACTGCTTGTAGCATTTCTTTGGATATGGATCTTTTTTATTTCCTTTTAAAGTAGCAACTTGAAGAAATTCTATTCTTTCCCCTGAGACTAAATGTAAAATTTTCACATATATGTGTAAACTCCTCTTATTAAACAACTGGAATAGGTGATTGTGCCCTGCTAATTAGAACTGTGTCACACTTAGGGTTAATTTCCTTTTTAATTAATCAGAGCTTAATATAATCTATCTTTCCCACTCTTTTTTTCTCTTCTACTCTCTTTTTCTTCTCTTGGACTTTCTTAGGCTTGAGTTAACGTCTTAGTTTTTAAGCCATTAGCATTAAATCTTTACTTTTATAAATACCTGCCTCTTGTTTATCCATCATGACTGTAACCATTGCTCCTGTTTTTTTCAGTTTCATGTTTTGGTACAATTGGTGTTATTTTGAGAACACGAGTTTTTTTAGTATCAAATAAATGCTGATGAGTCCAAGCAGGCACAATTAAACTTTTAGCATGGTGTTTTCAATGTTGTGTTGAAATATTGAACAAGAGCACATAACTTGGGATCTTTTTCTTTCCTTCACTGTATTTCACAGGTAAAAGGACTGGGGGAATTCAAAACTGGTACAGCCATGTCATTAATTTGGCAGAAAGATCAATTAATAGAAGAAAAGCATTGAAGTGTTGACAGAGCATGCTATCTAATTAGTACCTGATGAACCATGTAGGCCACAGAGCAAAGAGCTAGCTGTTGTACAAGACCTTTTATGTGCAAGTCATTAAGTCTGTATAGTAACCAAACTAAAAGATCTTAAATGGATGAGGGTTTTTTTCACCAAAGAACTATCCTGTGATGTGTCGAGGATCTCCCGTGGATTTTGTTAGAAGTAAAATTAGGAGCAGGTGTTTAGATCATGTGCTACATCAGTTACCTCCATTACTTTCCAGGAACAGTTACTTACCTGATATTCCACTTTTTCATTGGTGTTTTTCCATTTCACAGTTACATTTTATCTGTAATTATTTTATAGAGAGTTGTTTACACACACTTGCACACACACACGCACGCATGCACACACACACACACACACACCACGCTCATTGGGAACACACTAGTGTTCCATCTTCTTAACAATGGACTTCCCAAGGTCTTGAACTGTTTTGCCTAACAATAGAAAGAATCCCATATGTACCATTAAAGACCTGCTTAGGTTCCCCCCAAATTGCCAACAAATCAGATTCCTTGGATGTCCCACCCTGTAGGATAGGAAATTCAATTTGAAGATTTCAACTTCTATAGAAATCTTTGCTTTCTCGTTATTTCTCGGTTTCTATTTCTTGTAAAATTTGGATTCAGTTATCCTTGAATAAATGGTTGATGATATCTCCTCAGAATTGTGTTCTGTTCTTCTGAATTTTCCACAACAAAGTTTTGTTTATAATTATCTTAAGCCATTACAAAATACAGGGCAAAACCTCAAATGAAGAATTTAACTTGAATCCAGAGATTCTATTAATTTAATTCTTCTCTCAGATTTAATAATCATAGAGGCAAAGACTTTTAGCTCTAAAGTACTGGGTGCGTATTCATAAAAAAGTAGATGATGCAGAAAACCGAACAGGAAATGGGGAAAATGCTTTGAAATCTGAAATGTATAGGCCAGGGTCTCCTGCCAGAGCAGGGGGCTGGATTAGAAGACCTCCAAAGTCCCTTCCAGATTCCTGTTCTGTTCTGTTCTGTTCTGTTCTGTTCTGTTCTGTTCTGTTCTGTTCTGTTCTATTCTATTCTATTCTATTCTACTCTACTCTACTCTACTCTACTCTACTCTACTCTACTCTACTCTACTCTACTCTACATTTTATTCTATATTCAGTCAGTCAGTCAGTCAGTCAGTCAGTCAGTCGAATGTCTATTGAGATTCTCAGTCATCCAGGTCATAGTTTTCCCAAAGGTGCTTTTTCAAAAGATGACTGGACTGTCTGGTTTTTCTTTGAAGACATTTCACTTCTCATTCAAGAAGCTTCTTCAGCTTCCATTCCCCACCATCCAATCAGAACTGAAGAAGCTTATTGGATGAGAAGTGAAACATCTTCAAAGAAAAACCAGAAAGTTCAGTTGCCTCTTGAAAAAGCATCTTTGGGAGAGTCAGTCATTTCCAGCCTTTTTTTTTTTTTTCTTTACTCAAGGTGAACATATCCAACACACCTTCCTCATCCTATTTTCTCCATAACAGCAACTCTGTGGGGTGAATTGAACTGAGAGACAGTGACTGGCCCAAGGTCACCAAGCCAGCTTTCATGGTTAAGGCAGGCCTAGAATTCAGTCTCCCACTTATAACCTGGTTCTCAATCCTTACATCTTTCTTCCTTTTTTTCAGAGCAAAAGAAAAATCCTTTGAATTCTGTTCAGAAGTTCCCTGAATGTAATTTCTTTTTCCTCACTTTGGATCCAGAGAAATACTGGCCATTCTGGGAACTTGTATTGTGTATAGCAACTCTCTGATTTCAGATTATAGGCACAAATAAAATGAACAAAATGTCATATAATGTGGATCTTGATCAGTAGAGGTTTCCATATGAAAGAAACTGTTCTTTTTCATTCTGTGTTTATATTTTGTGGTGGGAGCATATTCATTTTTCTTTGCTTGTCCAGTCTCTTATATTTCCTTTCCTTGATAAAAGTAAACATCTGATTTCTAATTGATGTACAGTTCTTTCAACTTTATTGTATTATCTGGACTCATTTCATTTTAGTTAATCAGTGTGTGGCATGTGCAGGAAATGACCAAATATTTGGTCCTAGAGAAATTATTAGCTTAATAATAACCAATGTAGTTCATTAATTATCAATTATTCTTAGGTAACAAAGTTCAGTTGTTTCTGCACAAGGCGTATAAATCTAAGAGCAAATTTTCTTAAGAATCTGTTCAGTAGTCTGAACTAATTAAGTGGCCCGTTTTTTACCCCTCTGAATTTTAAGGAAATTTTTGACTTGTATATTTACTTAGACTTAAATTTTGAAGCTTAGCTATGAAGTATTATTTTTATTTTACTCATGGAATCTCAATATGAAAGGATTGCCTGTTGTATGTTAAAATGTTTGAGGATTTTAGAGATCTTTTTGATTCTTTGAGCTAAGCCAAAGTCTACTATTTTTCATTTCATAATGCAAGAAACAAAGAAACAAAAATAGAAATCAGGAAAACAGATAATGTATTGAAAGAATTATATTTATGTCACTTTTAGGAGATAAGGGAAACTGAGACCAGGAACTGCTGTTAAGTCAATTCTGTAGAACAGTGGTTCCCAAAGTGGGCGGTACTGCCCCCTTGGGCGGTAGGATGACTTAGGGGGGCGCTAAGAGGGGAGGGGGTGGCAGGGGGGCGCTAAGAGGGAAGGGGGGCAGCAAAGAAGTGCTGGAAGTGGGCTCGTGCATCATCAGTCATTCCTCTTCTGGGTTCGCAACCCGAAGCTCAGATCATCAGACTAGCTGGCCAGTGCACATGCGGGCACCAGAAACTGAAAGTTTGTTTTCCACCGCGCACATGCCCATTGGGCAGCTCCTCTTACTACACATGTGAGGCTGAACTGTTGGATGCTTTCTTATTGCTCTCCTTGCTTGCTATCAGTCGCTGCTTGCCCGAACCGGCTCCAAGCAAGCGGTGCAGGCGGTGGCGCAAGAGCTGTTGAAGTTTGTGCACCACTTGCTTGGAGCTGGTCTGGAAAGGAAAAAAACTGCAGCCGAATTAGGCGGGACATGCCCCACCCAGATCCCTCCAAACGAGTCTCCCTTTGGTAGCGTCCCCGCTGAACTACGTGACCCAACAGTGATCGCCCACCCAAATGGAGCCCGTTCTTCCGAGCGCCCGCTCTTTCTTGCAGCGAATGAGCTGGGGGCGCGAAAAGCGCTTCCCGCTTCTCTACTTGCATACTGTTACCGGCTCTGCACACTCCCCCAAGACCAACAAGATGCCACTCCCCGGGGCCACCAGCCGCTACCTGGGTGCAGAGCCTTTAACAGAATGCAGGCAGAGGAGAAGCAGGAAAGCTTTTCAGTGGGAAGGCTACTGTAGGGAGAGCCGTTTGGAGGGATCTGGGTGGGGCATTTTCACCTAATTCGACTGCGTTTTTTCCCTTTCTAAACCAGCTCCAAGCAAGCAGTGCAGGCGGCAGCAGAACAGCTTTTGAAGTTTGCGCACCGCAGCCCGTTCCCTTACAACAGTAAGAAAGAGGCATTCGGAGAAATTGGGATCTTTGCTGCAGACCCCGATGTCACCAGAGGTCTTCCTGGAATGGCTAGTATGCGGCCAGCCAGGCCTGCCACCCCCCTTCCGAGGATCCAGGTGGGCAGCCATGTGTATGTGGGGGGAGCTGTTGCCACCGTCGTTGCTGCTGCCGCCATCATTGCCACCACTGCCATTCTGCCAGGAAAGCCAGGGCCAGTATCAGTAAGAGTTGGAAGGGACCTAAGAGGTCATATAGCAACCCCCTTCTCACGCAGGAGGACTATACTAGGATTTGAGCCACCTTTTAATTCTAGACACCTGCAGCCCATTCCTGCCTCCTCAGGTGTTGGAGCGTGTGGGGGGGATGCTTTTCAAGGAGTCACAAAGGGGGCTGAGAGCAGAGTCATTCTGACAGTGTCTTTTAAAATTGCTTGGAAGAGCAATTTTTTCCCTAACAATAATGGTTTGTATACTGTGGAATAAAACATATGCTTGGAAAAAGTACTTGCAAAACTTGGACAGAAGGAAAAGAAAGGAAGGACTGGACTCATTATTAGTAGCTAGTAGTTCATTGTTATCAGTGACTCCCACTGATTCTAAACTCATTTTAAGACTGGGATTGGAGACTACTGAAATTTAAGTATTCAACACTGGTCTCAGAAATCTTTGAGAACCTACAGAGGTGAAGACATTAGGTGGCCATCAGTCATTACTTTAGTGATGAACTCAAAGAGATCAGGCATGATGTTGCTTATTTATCAGAACTGTTTGCAAAGTTCAATGAAGTGAATTTGTAGTTGCAAGGAAATGAGGTCAATCTTATTAAGGCCAAATTTGTCATCTCTACGTTTATTTCAAAGTTAACTCTATTCAAGTGCAATATAAGCCATCTCAAGCTATACCAATTTCTGAGCTTGTCCGAGCTAGAAGAGAAAGGTAGGATATAAGATGATCTGCAAGGTTTTTGTGATCATTTGGACATGCTGCATAAAAATAAGTCTGAGCAATATCAGGATCTTCTTTTGATGGAAATTCCAGATTGGGTGATAAATCCATTTTCAGATACTGAGGAAGATGGGGTAGTGGAGGAACAACTAATAGAGCTGCAAAATGACATTGAGCTGAAGTCAAAGTTTAAGAAATCGTACCAAGAGTTTTGGTTACAGAAGGAAATTTCTGATCGCTATCCTGCACTATGGACAGAGGTTAAGAAGCTCCTTGTTGCATTTGCAACATCATATTTGATGGAACATGGTTTTTAGTGTGGTCATCCAACTTCTCTCCAAGCAAAGAAATCGACTCCAGATTACTGAATGTGGTGATTTAAGTCTCCTGCTAAGTGACTTAAAACCAGACATTGGGAAACTGGTATCATTTCATCAAGCCCATCCATCCCATTAAGAATTTACTGAACAGTGAATTCTACTAAATTTTACTGAGTTTACTAAGTTAGTAGTTACTAAGGTTCTTGATAAATGACTATCAGACTTTGAAAACCTGGTATCACTGGATCGTGTTTAACAATTTTGTTGAATTAACAAAAGATTTTTAAATTGGATTTTGAATTCAATGTGCAATTAATTGTTACAGTTTTGAATTTTACGGTTACTATCTTCCTTAGTGGATCATGCAAACCGCTATTCTGAACAATGCTATTTATAGGGGTGGGGGGCACTGAAGATGAGTTTGTAGCACCAAGGGGGTGGTGGACTGAAAAAGTTTGGGAACCACTGCTTTAGAACAACCTCCCTGTGGAGATCAGACTGTTTCCTTCCCTGAATTACAAAATAGAATAATCTAGAGGCCACTCTAATCTGATTGGGCAGATAGAATCATAGAATGATAGAGATGGAAGGGACCTCGGTCCAATCCTCTGCCTAAGGCAGGAGACTTTATATTATCCTGGACACATGGTTATCTAATTTTTTATTGAAAGCCACTAGTGATGGAACATGCACAACTCCAAGAGGCAAATTGTTTCATTGGTTAATTGTTCTCATTGTCAGGAATTTTTTCCTTAAATTTGGATTTTTCTTTAACGAGCTTCCACCTGTTACTTCTTGTCCTGCCTTCAGGGGCTTTGGAGAATAAGTCTACCCATCCTTCTCTGTGCCAGCTTCTGTGCCAGTAGGGACAACATGGCAGTTATCATGTCACTCCTAATTCTTTTCTTCATTAGGCTAGGCATACCTAGTTAGGGAATATACCTAGTTCCCTTAGCCATTAGCACATTAGCACCCAGACTACTTATCATCTTTGTTGCTCTTCTCTGCAGCTTTTCCAGGGTCTCAGCATCTTTTGGGAATCGTGGCAACCAGAATTGGACTGAATATTCCAAGTCTGGCTTCACTAGTATAGTATAGCTGGTGCTATCACTTCTTATTTATTTATTTATTTATTTATTTATTTATTTTTCATATTTGTATACCGCCCTACTCCCGAAGGACTCAGGGCGGTGAACAGCCATAATAAATACAAATACATATAGAAGTTAAAAACTATTAAGAAACAGATTAAGTAATTTAGGCTCAAAGATTAAAAAAACATCCAAATTTATCTAAAGAGGTTTAAAACCCAATTTAAAAGACAGTTTAAAAGCCAATTAAAAAGGGAGAGTTAGGCCAGACCAGCTTGTTGGAATAGAAATGTTTTCAGGGCTCGGCGGAATATGCGTAAGTCTTGGATGTTTCGTAACTCTGGGGGAAGCCCGTTCCAGATGGTAGGTGCCCCCACAGAAAAGGCTCTCCCCCTGGGGGCCGTCAGTCGACATTGTTTGGCCGACGGCACCCTGAGGAGTCCCTCTCTATGGGAGCGAACTGGTCGGTGAGAGGCTATTGGTGGCAGGAGGCGGTCTCGTAAGTACCCTGGTCCTGAGCCATGGAGCGCTCTAAAGATAGTAACCAAAACCTTGAAGCGCACCCGGAAGACCACTGGGAGCCAGTGCAGCTCGCGCAGGAGGGGGGGTTACATGAGAGCGCCACATTGCTCCCATTACCACCCGCGCGGCCGCATTCTGGACCAGTTGGAGCCTTCGGGTGCTTCTCAAGGGGAGCCCCATGTAGAGAGCATTACAATAATCCAGGCGTGAGGTGACAAGGGCGTGAGTGACCGTGCGTAACGAGTCCCGATCCAGAAAGGGATGCAACTGGCGAATCAGGCGAACCTGATAAAAAGTCCTCCTGGCTACGGCCGTCATATGCTCTTCAAAAGACAGCCGTGAGTCCAGGAGGATGCCCAAGTTGTGAACCCCATCTGTGGGGGCCAACGATTCGTCCCCAATAGTCAGAGATGGCGCCAACTGACTATATCGGGACGACGGAAGCCACAGCCACTCGGTCTTGGATGGGTTGAGTCTGAGTTTGTTCCTCCCCATCCAGATCCGTACGGCCTCCAGGCACCGGGACATCACCTCGAGGGCATCATTGGGGTGGTCTGGGGTGGAGATGTACAGCTGGGTGTCATCAGCGTACTGATGGTACTTCACCCCAAAACCACGGATGATCTCACCCAGCGGCTTCACATAAATGTTGAATAGAAGGGGCGAGAGGACCGATCCTTGTGGCACCCCACATATAAGGGGCCTCGGGGTCGACCTCTGCCCCCCTGTCAACACAGACTGCGACCGGTCAGAGAGAAAGGAGGAGAACCACTGTAGAACAGTGCCCCCCACCCCCAACCCTTCCAACCGGTGCAGCATGATATCATGATCGATGGTATCAAAAGCCGCTGAGAGGTCTAATAGGACAAGGACTGAGGAGCAACCCCTGTCTCGAGCCCTCCAGAGATCATCAACCAATGCGACCAATGCTGTCTCTGTGCTGTACCCGGGCCTGAATCCCGACTGGAACGGATCTAGATAATTCGATTCATCCAGGTACTGAGGCAGTTGTCGTGCAACCACACTCTCAACAACCTTTGCAACAAAGCGAAGGTTGGAGACAGGACGATAATTTGCTAATACAGCTGGATCCAGGGAGGGCTTCTTGAGGAGGGGCCTCACCACCGCCTCTTTCAAGATGATGGGAAAGACACCCTCACTCAAAGAAGCATTTATAATCTCCTGGAGCCAGCCTCGTGTCACCTCCCGGGAGGCCAGTACCAACCAGGATGGACACGGGTCCAATAAACATGTGGTCGCCTTTAGTCTGTTCAGTATCCTGTCCACGCTTTCCGGAGTCACAGGATCAAACTCTTCCCAAATAATATTCTCAGGACCTGCCCCTGTCATCTCCTCTGGATCAATCCAGTCAGAGTCTAGCTGTTCACGAATCTGAGCAATTTTGTCATACAGATATTGTACAAAATCCTCAGCTCTACCCTCCAAGGGGTCTTCCCGCGTCTCTTGATGGAGCAGAGAGCGGGTCACCCTAAACAGGGTGGCTGGGCGATTATCTGATGACGCAATAAGAGTAGAAAAGTAGTTACTCTTCTCTACTCTTATCGCCACTAGGTAATTCTTAATATGAGATCTTACCAGTGTTCGGTCGGATTCAGAACGACTAGCCCTCCAACTGCTCTCTAGGCGTCTTTTCCGGCACTTCATCTCCCTCAGCTCCTCAGTATACCAAGGAGCCAGGTGAGACCGGCGCCGGGTCAGAGGCCGCAAAGGCACGACTCGGTCTAAAGCATCAGCCGCCGCCCTATCCCAGGCGGCCACTAAGTCCTCAGCCGAGTCGTGTGCTAGAACCTCAGGAAATGGCCCAAGCTCCATCTGGAATCTCTC
The DNA here is from genome assembly GCF_029215685.1 of Pituophis catenifer annectens. Lineage (NCBI taxonomy): Eukaryota > Metazoa > Chordata > Lepidosauria > Squamata > Colubridae > Pituophis > Pituophis catenifer. The sequence goes on along the minus strand of NW_027256881.1, from coordinate 259,149,724 downwards.
AGGATCCATCAGGCGCCTGGGGCGGAACCACCTGGTCGGTTCCGCCTCCCTGCGGCGGGGTGTGGCAGTTCGAAGGTCCAGGCGAAGGAGGGAGTGATCTGACCATGACAAGGGTTCAATCGCTATATCCCCTATCTCGAGATCACTCAACCACTGTCCAGAGACAAAAACAAGGTCCAGTGTGTGTCCCCCCATGTGAGTAGAGCCATAAATTAACTGGGTCAGGTCCATAGCCGTCATGGAAGCCATGAACTCCCGAGCCACCTCAGATGTCTCGCCAACTGATGACAGGTTAAAATCCCCCATGACCATAAGCCTTGGGGTGTCAACAGCCACCGCGGCTATAACATCAAGCAGCTCAGGCAGGGCTGCTGCCACATGGCAGGGAGCCAGGTATGTGACTAGCAAGCCCAACTGCACCCTATGACCCCACTTCACAAGAAGGGACTCACATCCAGCCGTCTGAGGAACAGTGGCCTCCCTTGGTCCAAGACCCTCGTTAATAATAACCGCCACCCCTCCGCCCCTCCCCTGAGACCTTGGCTGATGGAAAGCACGGAAACCTGGTGGGCACATATCAACAAGGGGGGCTCCCCCTTCCTGGCCCAACCAGGTCTCCGTAATACCCGCCAGGTCCGCACCCCCCTCCTGAATAAGATCACAAATGAGGGGGGCTTTATTTACCACGGACCTGGCGTTGCACAGCATCAGCCGAAGGCCTGGGGCCCGAGGTTCCGTACAACCTGGGGAACGAGAAGAGCTTTGAGGGTCGGAGCGCACCACCGCTTGTAAACAGCGAGGACGCACTCCCGTAGGATGATGTGGCCCCCTGCTCCCGCCATATCTGCCCCTCCCACCTACAGTATCGATGTTATGGGCATCTGTATCGTAAGATCTAATCATCTCCTTGACCCCAGAGTTCACACCTCCCATGCCATGCCCTACGGCTGGCCCAGATACCCTCCCCCGCGGGTCTTCCCCCGAACCCACGTAATCTACCCCCTCCCAGAATCCCTTAAAATCTTATTAAGAAATTTCCCTAAAAAACCCCATAACCCTCTTTTTGCTGTATGCCATCTCTCCGGACTCCAAAGTCCGTCATCGAGATAGGCCCTCGATAAAGAAGAGGGCCAGACCTGCGAGAGGGGGGCATCTCGCAGTTTGAGGAGTTCTCCCAATGAGTACATTTTGTAGCTAGATAGTCTATAGCTGGTAGGCATGTCCTAGTTATCCAGGGTCCTGTGGAGAGAGTATCAATTAGAGGTACAAGTCATTTTAGTCCTGCTGAACTCTCATATCAGCGGTAGAAAGAGCCATTATGAGCTTTGATGCTGTCTTTTCATTGATGCAGCCTAGGATTGCATTTTTTGGCAGCTGCACCACACCACTGGCTCATACTTAAGAGGTACTCCACAAGGACACCAAGATCCCTCCTACAGTTACTACTGTTGGGCTTGGTATTGTCTATTCTATATCTGTGCCTTTGGTTCTCACCACTGAACTGCATCTTGTTGGATAGGGCCCAATGTTCAAGTCCGTCAAGATCAGGGGTGAAATGTTTCCGGTTCAGACCTGATTGCCCGATCTGGTAGCGATGGAGACGGGTGGTTCGGAGAACCGGTAGCAAAAATCCCTGCCCCCCCCATGCCCAGCTGATCATCAGAGGCTTTTTTTTTTACTTTTAAAAGCATTTTTTCTACAATCTCTTCGGCCGAAAAAAATGCTTTTAAAAGTAAAAAAAAAAAAAAAGCCTCTGATGATCGCGGGGCCCAGCTGGATTGTCAAAGGCTTTTAAAAGCCTCTGATGATCCCAGCTGTGTTGCCTGATCTTCAGAGGCATTTAAAAGAAAAAAAGCCTCTGACGATCAGGCAACTCAGCTGGGATCGTCAGAGCCTTTTGAAAGCATTTTTTTTATAACCTCTTCACCAAAGAGGTTGTAGAAAAAATGGTTTTAAAAGTAAAAAAATAAAAATAAAAATTTGGCCACGCCCACCCAGTCACATTAACACCCCCCCCAAGCCATGCCCACAGAACCGGTCGTAACAAATTTTAGATTTTACCACTGGTCAAGATTTATTTATTTTATTTATTTTTAATTTATTTAAATTTGTATACCACCCTTCTCCTGGTGGACTCAGGGCAGTGCACAACCAAGTAAAAAACATCCAATACAAAAGTTAAAAATTTAAAAAAATTATATCCTTTGGCCGAAAAATTAAGAACCTTACAACTAAAACCCATAAAACAATTAAAAATCTAATATCTCAAAAACGGGGGGGGGGTGTTCACGCCAGCCCTTCCTGATGGAAGAGAAAAGTTTTTAGGGCACGGCGAAAAGCCCGGAGATCTGATATCCTCCATATCTCCGGGGGCAAATCGTTCCAGAGGGCAGGTGGTGCCACAGAGAAGGCCCTCCCCCTGGGGGTCGCCAGCCGACACTGCCTAGCTGATGGCACCCTGAGGAGTCCCTCTCTGTGGGAGTGTACTGGCTGGTGGGAGGCTATTGGTGGCAGAAGGCGGTCCCGCAAATACCCAGGTCCGATGCCATGGAGCGCTTTAAAGGTGGTAACCAATACCTTGAAGCGCACCCGGAAGTCCACCAGGAGCCAATGCAGCTCATGCAGGAGAGGTGTCACATGGGAGCGCCCTCTCGCTCCCATAATCCCCCGCGCAGCCACATTCTGCACCAGCTGGAGCCTCCAGGTGCACCTCAAGGGGAGCCCCATGTAGAGAGCATTGCAGTAGTCCAGGCGGGAAGTGACGAGTGCCTGAGTGACCGTGCGTAAGGAGTCCCGATCCAGAAAGGGACGCAACTGGCGAATCAGGCGACCTGATAAAAAGCCCCCCTGGCCACGGCCATCATATGCTCTTCTAAAGACAGCCGTGCATCCAGGAGGACACTCAAGTTGCGAACCCTCTCCGTGGGGGCCAATAACTCGCCCCCAATAGCCAGCGATGGCGCCAGCTGGCTATATCAGGACGCCGGAAGCCACAGCCACTCGGTCTTGGAGGGGTTGAGTTTAAGCCTGTTACTCCCCATTCAGATCCGCACAGCCTCCAAGCACCGGGACATCACTTCAAGGGCATCGTTGGGATGGCCTGGGGATCCTTCTGAATCTTGAATTCTTTTAATTTTAAAATTAATTTTTAAATTAAAATCTTCATTTTATCTATGTTACATATAGTCCTCAATTTATGACTATAGTTGGGACCAGAATTTTGCTTACTAAGTGATGTGTTCATTAAGTAAGTCATCCTATGACAGAACCGGATTGTACAACCATTCTTATTATGGTCGTTAAGCAAATCCTGCTTCCCTAATTGATTTTGCTTGTTGGAAGCCAGCTGGTAAGGTTGCAAATCACTATTATGATTGTAAGATGCTGCAACTGTCAAAACTGCAAACTGGTTGGCAACCACTTGAATTGTGATCATAGGGCCACAGAGGTGATGTGACAGTTGTAACTTTGAGGATGGGTTGTAAATAATTTTTTCCAAGTCTGCCTTAAATTCAAACCATTGTTAAATGAACAGTCATAATTTGATGAATACCTAGTATATTACTTAATTTGTATGTCTACCATGGATTTTAAAAATGTTTTTCTTATATTGTATTAACCTCTAAGAGTAATTTGATTCCAATGAGATTAAAATATTATAAATAACAAACAATCCTATTCTTGAAGTCTCATTTCTGGAGAGACCACCTAGCCTCTTGGGCATGGCAGCTGGCAAAGGTGATTGGAAGAAATGTCATATAACCCCAAACACCCTCAGGTATGCGGGCAGCCAGGATGCCCATCCTCCTGTATAGGTCCAAGAGTTTCACCCTGGGCAACAGCAGCCCTCTGGTAATGGCAGTGGAGGCAGCTTAGTGCGTTTTTTTCCTAATAGCCATTCAAATAGTTGAGTTGCAGATTGGATATTTCAACTAGCCTTAAGCTAAGATAAGATGTGGGCAATTATCCATTTTTCATACTCCTGTAGCCGTGATGGCGAACCTATGGCACGTGTGCCAGAAGTGGCATGCAGAGCCATCTCTCTGGACACACCAGCCGGCGCCCATTGCTATTTCGGGTTCTGGCACAGCAGCTGGTCTTCGTTCACACAAGAGCGCCGGACACTGGAAGAGCAGCTTTCTGGCGCATATGCGCACCCTGGGGAGCTGAGCTCCCAGTTTCCGACACGACCATGCATGCCAGCCAGCTGGTTTTCGCACGCGCATACACGCCAGAAGCCCGGAAGATCAGGTGACCGGCACGCATGCTCACACCGGAAACTGCAAGCTCAGCTTCCCAGCATGCACATGCACACTGGGGAATTACTCTTCTGGTTTCCGGCGCTCATGCACATGCGCGCCAAGGAGCTGCTCTTCCAGTTTCCAGTGGTCCCCCGCCTATGCACGCTCCAGTTTTGGCACTCAGTGCCGAAAACGTTCGCCAACGCTGTCTTATAGAGAATAACAAAATTTTGTTTGTTTGTTTTAAAAAGGCTTAAATATTTATCAGATAAAAACATTACATAAAAATTATTGCAACAATATCAAATCAATTGGTAGGAAGAATGTTGTGGGTTGGGTAGATGGGAAATCCCTATTACCTAAAATAAGAATAGGTATAGGCCAGTTGTATTGCCTCAAAAATATAAATGGTGGAAACAATAGATTACTATTATTTATGTTCCGAAAATTAAATTTTAAAAAATTAAAACACAGTGTGTAAAATGAAATATTTATTTTACATATATCAGTATCAGAAATATTATAATTCTGTTCTTTTCCCTAAAATATAATTCAGTATTTGAAGTAATCAATTAATAATTAGATATCAGACTTTTCCATTAGCAGTTTAAATCTGTTACAACCCATTACACTATTGTTTTGTAGTTTCATTTTGGCATCCTTTCTAGTTTCATTTTCAGTAATACGGTTCCTTTGTTTTCAGAAACAGTTAATGGAAAAATAATGTTACTAACCTATTATCTGCATTCATTAATGATATGCTATTTCATTGCAATTTTTCTGTGTCAGGTATAGAACTATAAGTAGTCCTCAACTTGGGACCATTCATTCAGCGTCCTGTGGTCCTATGATCAAAATTTGGGCATTTAGTCGCCCACATGTAGTTACAACCGCTGGGTTACTGCAACTCCCCCACTTAACCTATCTCTTCCCAATCTATAACCTTTTGTCCACTCTGCACAATGGCACTCAGTGCCAGCAGAGCTGGAGCTGAAGAGGGCCAGGGCTGCAGGAGCCTTGCCCAGCTGCCACTGCCTCCAGGTCTCTGCTTCATCCCCAGGGATGCCACTGCCTCAAGCCCCATACTGCACCACTTCAGCACCGTTCCACAAAGCCCCAATTGCCTCTTGAAAAAACACATTTGGGACACGCTGCTTGATAAGAATTCCCCTTGGCACATTTCTTCGTGCCATTTTGATTAGTCCCAATTAATGTATTATCCATCCAAGTATGGATTTTGATCTTTATTTTTCAGCAAACAGCATAAAGTAGATGCCAAAAACTCATTGGAGTTCAAGTTTATAGTATTGAAATGTTATCAATTCTGCCAGAAAAAGTGAATGGGAAAACATATTTTCAAATATATATTGAAAGAAATATAGACTCAATGGTCTGGAAATAATACATGCATAAATGTTCATGGCATGATTTTTCTTTGCTTGATCATATTGATTCCCTTCAGAAATAACACTGGAACAAACAGTTCAAAATACCTTTATGGATGATGCCATTAGAATAAAGGAGTTGAGACAAAGTCTTTCATTGCCTCTTCCATTGCATTACCAGTATAAATTTTATATTTTGTAATGATCAAATTGCAAATCACTTTGAGATTCTTCCATATATTCTCTAATTAACTGTAAAGTTAGATTTATATTTTTGTATCTGTCTTACTGTGATTCACATATACTAAAAACAATAGGAAGCTTTGGGGAATATTAATAATTCTTTGTTCAAAAAACAAACTATAATAGTACCTTTATTCCCATGAAATAACAAATCATGATTAAATCATTGATGAAACCATTGCTGATTTAATTTATAATCTATGACTTTAGTCGAGCTGTTATAATTTATCCATATATCCATATATTCCATATATAATCCATATAATTCATATATTCCAGCATCGGTATTCAATTAAAACATCTATGTCTTCAAACTTTAGGCAAATGAAAACATGATTAAAAGATGTAGATTTGTCTTACATTTTGTAAAAATCATTTTTTTAAAATGTGCATTTCCATAACAGTGAGGCTTCTTTAGAATGTTATGCCAGTTTTAAAAAAAAATATTGGGTATATTATATAAACCTAATATATTAAAATGTTTGAGGTACTTAATTTAAAATAGGTTTTTTAAAGTAATAGATTGAACATAATCTTAAATAGCATGCTATTTGGAAAAGTAGTGTATATGTTAATGGAAAATAGAAGTATTATTGCATTTCTTCCTTAATAGATTTGAAAATATATATATTACTACACAATGCTGTATTTGCAATATTATTTGCAAGAATAAAATATTACTACTCAATTGTGGTCATAGTTCTCCACTTATGACCACAATTGAGCCCAAAATTTCTGTTGTTAAGCAAGACAGTTGTTAAGAGAATCTTGCCCATTTTACAGTCTTTCTTGCTGTTAAATTAGTAACGTGGTTGTTAAGTGAATCTGGCTTCCCCTTTGACTTGGCTTGTCAGAAGGTCACAAAAGAGGATCATGTGATCCTGGAACACAGCAATGTCATAAATATGAGTCATTTGCCAAGCATCTGAATTTTGATCACATGACCACGGGGATGCTGCAACATAAGTGCAAAAAATGGTCATAAGTCCTTTTTTTTCAGTGCTGCTGTAACTTTGAACAGTCACTAAACAAAAGGTTGTAAGTCAAGGACTATCTGTATTTTGCATTTACATCCTGTATCTTAGCTGTATTATCGGATAGAAAATACACGCGTTGACCCATAGGTTTTAATAATTTGGACTTTTTATCCATTGGATTGGTATACATTAAAATTATGAATAATCTGTTCAAAATACATATATGTCAAACTGTATTTCCATTTAATAGTGTTTTGTTAACTGTTTCAACTCCATACCCTCCCCCCCATACAAGCAAGTATTTTAAATGGACAATAAACATTGACAATGTGATGTAATTCGTATTTACTAACAAAGTTGAATGTATCTGTATTACATAATAAGCTTCCACTTCCATCTTGTATTAATTTGTGAATCTTTGTTTCTCTTTACATTAATCATCCTCCTTAGGTAAATTGTCCATAAGACCAGTGATTCCATCGGCAAATTATCCAGAAAATGCTATCAGTGCACATTGTGACATTTGTGCCACTGGTGTATTTGCTGTTATTGCAGTAGTCTAATTACCCTGGCAGCAGTCTCTTCTGGCCAGCATTGTTCCCTTTGTTTGTGTTTTTTCATGGCTCTAACCTTTATAGTGTCCAAACACCTCAAAAGAGATCTCCTATTTATTATTGATTCTCTTCCTTCCCTCTTCTTCCTTTCTTTTTTTTTTCTTCTTCTCTCTTTTCTCTTTCCTTTTTTGACTGGCAGTATCATCCAGACAAACAGAGCACAGATGTGCCAGCAGGAGAAGCAGAGGCGCGCATGCAGAGGTTCATCGAAATTGATCGAGCATGGAAAATTCTAGGAAATGAAGAGACAAAAAAAGAGTATGACCTGCAGCGGCGTGGTAGGTTCCTGGCGAGGAGTGCTGTAGTAGCAGCAGCAGCTCTCAATGGTCAAAAGTGTGGGAGTCATTTAGTGGCGGTTTCTGAAATATTATTTGTTCAACCAAAACATTCCATTTGCTTCTATCTTTGCTTTCATATTTCGATGCATTATTTATACTGATTGCCATATCTGCATTAGGCGGTTAAAAACATTAAATTACTTTCGACAAAGCGTTAGGTGGTAACTGTTCTAAATGTAATGCATGTAGAATTTAGATAATAATGACTTCGTTTAGCCATTCTTCATTTGACAGTATTTAAAGCATTTTCGCTAAATGTTCTTAATTACTGGAGTCACGCCCTTTGCTACATTCCACTGTTACATTTTAAATTAGTTTGAGTAATTTATGTCAAAGGTATCCTGCAGCATATGGTTTTATGAACACTTTGCAATAATTAAACTGTATCCTTTCTATCGCATTTTACAAATCAAGCACTGTCCTAGGATATGGGTTTTTTTTCATAAGGCATGTATGATGCCAGCTAGTTTTCAGCAAGCAAGTTATAACCACAATTCATTTAACCAGGCAGTTCCAGCGTACCTTTTTGTATATCTCTTGAAATGTAGCATTGTAAAACAGTGACAGGCTGTTGTGAAAAAGAAAGGGGGAAATGTAGGTCAGATCTGTCACACATGGGCTACCATTACATGACGTGATAGGCTGTCTTTCTGCTCTGGCCTCAGGATAGGAGTCCCTCAGCCTTCCATTAGAACCTTCAATAAATGTATATTCCCCCCTCCATGTTAATGGGGGGAGTCAATAATAGTGTATTGCCTGTGGGGAAAACACTCAGTTGCACTCTGTAGTAACACACTCCAGTCTAGCATTGACGTGTAGCTACCACCACTTTTTAGGGTGTCTGATAAAAGCTCACTGTCTCTGCAGCATGTTATTGAATTCCCTTCCATTGTACGTTGGCACACCATCAAACCTTTTTCTCTTGCTGTTTTAACTTCCCTGCTGTGAAGGTTGCCACAATTTTATTTGAGAAACAAAGGCTTAGTCAGCGTGGCTGGCAGATACATATAATATACTGTGTAGACAAGCTTATTTTTGTTCATTAATTATTTGAAAATGTGCAATGGACAAAATAATTTTTGATCTAATTGTATGGCTTAAAGCATAAGTAAAAATTAGGACTTGTTAGGCAAAAATAAAAATGGAGCTCTGCTTTTAAGAAAACAACTTCCCTTTTGTAACAACTGATAGAAATTATTTCATTTAAACGTATTACATGATTACATTTGAAATAAAAGTGTAATTAAATATTAATAGCTAGCATTTTCTTTTCAGGCAATGTGGAGAATGAAGATTTTATTATTTATTTAGTAAAGCTTTCCTGGACTTAAATTTTTAAATATTTAAAACTTACCCACATTTATTTGATTTGGTTGAACATGGCCTCTGACGTTCATTTCTTGTTGTTCTGAGAGGATTGACAGTTTTTACGGAAAAAAGTTATTTAATAGTAATTTATATGCTAGCGCTTGCTGTAGTTACAGGAATGGCAACATGTATGCCTAGGACACGTAGCTTTTGTTTTTAGCTAAATTTGATGTATTAATTGTTCCCTTCAGTGGGATTTTTCTGCCAGTAGAAGTGATTAAACTATCAGAAAGGTGGTCAACATTATCTCCAAGCTGGGATTCCTGACTTACTGCTTTCTAACTATCCAGAAAATGTGTAGTTAGAAAGTGATTACAAGAACAGAGATTGGCACTGAATATAGAAGAATAACAAGCCAGTAATTCCAATTAGGATATAACACAAAACCAACTATAGAAAGCGGCTTCTTTATTTAAATCTTGCCACAACCACCAGAAACAATTGGAACACAACTCCTAAACTTTTTGAACCAAGAACAACTAATTGGGCAGCATTTATTAGCACTTTGGTTTATGAATAGACACATTTATGAGATTTCTGGCATATGTTAAATTAGTGAGATTTATTTTTATTTCTTCAATATATAGCAAAAATGTTAAAAAGCACAGCGATATCAGCAATCCAACTGATCAAGAGTACATGCATATTTACGTTGTTTACAATATTGAATATAGGTAGTTCTCAATTTACAACTGGTTGCTTAGCAACTGTTTCAAGTTACGATGATCTCCTGCCCCCATACTTCTCATGGCTGCCTTCACCCAATCACATGATTGCATTTTAAATACTTAGCAACCAGTCAGCATTTACAGCCATTTGCAGCATCCCATGGTCCCATGACCACAATTTATGTCATTTTGTTGTTGGAAACCAGTGTTTACTTCTGGTTTCTGACCAAAAAAACCACCCATTAGAGATAATGGGTTCACTTAATGACTGCTGAAAAAAAATGTAAAATCAGGTCGGTCACATTATGACTCACTTAACGACAGGTATGACTTACAACCATGATTCCAGACTCAATTATATTTGGAAGTTGAGGGCTACCTGCACTTAATTGTTTTGCTAAGTACATCTACAGAAGCAGCAAATTAAGCTCCAAGAAAATGGTTATAGAGATTCAACTATTTCTTAAAAACTATTTAATAAAAATATACTGAAAGTCTCAGCAAGAAGTTTCTAACATTTAATTAATAAAGTGTCACAGTAATTTTGTTAAAGCTTGTAATTCTCTAATTTGCTGCCGCTTTAAGGCACAGTTTATATACATTGCCAAATTTTCTCAGATGTATAACTCTGACTCTTATTCATCTTTTGTTTCACACAAATCTGTTTCATAGATTTGTGAGGTGTACATTTAAATCATATTACTTCTAGATGTCTCTTCAGTAAAATTTAAAAGGCAAAATTTAAAAGTGTATAACTTCTATTAGGTTGCTTGCTTGCAGTTTCTATGTATATCTAAAATCTAATTATTTCTGCTCACAAATGATTCGCATGGCTCTTTTACAATACTTATGTTTGCTAACCTCTCTTTTCTAAAGTTTTTCATTAATTTTTAAAGTGTGTTTTCATTTCAGTTTTGCCATTGTACTAGTGTTCCAACATTTTTACATTAAGACTGTCTTTTCATACACTTCTAAAGATGGGTGAATAGCTCAGATGAGCATTTTAATTACAGCTTTGCTGTGATTTAAAAGCGACCATTTTGAATGCCCGTGAAAACTGGCCATGGGGGCAGGAATGTTATGACTTCTACCACTGGTGAATAATGGAGCTTCAACTTGGTATTCCTTTTCTTTGTTTTCTTTGGCTTTGGTTTTATTTGTTGGTTTTTGTTTTACATTTTTCTTTTTCTCCTATCTATTTGTTGGATTGTTAACACTGTTAATTGTTTTAATCAAATTTTATGATGGGAACTGTTCCCAATTAACAGAGTTGTTAATTGGTGGCTTAAAACCTTGCAAAATAAACAACAAATATCAATTTCATACTCTGGTTTTTTAAGAACCCTATGATGACTATAAGCTAAGAGTGGCGCAAAGAGCCATGGAAAGATACATGCTCGGCATTACAAGACAAGATAGAAAGATTAGAAAACAAACAAAAGTATACAATATCATCAAGAGAGTAAAAGAATGGAAATGGGCTGGTCACTAAGTAAGAAGAACTGATGGCAGGTGGACCATAGAATGGATTCCACTTGATAATAAGCGTCCATAAAACAAGATGGATCGATGACATCAGCAAGTATTGTGGGGCCAATTGGGAAAAGAAAGTTCAAGACCATACTGGTTGGAAACATGCGGAAGAGACCTTCATCCTGCAGTGGATAGACAATGGCTAAAATGATGATAATGGTGGTGAATATAATCTAGGCCAAGTAATTAATTTTTCATCTGTCATTAAGACTTACAATTTATCTCCTGTCACCCCTTTGCTTATGTTCTATAGACTAATTTGAAAACATGGATATGTCCTTCATTTTTTTTAAAAGAATCTGTTTCCTTCTGTAGCTGAATTTTACTGTTCCTAACATTCAGTGTCTTCGGTTCTTGCTTCAAATATATTTATTGTCTGTTTTCATTGTTTCATTAAGGACTGCAATAAAGACTGATCCTCTAGATATTTTGAAGCACAAAGTCACATTTTAATGCTGACAAATTGAAAGTTTATAAACATCATTAGATACATTCATTGTATTTTGCTTTTTGTCTGTTTTCCTAAACATCTTTATTAGAACATCTTTTTTTTCTAATAAAAATATTTGAAAGCCATTTTCTTAAACCTTCCATGATTATCCTTATTAACTATACCGATATCCTGTTACATCTTCATCTTAGATTCAAGCCAATTTTCTGTAATACTGGCTTTGAATAATAATCAGATTTTCTTGAGAGACTTTATTTTCCTTTTCACCTTCTTCTTCAATATCTTAAATACTGGGAAGCTTGGTCTTTTAAAGTCACATGTGATTGTGTTGTTGGGAACTTTTAAAATATATAATTACTTACATCAATGTAGCATAGTAAAGCATGATAATATCTCATTAGTAAAGTGAATCATGGCAGTAGCATTTACTCTACAATTCAAAAATACTAGGAACTATTTAGGATTATATCTAGGATAATCTCACTTTTTGATATCTAATTTTTCTAAGGCCTGATCATTTAACATATGGAAATCATGAGGATGTATGTTATTCTCTTTTGTGGGAGAGTTTAACATAGTGTCTCTTCTGTGCATGACACTCTTAATTTGATTATTGATCTGAAGATTCATCACAGAATTATTGAGATGGGGATGGATGATGATATGCTCAGATTCAAAATTTATTTTGTGGTCTACCATTGATACCTCGGGTGCTTTTCTGAAAGAATATGTACCAGTAAAAAGTTTATTGTATTTTCTTCAGTATTTGACATACAGAATAGTTCCATTTGCAATTCTCTCTTATCTTTCCCCACAGACCACATGCAATCCTGGTAAAGCTTTACTGAACTTGGCATCTAATAGTGATTTAGTATTTATTTATAAAATTATGACTGCATTATTTTTCATCATAGGCAAGTCCTCAGGGAAATTATAGTTTAGAAGTTAAAGAAAAATTATACAGTAGATTAGAAGTAGGAAGAGGCAGAGCATAATTGTTGTATTTAAAATTATATAATAACCAATGAAGGGGAAGCAGTGGCTCAGTGGCTAAGATGCTGAGCTTGTCGATTGAAAGGTTGGCAGTTCAGCGGTTCAAATCCCTAGTGCCGCATAACAGGGTGAGCTCCCGCTACTCGTCCCAGCTTCTCCCAACCTAGCAGTTCGAAAACATGTAAAAATGCAAGTAGAAAAATAGGGAACGCCTTTGGTGGGAAGGTAACAGCACTCCGTGCGCTTTTGGCATTTAGTCATGCTTGGCCACATGACCACGGAGACGTGTTCGGACAGTGCTGGCTCTTCAGCTTTGAAATGGAGATGAGCACCGCCCCCTAGAGTCAGGAACGACTAGCACATATGTGTGGGGGGAACTTTTACCTTTAATAAACAATGAACTAAAATATTTTTAATACTTTCCAAAAACCTAATAAAAGATTCTGTCTTATTTCTGGAGGAAAACATCTCAGCTATTAGGAAAACACAGAAAAGTCTTCAAAGGAAATCTTAAGTTAAGGGCAATTTCATATGGAAGGAGGCAGTCTTTTAGGTATTTCATTTAGGTTTTATTGTCAAGAAATACTCCTTAATATCCAACAAAAAAATAGTTGTATGAGCAGCTGTCTCATTCATCTTCTAAGAAATTCTGTCAAATGTGTGTAACAAAGTAAGATTGTGAATAAAATATTCAGAAAGTGTTCTAACATGTTGCTAGAACATGCTTATTTTTCTGGGGCCCAAAATATAGCAGTTCTTCTGGGTTATACAGTTTTATTTTGAGATGACAGATTTGGGCTGGTAACGACAATCTCTGTAATCAAAACATTTTTATAACTACAATATAGTTACAAAGATGCATACTTAAACCAGAGGTTTAGCCTCATTTACTCAGCACTTTTAACCCATTCTGGTCTTCTAATTTACCTTAACTCATGTCCCTTAATTCCAATGATTCTGGTACTGTTTCCTTATTATGTATTCTTATTCTACACTCTTGGGGGTGATGCAATAGTACAGCGGTTAAGACACTGGGCTTGTCTGCTAGAAAGCTGACTACCTGGGTTCATGACCCAAGTGCTGCACAACAGGGTGAGCTTCCATTATTCACCCAAACTCCTGCCAACCTAGCAGTTCAAAAGCATGCAAATGCGAGTAGATAAATAGGTACCACTTTTCCATATTTTCATGCTGGCCACGTATGACGGAAGCTTCTCTTAGACATCGCAGGCTCCCCTGGCTGATAATCGGAGATAAGCATTCCTTCCTTGAGTCAGTCATGACTGCATGGGGCAAATCTTTAAACCAGGGGTCAACAACTTTAAACACTCAAAGAGCCACTTGGACCCGTTTCCTACAGAAAAAAAACACACGGGGAGCCACAAAACCTGGGTGGGCGTGGCCAACTCGATGTCACTCACTCCCACCCAGTCACATGACCACCTAGCCACACCTACCCAGCCACAAAACTATGTCCCCCCCTCTCCCTATCTCCCCCTCTGTATCTCTGTGTCTGTTCCTCTCCCTATCTTTCCCCTCTCCCCCCTCTGTGTCTCTCTCCCTCTGTATGTCTCCCTCTCCCACTCTTCCCCTCTCACCCGCTCTCTATGTATCACTCTGTGTGTCTCTTTCTATATCTGTCTCTGTATGTGTGTCTCCGCCCCATGGCTGAGCCAGGAGCGTTCGCATGTGCAGGGAGACCCTCCTCAAGCGAGCACCAAAGCGCAGCAAAGGGGCTGCTCGCTTAAGGAGGGTCTTAACAGGACGCAGCTTCTCTCCTGCACTAATGCTCCAGCCATCGCCTTGCTGTGTCATCGCCCACCCCCAGCAGCTCTTTGGCCGAGCTCAGAGGGAGAGAGAGAAAACACGCATGTGTCTTTCCTGAGAGTGTAACTTTAACTCTGTTAAGGCAATTGAAAACTTCATGTGGATGTATAATAGTTGCATATTAGGAAATCATGTGAATTGCCAAAGCAATATGTTATTCTCTCTCTTATACAATTTAAATAGCAATTACCTTGAGGATTTGTATTGCCATTTCAAAATGAGGAGTTTCCATTCCTGTCCCATCACTAGTTGGTCCCACCCCTCTTATTTCTTTTTTGGACCTAAAGTGGCAGGAAGCGAAGGCTGCCTTATGTGCAAATGTGGCGCGAAGGCAGGTACAGGGCAGCTTCGCTCCTGCACTCTCCAGTGACCCTCTTTTCCCCTCCTCCTCTCAGGATGCCCGGGCCAGCTGTGGCTGAGCCGGAAGCATGGTATGCACGGGGAGATCCTTCTCAAGCGAGCACCCAAGCTCAGGAAACACACCCGCAGAGTGGGTAGTGGCTCACTTAAGGAGGGTCTCTCCGTGCCTGCGAACACTCCCAGCTCAGCCACAGCCGGCCAAGGGGTTACAAGAGGAGGGGGGGGAGAGTGTAGGAGCAAAGCTGCCCTGTACCTGCCTTCATGCCACATTTGCGCGTAAGGCAGCCTTCACTTCCTGCCACTTTGGGCTGGAGTCCAAAAAAGAAATAAGAGGGGCGGGGCAAACCAGTGATCGGACAGGGAGCCGCGGCAGAGGGCCCAAAGAGCCACTTGTGGCTCCGGAGCTGCGGGTTGTCAACCCCTGCTTTAAACCTTATTGTATATTCTTATCATATAATCTATACTATATTCCATAGCATGCAATGGATTTCCTATTCTGTTGTTTTTGTATTGTTTTGTTTTGTTTTTGCCCTTCTTAGCCAACTTCAGTTTCTCAGTTACTTGTGTGCCAGGAGAAAGAATGTGCAGTTTGATATCACAAATCTGTCAGCTTGTACATTGGAGATTCTGAAAATTCCCTTCCCCCTGCTGCTACCGTTATCCTAGCCTTGCTTTTATGTCCTTGGAGTTCCTAAAGTTGCCAGCACGATGGATGGCAGCGGCTAGTGCCTTGGGCTTCTAATCTGAATACTAGTACTCTGGACTGCTTTGTAAACTCTCTGGTGTATTCTGACAATTCACTGTGCTCTTCTGAAAGACAACCTAGGCCCTCTCCAATCTGCCTACAATCTGGGCCTCTTGATTGTGAGCACACTGGGCTGCTCTCCTTTGTTAATGTTCTGGATTGTTTGACGGGCTTTACCAATATATTCTGAGGTGGTCCACTACTGTCTACATTCCTTGCCACAAATACCACCTTATTTCAGTTACCAGTGTAACTTCTGATGTGACCTCATTTAGCGTTTTTCCTTTTTCTTTATGCTTCCCATCACCATTATGAATTCTTTTAACACCTAAGTCTTGTTGAAAGGGCCAGCTTGTAATACCTTAAAGGGTGGGGCTTGTCAAGGTAGAAGATGCAGAATGCATACATTTATGCTGTTATCACATATTAGAGACAGAACATAGTTTGCAGCCGTATCTCATTTCCACTCTCATCTTTTTTTTAATGATTTATTTCCTGCTATCGGGAAGGAAAAACTCGGGAGTAAAGCCTAAAAATAGGCTTTTTAGCAGTAAGCTTTGCTCTAAATGAATATGGGTGGAACCATTTTTAAAAGTATAACATTTGAAAAGTTATATATCACATTAAATAACTAATATATTTAAAAAAAATTTTTTTTTGATTTATATGCTGCCCTTCTCCGGAGACTCAGGGCGGCTTACAATGCGTTAAGCAATAGCCTTCATACTTTTGTATATTTATACAAAGTCAGCTTATGAGGACCCCACAAACTGGGTCCTCATTTAACCTACCTTAGAAAGGATGGAAGGCTGAGTCAACCTTGAGCCTGGTAAGATTCGAACCTGCAGTAATTGCAGGCAGCTGTGTTAATAACAGGGTGCTTTAAACCACTGTACTACCAAGGCTCTTATAATAATTATTATAAAGAACTGATATCATTATAAAGAACAAAATGATTTTAAAAACAAAAATACTTGCATTAACAAGCTCCAGTGAAAAGCTAAATTGTAATATTTTTTCTTGAACTATTACTAAGGTAGATTAGTCAATAACTAAAAGATAACAATTCGTTTTCATTTCTCTTTCAGTAGCAGCAAAATTTTAGATGTAAATGGGTTAACTTTGTTTTAATTGTATCTGTTTAATTTATTGAAGGTGTGCAGAATTGGTTAGGTCAAAGAGGTTTTATTGATCCAGTAATTATCTCTAACTTGTCTGATTTGTTTTAATTGCCTTCATTAAGATTAATTTAGATGGAACTTTTTCCCTGGGGATCTGTAGTGTAGATTTCAGGTAAAATTAGAATCACAATTTAAGGTTGCAAAAAGGAAGAAGAGACCATAGCCCAACTTGATACTGGTTAATCGGCCGTTAATTAATGAATTGCGTGGGGGAGAAATCATGCTTTAATATTAAAGTGCTAATTAGAATTTTTTTCACTAATACATGAGGGCAGTTAAAATAAGTGTTTAATTTCACTACCAATACATTATTCATAGTTAACTATTGTGGTAGCAGATTGGATACGCCAAAATGGAGAACATCAGTATATTTGTTCTAGAATATTTTTTCATATTCAGTCAGGAGAATGTTCTAACTCAATTTCTTCCTTACATTGATGTGGATTCTAAGTTTGATGTAGTCTCTTTCCATACATTTAACTCTAAAACTTTTAAAATATTATATCCATTTGATATTCTATGAATACATCTGGTACCTTTAATATATCTATACTTAAATATTCATTAAACTTTGTAATATATTAATATTATTGAGCATATCTTACTGAATAATTGTTATTATTTAATTTGAGAAAGAAAGGAATCCCAAGTTAAATTAAGATTTCACTTAAAAAATATGAAATTGTAATTATGTATGCAAAGCAGCGAATGATAAAGTTTTATTTTCTATGGAGACTACTCTATTATCCTGTCAGAAAACCATTATTACATTGTAAATCTCAAATAATTTGTTAATAGATTTGCCAGTGTTAATGATACTATGAGTTAATTATCTAACTACCATCCCATTTTTCACTTTGCATTTGTATTATATTATATAGTGCTTTGTGTGCTGTTAATCTTAATTGTGATTATTTTATCTTATAAATATCACATACTATTATTGCATTAACCTGTTTTTTTATTATATATGTCTAAACTGCATCGGAAGATGTATCTCTCTGTGTGTATGTATATACGCACACATACATCTCAAATAGATTCATTTGTATCTATTAGCACATACTGTCCTTTCTGAAGCGTAAGAAACATTTTGTATAAATATGAAAGATAAACTATAATACTCTCTGTAGATATTTTTGAAATCTTTATTGCCCTGGAAAGGACATGTTGCAGTTTAAACCTATATTGGATCATCGGACCAATAATTTCCACAAAGTTGTTTGTTTTTTCCTGAAATGCTGTAGGAAATATAGAGATACTAATATCAGATCTTAACTTCAACCAGAAGATCTCACATTGGATTACTTGTGGAGCAGGGTCTCTGGAAGCCATCAAAGCTTCTCAAATGCTAACTGCCCAGGCTCATATCAAACATAGGGTTCAGGTGGGCACATTTCCAAGATGGGACAACACCCACACACACCTGCCATTCAAGTATGAGAAGAAACTTTTGTTCTTCAGCAAAACAAATGTTGATTCATTGTATGGTATTAACTTGAATTAGCTGAGGTTCAACATTTTTAGTGGCTTGTTGATTCCCTCCCCCCCCTCCATTTAAGTATTCTTGAGGGGAGGAGTCTTTCAGTTTTGGATATGAAGGCTTAACACAATTTGCACCACCAGTTTAGATGTGCAGTCAGATAGATGGCTGAGCTGGCAACCAGAAAAAGATTTGTGGAGGCACATACATCCTCTTTTTAAAAAAAAAGATAAAACATTTGATGAGAAATGACAAATATTAAACAATGAAAACTGTCTTTTTTAGACTTACCTGCATACAGTGGTTGAAAACATCTGACATGTTTATAATCTTATGTCTCAGAAGAAATATTTTTCATCAACTTTTTATTTTATGTAATATCTACAATAAAAATGCATTGTTCATTGGTATTGTTCTTCCTGATGATAGCTAGAAGAAGCATACAAATGCTGAAATGTGCTAACATGCTTCAGGAGAAAAATAATTGAATGGGGAATGTTGAGATTCATTGTTATGTATCAAAAGCATGAGCAGTTCTTGGAGAAATGATTTAAAACTAAAGTTGTCAGAACTGGATTCACTTCCTGGAACCATGTGTTCTCATCCATTCTTAACCACAGAGGCTCACTTCTGTGAAAGAGCCAGTCTCTTTCTCAGTCCAACCTACCTTACAGAGCAGTTGTTGTGGAGAGAAGACATTGTGATTTCCCTCTTAAGCTCATGAATATAAAACAGAAAACAAATCAGTATTTTGTTGTGAGCTTACAGCCTTTATTTTACACAATGCTGAAAATGATGTCTTTTTTTTTCTCTCATAGAATATGAGTTAGAACAAGGATGTCCAGTGGATACTCAGGTTTCACTTGAAGATATGACCTGGAATCACAGTAAGCTATGTGAAACCACCTGATATGTGAACTGAAATATTAATGTATAAATGAGCACTGCTAGAATAGCAAGCAAGAAGCTGGTTGCAGAGGTAACAGCTGTTTGTTTACACCCCAGAAACTTGTATTCAGAATCTTGCGACCCCTGAAACTGATGATTCTGTTTAGAAATGAAGTCAATCAGAAGGTGTTAGAAATAACATTCATTGTGTTGTCTAGCTCTCTTTTAAAAGCATCAGTACCAATAACTATTACCTCATCCTTTGTCACAAGTTCCATCAGTTAATTGTGTATGTGGTATGAAATACTTTAAGTAATTTAGATTTACTGTTTGTAAAAAGAAACAGTTCTTGGTAATTACATCACTGCCCTTCATTATTCTTTTCTAATCATAACAAACTGATGCATATTGATTGCTCTTTTTTACTGTCCCAGCTTTGATACTGTTTCGGTATATAGCAAATTGCTTTGTGTAATGATTTATTGTGTGTATGATATTTAACTGACTTGATATGTTGATAGAAAGTCTTTCAATTAGTAGTGCAAAATGCTTTTTGTAAATATATGCAAGTGATTGAAAATATATCTGTGGATTACGTTACAGAACAGGTAGTTTACCATGTTCTTCCCCTCTAACTATCAGGCTTTCTGGAATAGCAAAAAGCTGTATCACAAAAGGGATTTACAAACTTGTCTCTCAACCACAATTGAAAATAGGTTTTCTCTTGTGGGTATTGCCTGACTTCATTCCATGTGGGAATATAAAATTATGCCATAGGTTCCTTTTTTATGCAAATTGTTTATTATTCTACCTTAAATATTTAATTCAGGTTCTGTTCAATATAAGCATTTCAGTGATATATGAAGAATCATTGAAACTGATTTATTTTGTTTCAACAGATGATCACTGTTATTCTTTCACGTGCCGATGTGGTGGAAAATACATTGTTTCCAAAAATGAAGTTGAAGATGTTTCATTAGTAAGCTGTGATACATGTTCATTAGTTATAGAAATTATTTGATGTGCCATCCAGGAAATACATCAATGTGGCTGGTATTGTAAATAGCTGGAATAGTAAAGAATAGCTCAATCTTAAATTGTTTAATTCTTGCATTCCAAATGGTTGAATGTGTATGAAAATTCTCAGAAGAAAAGGCATGTGATGATAATTGTTAGGCTCTTTGTTTCATTAAAACTAAATTACAAATAATCTTGAATCTTGATACATCATTTATTGAATATAAAAATATAAATCACATTTGAAAGGTTAAAAAAAGATGACAACATAAATCAATTAGCCTTTACAAATCCTGTGACTGTTGGGACTTGAACGCAGAAACCCAAAATCCGTCAAAGGCCAAAGCTGTGAAATAAAACAAACAATTACTTAACATATTGAGCATCAGTCATCCTTTAGCTTTTCTCTATTTCAACTGAAGTGTTAATGCGGTGTACTGAACATCTTAAACAGGCTAGTACCACAGGTAAGATTTACCATATTTTTATAAGACGCACTCCCCCCCAAAAAAAGTGGGTGGAAAGGGGCGTTGGTCTTACCTGATACGCTCCTTCTCGTTGAGTGGAGATAGCATCCAAGAATGGGTTGTCCTTGTCTGTTATCCAATAGGACTGAATCTGTCAAAGCTGCAAGGATATGCCTACACCAATGGTCCCCAGCTTTTGGCGAAGGCATAGAGAGAGACTCGACATGCCACGATCAGAAGTTCTCCCCCTGATGGACCGAGGACCAGTCAGTCACTAGGGTGGGGCTGGATGCTATTTCCACTCAATGAGAAGGAGCGTATCAGATAAGATACCTTCTCCCTTGAAGTGGAGATAGCATCCAGGAATGGGACATACCAAATCAGTCGTCCTTATGGGTGGACCGCAGCTTGGTCCGAGGTCCCCTCATCTGCATGCACCCTCTATAGGACCCACCTACCAAAAGCCGCCTCAGCCAAGGCATAGCTGTCCAGTTTATAGTGCTTGATGAAAGGGGACGAGGAGGACCATGTAGCTACATGGCAAACCTTTTCCAGGGAGGCTTGTATTGCCCACACCTGTTGTGGTCCGCCAGCAGCCCGCGGAGCTAGCAGTGGAGTCGGACAGTGAGGAGGCTGGGGAGGCATGGGCCAGTCCTGGAGTCTGGGAAAAGCCCAGACGAGGGCTCTGCATCAGAGGCAGAGATGGGACCAGGGCCATCTGAGAGTGATGTGCGGACTCCGGAGCTTCCACAGTCAGACAGCAGAGAGGCAGAGGAACAGGAGGAGCCTATTCCTAGTCCATGCATGCACAAAGCTGCCAGAAAGCAAGAGCAGCTAAAGCAAAAGGGACAACTCGGGAGTAAGGCCAGGAGATGATTGCCTCCCATAAGGCTTAAAAGAGCAGCAAAGGTTCTTAGGCTCTGTAGGAAAGCAACGTTGCTAAATCTGTTTCCCAGTCGGCATCTCTTATTTCTGAACTTTGTGGGACTTTGCCAAGAAAGGCCTTTGGCAGGGTGCCAAAGAAGATAAAGGTTTGTGATAAGCCCGAAGGACTTTTTCGGAAGGACTTGTTTTGGAATTAATTTGGACTAAGCTGGAAATGAAGTAATTCTCAGCTGTTATAATAAAATAGTTTTGTTTGAGAATAATTGTGTCCTGTAATGACTAAGTGAGCCTAGGTCACAACAACGCCGCACTTGTGGCTGCACTACTTATGGAGTGTGCCGTTATACTCTTGGGCAAAGGAAGGACCTATATCTCGTAAGATTTGGAGATACACACCCGAATCCAGCGGCCCAGGGTCGATGGAGTGACCTTGGCTCCTAAGGAGGTGGGGTGGAATGATACAAAGAGCGACTCCGACTTCCTGAATGAGGAAAACCTTTTGATATAGATTCAGAGTGCCCTCCTCCTGTCTAGCGTGTGCCACTTTCATTCCAAGGAATACACTGGATTGGGGCAGAAATTGGGCAAGATAAGCTCCTGGGCCTTGTGGAATCACGAGTTCACCTTTGGTATGAAGGAAGGGTCCAAACATAAGATCACTCTATTAGTCTGAAACACATAGAGATCTCTCCGGATGGATAGTGCCACCAACTCCAATATCCGCCTGGCCGATGTTATGGCCACCAGGAATGCCACCTTGCAGGTCAGTAAATGCAATGTGGCCTCCCTCAGTGGTTCAAATGGGACCTCGGTCAGTGCCTGCAGTACCTTAGTAGGTCCCAAGTAGGGTATTGGTGAATAGAAAACCCGTGGTCCTAAAGCACCTGGATGGTGATTCTGAGATCCTCCTGCACCCAGATTTTGGAGGCGGACTGGATCAGAATATCATCCAGGTAGCACTGGACCAGTAAAGGGAGAGCCCGTAGGTGCACGGCCAGGGCAGCAAGTAACTTAGTGAAAGCCCTGGGTGCTGAAGAGAGGCCAAATGGCAGTATATACTGATAGTGACGGCCCGCATAAAAAAATCTTAGGTATTGCCTATGGCCGGGAAAAATCAGGACATGGAGATAAGCCTCTGAGATCGATAGAGGTGAGGAAGTCACCCTCTCTGACACCATCCAAGATGGACTGAAGCGAATGCATTTTGAACCGCTAGTAGATGACAAGGCGGTTCAGCATTTTCAGGTCCAGAATTGCCCTGTACCACCACCCCCCACACGAGGGTTTCAAAATTACAAAGAGGTGGAATAGAACCCCATCCTGTTGATCCCCCAGAACTGGCTGAATCGCTTGTATCTCCAACAGATGTTGAATAGTGGTTTCCATGAGTCCACGTTTGACCCTGTTCCCCGAAATGGGGCAGGGAATAAAAAACCTTGGGAGTGTGGAGAGGAATTCCAGGGAGAGGCCTGACCAGACTGTCTCCCGAACCCATGCGTCCGTAGTAGTGCTCTCCCACTGCCTGGCAAATTTGGCCAGGCATTCCCCAATAGGAGTCGGGATTGAAATTACTTCTGCTGCCTGAAAGAACGGCTTCCTCCCCCTCAAAAGGGCTGTTTAGGGGGGAGCTGCTTATACCTCCCCGCCCCGTCCTGCTGCTGGTCCTGCCTTTGCACAAAGGGGCGCTGTGGTCTCTGTGGCCCAAACCCGCTATCTGGCCCTCTAAAGAACTGGCAGAGGAAATAAGGCTGGGGGTGGAAATCTGTCTGCTGGGAAGGGGAAGGGAGGACCTTACGTTTGTCCTTCGATTCGACCAGTATTGGATCCAAGGCCTCTCTGAACAACCACTCCCCTGAGAACGGGGCGGAGGCTAGTCTCCACTTATGTTTGGTATCCGCCTGCCACTGGCGGAGCCACAGGAGTCATCTGGAAGTCACTGTAGAGGCGGTGGCCATTATGGATAGCATGGCCAACGCTGCCACCGGGCCATCCACCGCAGGCACCTGAAGTGCCCTGGACAAGTCTGGGCCCACATTGTAGAACCTTTCGTCCAGTGAGCTGGGATTTGCTCCCGCCCCTGGAGAGGCCCCCTGCCTTTGCACCACATTCAAAAATAATCTGGGCGAAGGCACCACCTCGGCCTCTGCCATTGGTTCTAAAAACAGTGGGCCCATAGGCTCCACTGGATCTGGAAATGGCTCTGGAGCTGGCAAATAGCCAGCGATGTGAGCTGTGTTCCTAGCCTTGTACAGCAAGGATTTAAACAAGGCTGGCCAGAAAAGACCAGCAAAAGCTGGCTGGTCAGGTGGTAAACCCTCGTCTCTGACAGCTCTAACTCCCTGGGCATCTCTTCCTCTGAGGGTGACTGATTGGAGGAAGCAGGGGAGTATGGTTCCTGTATGGGCAAAAATTCCCCTGAAGCTTGAGGCACCAGAGGGAGATCTAGAGACAAGGGATAGTCAGATCTAACTGAAGCAGCTCTCTGGCTTTGCTGTAAAACAGCTGCTATCCCCTTTTGTATAGCCTCTGATATTAAGGCTTCCATGCCAGAAGGAACTTGAAATTCCTGGGCTTCCCCTGAGCGGATTCCTACTGTGGTCGGAGTAAAGGTCGCTTCCTTAGATGAAGCCCTTTGCCTTGAAGGCTTTTGCCAGGCAGAAGAGGCAGAGAAAGGGTGGGATGGGAGCCAGACTGTGACTCACTGTTAATGGGCAGAATGGCTTCAGCTCTTGAATGCTGCTCTCCAGCGCCATCTGGAGATAGAGTCTGTGGAGGCCTGTTTTCAAGTGCCTCAATTTGGTCCAACAGCTGTCCCACATTTTGGCAGAAAACTGCCTGACTGAGGGCTGGAGGCGCTCTCCTGCGGTCAGCCTCCTTCAGCTCCCTGGCCACTTCCCAATTGATGGCCTTCTGGCACCTTGCTGCCTCTCGTTCTGCTGCCTTGGTAGGTGTAGCCATGCCCCTAGACCTCTTTAAGAGCTTTGCGGCTGCTTTCTGGCTTGCGGGCCTCGATCCCGAGGCCCCAGAAGCCACTCTAACTCTCCATGCCCTGTTCGGGCTCTTCCTTGTTGAAGTGGCTTCTCCGCTTACAGCGGCAGGCGCGGTTTCCATTTTAAAGCTCCTGCCGTGTAGACATGCCTCAAGGGGTCTGCTGCGAAAGGAAAGAAAGGCGGCAATTCGTAAGTATGCCCAGGGACCGGGAAGGGACTCAATCTTTGGGTCTTGTTCTGGGGGACTGTCTAATGACAGTCCAAGGCTCACCTTTCAGCCGGCCGCTCTCTGTAAGCGGTGGAGCGCTGAAGCTCTTGCCGATCTCGGAAGCGCGGGAGTGCTGGTTAGCTCCACAAATGCCCCAGCTGGTTCTGCGAGCAATGCTCGACTGGATGTCTTGTCAGGATCATCTCCTGGTGATCTGACTTGCCGCAGAGCTCGGCACAGAGCTCAGCAGGCTCGAGCTAAAAGCTCTTCACGCTGGAATTAGTTGGTGATACAGTTGTCAAAGTTCTGAAAAGAGCTGTCACATTGGAGGTATAGTCAAAGAAGGTGAAGTTCAAAGGTGGAAAAGTATCCAGGAATAGGTGACCTAGTTAAAAGCACGTCTGTCTTTAGCTAGGACTGAGTCAAAAGCTGGGGACCGTTGGTGTCAGCATGTCCTCGCAGCTTTGACAGACTCAGTCCTATTGGCTAGCAGATGAGGACAACCCATTCTTGGATGCTATCTCCACTTCAGGGGAGAATGTCTATGCGTCTTATTGAGCGAATATTGTAGCGGGGGGAAGGGGGTTGGTGCAGTGCCGATCAGCTGTTCTAGGTGGCTGGAATCACCGCCGCCTATCATTGCTGCCGCCCATTTGCAGCAACCGGCAGCGAATGGGCTGCGGAGGCAGAAGTAGGGTTTTTTTCCTTGTTTTCCTCCTCTAAAGCTAATGTGCGTCTTATAGTCCGGAGCATCTTATAGTCTAAAAAATATAGTACATATGCTCTTCACTTAAACTACAGTGTTGGGAGAATTTCAAGAATGAAATATGTTTATTTAATAAGTAAAATATTTGGAATTTTCTGGTATGAATTATAGTTCCAATCTCTCCCTACTGCTTCTCTGGATACACATCATGGCAAAAATACATACTCAATGGTGATTGATCAAGATTTCAGGTGATATATTAAGATTGTTTAGAAAATTAGAACGTTTATATTGGTTTAATTTTCTCACGTTTTTTTCTGTTAAGGCTAAATATTTTAATTGGGTCCCCAACCCCCAACCCCTAGACCATGGACCAGCATAGGGCTATGGCATGCCAGAAATCAGGCCACACAAACAAGTGAAGCCCCATCTACAGGATGCAGACAGCATGCAACACCACTCCCCCTCCGGTCCATGGAAAAACCTCTTTTCACAGAACTGGTCCCTGATCCCCAAAAGCTTGACGGCCACTGGTTTAAGATAATGTGAATATATATATATATATGACCAATTCTTTAAGATGTATATATGACTATTATGGAGGATTTGTTTTCTTTCTGCATACATCAAAAATTATTGGTACTCTTTAGGCATACACTCATCTAAACAAAATAGATGAATTATGAATAAATATTATCAGATATGAGAGTTAACCAGCAAACTACAATTGCATAAGAAACGAAACAGATGAAATGCACCCAGGATGAGGCAGGAAGCCAAAATAATTTTTAAAAATATATCATTAAAATCTTCTGTTTATGAGAGAATGGCATAAAACCATTTTTATAAAATGATCCATCACACTAAAAGCATGTTATGCTTAATATTGAGGAAGAAAAGGGTGGCTTCTATAAGGAAAAACCTTATATTACAGCCATTTATGTTATTTGACACTCTGAACATGTAAATATTGATCTGGAAGATTTTATACTTCGATTTCTGAAAAGCTTTTAGCAAATCCCTCGCTGAGGATTTCTGAATCGACTAAGCAAACAAGGAATTAGAGTTCAGGTACTCTTAGGAATCAATAACTGGTTAAAGCAAAGCAGTAATCAGCATAGGAATAACTGAAGAGAAGAAAAGAAGTGGAGCCGCTGAAGGTGTGGAATGAGTGGTATTTTAGTACTTCTTGTGGAAGTGAAAAAGCCTTTCAGGGGTACATAAGGCAGGCCACTGATTTTCTACATATCACATCATATGCTGCTACCAAGGAAAACATTGTAATATTTGGGAAGCAGGAAGAGAAGCCCCATTGTGTGAATTGTTGGGTCCAAACTAGTATATTTACTATTGTTATTTTTGCTGCAAAATAAAAAAATGACAGTTCAAGATGGTGGTATTTTTATAAGTGAAAAGAGAAAATCAAATGAATTGTTGAGAAAGGGAGAGAGATTGTGTGTGTGAGTGCATGCGCACACACAAATTTTTATGTAGGTAGATACTTAACTAATACTTTGTAAAGGCTTAAACACAATCTTGTTTAAGAAGATCATGTTCTTTGTAACATTTTAACACCCTGGTCCCTGTGCTTCACTAGCTAATGAACATGTCTCATTGTCATAGCTTAAGCCCAAAGACTATAACAACTGTTAAATTAACACATTTTAGATTGTAGGAATATACCTTAAAGCAAATTCGTCCTCTTATCAATCCATATGGAACAGGACCATAACACCTGGAATCTGTAGAATTCCTGAGATTATCACCTTCTAACCAAACATGTCCTTTAGGTACCTGAGAAATATTAAAATTAAAGAACAAATATGTAGGTGAAAAGCAGTGCAATTAATACAGTCTAGTTTCATACGTTATACAATTGCAGCAAATGAATAATTTTACACTTTTAGATTCAGGGGGAGGAAATCCAATAAATACTCTGTCATAGGCTCCCCAAAACACTGCAACACAGATAAAAATCTACAAATGGAGATGTTAGGTTGGACCGGTATGACATTCATTTATTTAATAGACTTTAAAAGAGTTAATTTAGGATGTTGACTGAAAATCTTGCTCTACTGTCACAGTAATAGCATAAGCAGGGCAGCCACACACTCATCAACATCCTGAGGCCAGCACTAAGGCTAGACCAGTTAGTAAGCTTCTGATGAACTAAATGGTAATTGATTGTGACATCAATTACGAATAATCTCATCATTTTATCAGAGAGGACTTGTCAAAGTTCTAATTAATATCACAGTTCATTCTATGTGCAGGCAGGATTCACAACACATAATATTGTATTAATGACCATCACAAACCAGCAAGTCCCTCCTTATAATTTAAAAATTAATAATGGTGACCTTACAATGTGACAGAAGCCTTTTAATATGTACCGCATATGAACAACATGCTAGGGATTCAGCCATAAAGAAATTGCTTTATATCAATCATAGTACAACAGCTATAGAACAATTCCTGGACTTATATACACTGAAATAATTCAAAGGCTATTAAAACTAATATGAAGTTAAACATTTTAGAACTCGGAGATGAATTTCTAAAATAAATGAATGAAAATAAAAAATAAAAATGATTCCTCCTTGTCCCAGAGGGCAGGACCAAAATGAAAGGAAGAGGTGAAACATGGAGGGGAAATTTGGGTTGGCAGAGTGAGAAGAACTGGACTGAACAAGGGAAAAAATGGAAAATTTGGTGGGTATGTAACAGCTAAGTGGTTTGAAACTAGAGAAAACAAGCACTAGAAGATTTGTTAGTTGGAAGATGGCAAGTCAATGCAGAGTGAAGAGTGGTTGTTGAATGTTGTAGACAGAACAAGAGAAAAAAGAGGTGACAAGACTAGCTCTTCTGAAGTGGTGGAAGGGGAGGACACAAATCCAAACTCCATTTATCCTCTAAACAGGAATGCATCTGTTACTGCTTTGGGTTGGCGATTCTAGGTATTTTACCATCCCTACGTATTTCTCAAAAGCAAAAGGAAAATATGCTGAATATCAACTTAAGGGGCAGGCTTAAATGTGGTTCCAGATGGGAGCATATTTAAGAACTGACTCCCTGCATCCTTCTTGGAGAAAAATGCCAACTACAACTTCATCTACAATTTTCCCAAGGGAAAGACATCCTCCCTAATATTTTGCGCTTTGTTGTTGTTGTTAGTTGTGAAGTCATGTCCGACCCATCGCAACCCCATGGACAACGTTCCTCCAGGCTTTCCTGTCCTCTACCATCCTCTGGAGCCCATTTAAGCTCACGCGTATTGCTTCAGTGACTCCATCCAGCCACTTTGTTCTCTGTCATCCCCTTCTTCTTTTGCCCTCAATCTTTCCCAGCATTAAGCACTTCTCCAGTGAGTCTTTCCTTCTCATTAGGTGGCCAAAGTATTTGAGTTT
The DNA here is from genome assembly GCF_029215685.1 of Pituophis catenifer annectens. NCBI lineage: Eukaryota > Metazoa > Chordata > Lepidosauria > Squamata > Colubridae > Pituophis > Pituophis catenifer. The sequence continues at coordinate 259,120,749 of NW_027256881.1, read as the reverse complement.
CATCTTCAGGACCTGGCCTTCTAAAGAGTAGTCAGTGTTGATCTCCTCTAGGACTGACTTGTTTGTTTGCCTTGCAGTCCAAGGGACTTGCAGGAGTCTTCTCCAGCACTACCATTTTGCTCTACTATTACCTTAAAAAATGAAAGTTTTCAGAAGTCTAGAAAATAAAATATCTTCAAACACTAACAATCAGCTGGAGGCCCTACTAACACATTCCTAGCATGAAGGATCTCCTTAACAAAGCCAATGATGTATGTGAAAAGGGGAGCGCGCCTTATGCTTACAAAGGCATTAGGAAACCCTGAACACAAAATACAATTTCCAACTTAACCAGAGTGTATTAAACACGTTGAGAAAATCTCAGTATTTGACAATCAGTCCCCAAGAATTAAAAGCCTAATGGATAGCATTAGGACAATAATGGACAGGGATAAAGGATTGGCTCAGTTTTGGAGTTAACAGAACAGCCAGAGTCAAAATTTTATTAAAGTTTACAAATACAAAGATAAATTTTACTACAAACAGGAAAGTATAAAAAGGTGCAGAGATAGAAAAAATATATGAAAGATGACTCTGTCATCCTCCAGAAAAAGTATAAACCATTTCAGTAACACCTTCTCTAATATTTCAATTTAAAAACACCTCTTCTTCCCTTATTAGTAAAACACATTGTAAAAACACATTTTTTAGTACTAATCAACAAAAGTCTATTGAGAGCTACCAAAAATAGTAAGATACATATTTTAACCTTCAAAGAAATCCATTTTATAATCCAATCACTTTCTTCAAGAAATAAAATAAATCTCTTCCCACTTACAAACAGATCTTTGAGGCCTTGTCATTTGGTCCTGGTCCAAAATAAATCTCATTAATAGCTATCAGAAACCACAACATACATATTTTAATCCCCATCAAATTTCACTTTATAATTCTGCTTAATTTTAAAAAGCTTGATCTTTAATCCTGTCAAATATAATTCTATATGTTGATTTCTTATCATTTTCTCTATCTCCTTTTAGGATCAGCTTCAGTAGTTTAACCCATCCTTTTTGTAAACCCAAGATTTTAAAAAAACTTTCCAAATCATTCTCTTATTTGTATATCCCCTTTAATTATTAAGACATTGTAAATCCATCATGTCATATTTTCTGTGTCACTTTTGTAATATGGCTTTTTTAAAAGTTCAGATCTACATTCAAATCAGCTTCAGCCTCTTTTTTATTCAATATAATCTGTTATTCTTTTATATCTTCTATTATAGTATCAAACAAGTAATTTCTGAGTATATTGTTCCTAAATAGCCTTAATTTCTTTTATAGTTAAATAATATTGCTCTATTGTATTACTGGATTGCTTCTCATTTAATTTAATGAGCTTTAGCTCACAGAATTCTCAGTAATAACCATGCAGATTGGGAAATATAGGAGTAAAAGTCCATATTTCTGCAGGGCATCCAGGTTGAAGAAATCTGGCCTGAAGATTTCTTATCACAGAGATAGTTGTGTGTCCCCCATCCCTAGGAAATTAAATAACATGTTGAGCGTACTTGTTTTTAAACACCCCATGTCTTGATTCAGGAATGGTATAGATTCAGACAAGACACAGGCTCACTAGGAAAATGTACTTCGTTGTAATAATTTGATAGAAAATAAACTTGACTCTACATTCAATAGTTTGTCTTATTTTTGCTCTCTTATTCTAATAATCTTATGTAGTATCCATCATCTTACATAGCTTTTTTACACTGTAAACTAGAACTGCTGCTGTTACAATTTGTTTTCTATTTTTCAGTTGTCTTCTTTTGTATTTTTCTTCATCCTATAATTCTGACTTTTTGAAATCCTTAATTTACTCTTCTCTGCCCATCCGTAACCTGAAATTCATCTGCGCATTGATTCCGGTTGACTGGAAAGCTGCCATCTCCTTTGCTGATTTTTTACCTAGCACCAGTTGTGGAAAGGTGAACTTTCTTGAAACAAGAAAATGCTACATGCAACTGTTTAGGTCAGTTTTTTCCCTGTGGTGGTCAGGTGCACAGCTTGGGCATGTTGGCAGTTCCACAGTAAAAATAAAAAGGGGGGGTTTTGAACTCTTCGAATCATTTGCAAGCTGGCCTGTAGATTTCAAAAAGAAAGAAGTATAAAAGAAGTCACAGTAGGTAGACAGAAGAGGGGTGGAGAGGTCTTCTTCGTGTTGTGGGAGATGCTACTGCAGAGGTGATCGGACATGGAACAGAAGAGGTGACAGCTGAGAGAATGAGGATTAGATGATCCTTAGCCAGGAAGAACTAGGAAGGAGCTTGAAGCAGCTAAAGCCAAAAAATGAACCTACAAAAAGAGCCAGGTGGAATCCAGATTGTGGTCAGACTCCATGTGGTTCAGGTCCTAGAAATCTGGTCATGAATGTGTTAAGGACAGAAATTATTACCATTTCTAACTCTATACTGATATAAGTAAACATGGGATGAGGAAGAAACTAGCAGCTGAGCATTGGTTTTACAAAGCGAAGGAATAAAAATGTAAATACTTTGGTTAACTTCTATTAGTAGACTATATTCTTAGATTTATTATTGTTTATATTCATTCTTGGTCATTATAGATATAGATATAAACACATTCTCTAAAAGTCTTGAAAATATATTTTGCACTAAGCTTATATAGTGAAAAAACAGCATTGTATAAACTTGTCTTATGTGTCTGATTTCATTCGTATCCATTCATATGCTCTGATACCAACAAGGATCTACTATTGGTAAGGTGATGTGGTCAGGTATAATACTGCTCAGATCTCCTGGTTTCTCTCTGGATTTCTTATTGCCCTTATAGCTATGGGGCAATATCTCTATTGTTTGGAGCTGATCATTTGGATTGTTTGCAATGCTGGTCTCTCTGGCTTTCATATTTTTGGAGGCCCTCCAGAAGCAATTCTCTGGCTACCAAAATTGCCATTCTTCTGCTCTCTGAGTCTTTCTCCCATTCTGCTCAGTTGTTGTTTCATTCAATTGCCTCTCACTATCAGTACTTATCTGCCAGTCTTGTTCAGCCACTCTATGTAACATTGGGGCTGTGCAAGACAGGAAAAATAAGACTCTCCACATTCTCCTCCCAGCGCCATTCTTTTATCGTGTCTAAGACTTTTAGATACTAGTCTGCTACCACTTGGCTTATTGTGGTTCTGTGGTCCAATCCTGAATCCTGGCATTCTGTGAAAAATGGTCACATAAGTCACTTTTTTCAGTGCTGTTGTAGCTTCAAATGGTCACTAAATGAATGGTTGTAAGTCAAGGACTACCTGTACAGCTCCTTTTTAAAGAGCCGACTCACTCACTGTTCATAAGACATAGGTGAAGGGAAGGATGCAGGTGCATTCCTTTCTCTATGCCAATTTGTCATACTCTCTTTTCACTTACATATTGGACTGCCTGGAATTTAGAAGGTTTTATTCCTAGAGAAAGGACATTAATATTTTGTTTGCAAATTGAAAGCACTGTGATTATCACATGATTCTTAAGAGAGATGTGAATTTTTTTCATTTTGCTTCAGCTCCAATTTAAATTGGATTATTTTCCAAAATAAAGGCAATGATTTGTCCACATCCTATTAAGTATTGCCTATTGAAGGCTAATTAATCTATAGTTATCACAAACTGCTGAATAAGACCTGTTCTCAACCATAACACAATTTTCAGACTGTTAGCTTTAGAGATAGCCACAGGATGATGGTGCACCTCTTCTCCAGAATGAATTTAACTTCAGCAAAGAGTAAACATTTTTCTCTACATCAGCTGCAGCCAGGGCATTAAAAGTGTGCAGTAATTGATCATCAGTAAAATCTTGCTGAGAAATGAAATTGTATATCATTTTTTTATCGCTGTTTGCATAATGCAGTTTTGTTAGTATACATCTTGCCTGCAGTAAATGACATTATGTCTTTCTTCAAGCAACAACTTCAGTTTGTAAATACTAACGGAACCGAATAAATATAAACAAAATACAATGTACATATTATTCAATCACATGCATATATAAAATGTGTATGTTTTTTATTTATGCTGTTCTAAAGATTGGGATTAGTGCACAACAAAGGAATGTAAAACAACAAAAGTATTCCAAAATTTATTTAATGTCTGAACCCTGCTATTCAGAGTGTAAATGTAAATATATAGTTTGATTTAGAGTAAATCATATTAGCTATTTGAACTTTTGATGTATGCTTTAACATCTTCTGCTACTAAATACTTTTCAATCCTACGTCTACAAATGTTTTAAAAAACTGGTTTAAATTTATATAAATTACATTATATATTAAAAACCAAATTTATTTATATATATATATATATATATATATATATATATATATATATATATATATATATATATTTGATTTATATGCCGCCCTTCTCCGGAGACTCAGGGCGGCTTACAATGCGTTAAGCAATAGTCTTCATACTTTGGTATATACCTGCTTAGTAGGGCTTTCGGCCCTCCCAAAGGGTGTTCTTTTTTATACAAAGTCAGCTTATTGCTCCCACAAACCGGGTCCTCATTTTACCTACCTCAAAAGGATGGAAGACTGAGTCAACCTTGAGCCTGGTGAGATTTGAACTTGCAGTAATTGCAGACAGCTGGTGTTAATCACAATGCTATCAGTCTGCTGAGCCACCAGGCCCTCATCAGTAAAATGTTGCTTTATATTTATTTATAAAATGAACAACATGCTATTTATGTATTCTACATTTTTCCTTCAATCCTGTCCACTCAGATAATGTTTTACACAAGGTTCTATGTATTAAATCCAACTTGTCAGAAAAGTGCCAAGTTGTCCATGTCACTACCAAGGAACTACGTTTGGAAACCCTCCAATAAATTATCTATTACCCTGTTTCCCCCAAAATAAGACATTCCCTGATAATAAGCCCAATTGGGCTTTTGAGCACATGGCAATAAGGCCAAGCGCTTATTTCAGGGTTCAAAAAAATATAAGGCAGGGTCTTATTTTGGGGGAAATATGGTAATAACAGCAAGCATCAGATGAATCTTTAATTTTTTGTGTGGTCTCTGGTATACGAATTAATGACTACAACTAAATCTGCCTAACTATTTGATTGATTTTGGATGGCTACAATGTTTCCAATTCCCATCCAATGATCAGCTTATTTCATGTCAAGAACCACTCCATTTACTTTTCTAAAAAGTTCAAAGCTAATGAGTAATTAGATGGTCATAAGTGAAAGAGGTGAACATTATACATAACTCAAGAGACTGGAAAATTTAAAACATCTATCATATTAAGAAACCAGGACATAAAGATTGAACTCTTAATATACTAAGATGTTTCACATTGTCATTAAGATTGTAACTAGTGCAAAACAGTGGTGGTGCAAGATTGTTTCTGTTCATGTTTTTCTTTCCACTATAGTCTCTGTATTGTATTTCAGTTCTTTTCTGAGAGGTTCAAAGGAAACTTTGCAAAAAGCTAACTATAGGGAGGAAAATACAGAAAATTCCTTTCTGGCAGGTGTGTCAAACTCAAAGCCCACGGGCCGAATCCAGCCTGCGGGGTGCTTAAATCTGGCCAGTGAGGCCGCCCTAGAAACAGCAAAGGACTGGCCCCTGGTGCCTCTGCCAGTGAAAACGGAGCTCGTGAAGGCCACATGCAGCCCTCCCGAGCTCCGTTTTCGCTGGCAGAGGGCTGCAAGATGTTGAGCTGGCCATGCCCACCCCGGCCACGCCTACTCAGTCCCCCAAGGTCAAACACAACCCTGATGCAGCCCTCAATTAAATCGAGTTAGACACCCCTGCTTTATGATATATGAAATTTAATTAAAGGCATGAAAACAAAAATGCCACTACAAGACATGAAAGATTTGAAAGCAAAATTAATACTTACATAACTGTGGGTCTTTATAAAATCTGAGGGATTGCTTGTACAGATTTTTTCTCCTTCCAGGCCCATTACTCTTTTACAAATATTTGTTTTGGGATCAGATGGGTTTTTTGCAATGATAATATCACCTCTACGGAAAGGTCATAAGGAAAAGTCAGCAAATCTTGCAATTTGTTAAGTGAAAAACACAATTTAAAATCTATCCCAAATCAGGTATGTGGTTATTCTAATGTAGCCCACATCCTCCAGGTACTTCAGATTATTTTGCTTTTAGTCTACTGAGCAAGAAAATTCCAGTGCTGCAGTATTAGAGGATGGGAAGGTAGTTGTTTTTACCTGCCAACCAAAAGACTAGATCAACAGTCCCCAATCTTTGCGGCTTTGCAGCCTGGCCGGGGGGTGGGGGGAGGAAGAGGCTGGCCTGCGCCCGTCCGCAGATCAACTAGCAGCTCTGGCCAGCCACTCATGCAGCCCATTTCCGAATAGGTCATGGCCCAGTAGTGGGTCACGGTCTGGGGGTTGATGACCCTGTACTAGATAAAATATCCTTTTTTGAAAGGGAGCATATGGAATTCCATGAGCATATGGAGACTTTGGCAAGAAGTAACTTTTACTTAAAATGCAAACAAACCTAAGGTGATTTCTAGGATATAGGCTTATACACAACTGGAAACACAACTATTTCATTTTCATAGTTACTTTTAAGTCTTGTGGTTCACCACAAGCTATGTTTGAGTTGTTGTCCAACAGCAATAACTATCTGATTGTAAATGCTTGGCTTAATGCATGCAATCCAGATTTTTATCAGTGTTTAGCATTATGCACACATTCGGTACTCTATAAACTACTAATAAAACAGTATTTGGATAACATAAAAATGATATTTACATTTCTGGAGATAACTGCATCCTGACTTTGCATCCTGATGATAATCTCTAGCTATCCATTACAAAGTAAAGCAAGATAACCTTTAAATAAGCACTATGAAAGTATAGTTAAGAAAACTTCCATCAACCATAAAATGTTAGTCTTTTAATTTTTGTAGAATGAAGTGTATAATATTAATATGGAAAATGATAAAGGAAGCCATAAGTTCTTTAACAGAAAGCATACAAATACTTGTTCGGGTAAACTATAAAAAATTAAAGCAACGTACTTCTGAATACGATAAAAGTGGCTGCTAAGATTCTCTGAAAATACAATATCAGAATTTTGAATTGTAGGCTCCATTGAAGGTCCTGTACACTAAGAAGCAAACAAAGAAAGTGAGTTACATTTTCAAAATTATTTTAAAGACTCCAAATTTTCCTTGTTAGTAGCTAAGAGTTCATGGAAAACAATGTCACTAATTTAAACTAATGTTACTAACAATATACAGTGGTGCCTTGACTGCTTTTAAACTCATCAAATTTGGTACTTAATGCATTTTGATGTAAAACATTTTTCCTGGTATTCATTTGTTTAGTACTCAATGTGCAAACTAGAACTTGTCAGTGTCAGTTACCTCATGACCAATACATTATTCCTTATTGGGAAAATGTGTTTGGTAGTCGTTTTTGGTACTTGTGCCTCCCAGAACCAATTAACCAGTACCAAGATACCACTGTAATACAAAAGCTTATAGAACTGTATTTTCAATTATACCAATTAGATATTAGTATTTATGGATTTTGATTCCAAAGTTCTTGGATTTTTACTAGAAATATTGCTAGAGTTTACAATATCTGAAATGAGCTTTGACAGCTCTACAAGAAAACCGTTATCCAACCTATATATTACTTTAACACAAATCCATGCTAGAGATCATTGACCCTTTTACTTCTTCCTCTCACCATTTACATCTCCCAAGTGAAATAGAGATTTCAAGGAACTGCCAAACAAGCTAACAGTAAACAGCCCAATCAAAGAACCACCAAGACCACCCCCACCAACATTGACAGAACAAGCTGCTAGAACAGGGGTGTCAAACTCGATCGCGTTGCAGGCCATATCATGATGTAACATGATGTTTTTTGCCTTTGTGGAGCCGGGATGGGTGTGGCCTCTGCGGGCCACAGTTTGACAGGCCTGTGCTAGAACATAAAATGAGAGCAAACCTAGCACTGAGGATGTTACCTAGTTCTGGTAATGAAACATCTGCAAGAAAACAATCAAGCTCAGAGAGTACCAAGGTCCCTTCATTTCAACTAGCACTACAAATATTCTCTATTGGTTCTTTTGGGATATTTTTTCAACTTCTTACATAGTTTAGTCTTCATACCAAACTAGTTTCTCCTCTCACTATTATCCAGGCCTAATCTGTTTTAGTTTCTGAGCTCAGGCCATATCAGAAGGATCCTGCCATCTGCTGAGATAGGACGTTGTCTCACCTGAACGTCCATTTTCGATGTGCTGCGACTCCAATCCATGGACGGGTAGCTTCTCCTTTGTTGCTGGGCAGAACTGAGTGCTGATCTCCTTCCTGCAAACTGGCCACGCCCACGCTGTCCAATCAGCTCCAGTCTTTCCTCATGAAGGCGCCAGAACTCAAACTGGAAGAACTCAAACTGGAATAACAAACACAACTGTCACAAATCCAAACATAGCAGAAGCCCAAGGGTGGGTATGGATTGGAGTCGCAGCACATCGAAAATGGACGTTCAGGTGAGACAACGTCCTTTTTCCACTGTGCTGCTCCTCCAATCCATGGACGGGATGTACCCAAGTTCACTGCTCAGGGAGGGGGCTGTCTGCTCTCAGAGTCCTGGGCTGTGGCCACCTGTTGTAAAACCCTGCGGCCAAAGGAAGCTTCGGCAGAAGCATACGAATCGATCTTATAATGCCGAATAAACGATGAAGCAGAAGCCCATGAGGCCGCACGGCAAATGTCCAGAACTGAAGCCTGCGTAGTCCAAGCCGCCATGGCGGCAGCACTCCTGGTAGAATGAGCATAAATATGCGGAGGACGAGGCCGTTTCTGAACATCGTAGGCGGTCGCTATGCAGGCTTTGATCCAACGAGCCAACGTGGCCGTTGATACCTTCCGCCCCATAGAAGCAGGGACAAAAGAAACAAACAGAGCTTCGGTTTGTCTAAAGGACTCTGTCCTTCTGATATATCGACGAAGGGCCCGACGAACGTCCAAGGTATGCCATAAAGTCTCAGATGGATGGAGAGGATTCGGGCAAAAGTCTGGTAATATCACCTCCTGGGTTCTGTGAAAGAGGGAATTAACTTTTGGTAAGAACGTCGGATCTAACCTCAGGACGACCCTGTCGCTATGAAAGGTACAGAGCTCTTTGCGTATGGAGAGAGCTGTGAGTTCTGACACCCGCCGCGCGGATGTGATAGCTAACAGAAATGCAACCTTAAAGGTCAGAAATTTTAGAGAAACCGAGGCCAAAGGTTCAAATGGTGCCGAAGTCAGAGCTTTAAGCACTAACGGCAGATCCCATGACGGGTATCTATGTACTACCGGTGGAGAGATGTTGGTGGCACCGTGTAGAAATGCCCGAATTCTGGGATTCAGTGAAAGTGTGCGGTGACTTTCACAAGAGATGACCGTGGACAGAGCTGCCACCTGGCGTCTCAATGTCGCTGGGGCAAGACCTTTAGTAAGACCGTCGTGTAAGAAGTCCAACACATCAGGAATATCCGGAGAGGTCGGGTCCACATGGTGTGCTAGGCACCAAGATGTAAAGGCCCGCCACGATGCTTCATATATTTGTGTCGTGGAGGGACGCCTGGCTGATTGAATTACAGAGATGACCCCAACGGAAAGTCTGTCCTTCTGTAATTGGAGCCGCTCAAACGCCAGGCTGTTAATCGGAGCCACAGCGGGTCTGGGTGGACGACGACCCCCTGGGTTAATAAGTCTGGACGGAGAGGTAACGTCCAAGGTGGAACAATGGAGAGCTCTAGAAGATCCGCGTACCAGGGTCTCCGAGGCCATCGTGGGGCTATCAACAACAGCTCTGCACCCTCCTGGATCAGCTTCCGAATCAAGCGAGGGATCAAGGGAATCGGGGGGAAGGCGTAAAGAAGTCCGGTGGGCCAAGGACAACATAGTGCATCGGTGCCTTCTGCTCTTGCGTCTGGGTAACGTGAGTAGAAGCGGGGCAGTTGAGCGTTCCGAGCTGTGGCAAACATGTCCACCTGAGGCTGACCGAACTCGTTTGTCAACTGTTCGAAGACCGCCTGGTTCAGGGTCCACTCCGCCGGATCGATGGTCTCCCGGCTGAGCCAATCTGCCGTCACATTGGAATGACCCGAAATGTGGTCTGCTATCAGAGATGCCGTGTGGAGTTCCGCCCAGGCCAACAGTCTTTCGGACTCATCAAGGCCTTGGAACGTGTGCCCCCTTCTCGATTTATGTGCGCCTTGGTGGTAATGTTGTCCGTACAGACCAGCACATGTTGCCCCCTGAGGATGTGACGGAAGTGAAGCAGAGCGAGACGAACAGCCCTCAACTCCAGCCAATTGATGCTGTTCGTCTGCTCCGCCTGGGACCACTGACCTTGTACCACTGCTTCCTGCAGATGAGCACCCCAACCTTGGAGACTGGCGTCGGAAGTTAGGACCAGTCGACTGGGCTCGAGGAACAGACATCCCTTCTGGACTGCTGATGACTTCCACCACCGAAGAGACAGCCGAACCTGTGGGGGCAAAACAATCGGGTAGTTGGTAGTGCTGCAGCCCTGTTTCTGGAAGGGAAGTAGCAGCCATTGCAGAGGACGGGCATGCCTGCGGGCTCACGGGACGATGGATATGCAGGACACCATCTTCCCTAACAGTTGAGATAGCAGGAGAAGTGGTACTTTCCTCTGATCCTGTATTTGTCCCACCATCGCCCTGAGGTCCTGAATGCGAGCTGGGGACAGGAACATCTGGCCCAGTTGTGAATCGATCACCGCCCCCAAGTGTTGTAGGCGGGTGGTCGGGTACAGGTGACTCTTTTGACGGTTGATGGAAAAACCGTGGGCTTGGAAAATTTGTAACACCAACTCCATGTCCTTCCTTGCCTGAGCGGGAGACGTCGACATGACAATAATATCGTCCAGATAACACATTAGACGGATTGCGTGAATCCTGACAGCCGCCGCCACCACCTCTACCAGCTTGGTAAAAGTCCTGGGTGCCGATGATAACCCGAAGGGCATCGCCCGATATTGATAGTGGTTGTTGTTGTAGGCGAACCGCAGGTAACAGCGGTGGGCAGGGTGAATTGGTACATGTAAGTAGGCCTCGCGTAAGTCCACAGATTGTAGAAGGTCGTTGGATCTGACAGCCGCCAAAATTGAGCGAAGTGACTGCATCTTGAACCTGCGATACCGAACGTACCGGTTGAGACTTTTCAGGTTCAAGATGGCTCTGTGACCCCCCGATGACTTGGGCACCAGAAATAAGGAAGTGTAAAATCCAGTGCCTTCCTGTCCCTGGGGCACCGGCTCTATCGCCTTGATCGAAAGGAGATGCGATATTTCGGTGTCCAAGAGGGACCTTTTCCGGTGACACAGAGGAATGGGACAGCTGCGAAATCTGTTGGGCGGCATGGAGTGGAATTCGATGTGCAGGCCTTGCTGAATCGTATGGCGGATCCAAGCATCCGTTGTCGAGAGGTCCCATTGGAGGTGGAAGTGCTGGAGTCTCCCCCCAATAGGACCCAACTCGGCGGCGTCACTTGCCCCTGCGGGCTGGACGGTAACTGGAGCCTCGGAAGGGGCGCTTCGATTGGAACTGGCCCCTGGAGCGGTCACGGAAAGGTTGTCTGTCTGTGGACCTGTCCGAAGGCTGGGAATAGGAACGATGGAAGTAGGTTCCGCCCGACCCCGAATAGGCCCGAAAGGGCTGGCGCTGAGAGTAAGGGGTGTATCTCCTCTCAGGTCGACGAAAGGAGGACGGAAGGACTTTGCGCTTGTCCTTGTCTTCTATTAAGATTGGCTCAAGTGCGGCACCAAATAGAGAAGGAGCGGAGTATGGAGCTGAAGCCAACTTCCACTTGGCCCTGGCGTCCGCCTTCCAGTTACGGAGCCAAAATAAACGGCGATTTGTCACAGAGGCTGCCATGGATCTGGAAGCAAACTTGGCCGCTGTGAGCGACGCGTCGGCCGAATATTCAGTCGCAGCCACCAACTTATTAATGTCCTGATGTAGCCGGGTGTCATCAGGTGGCAATCTCTCCTGTAATTGTCTGAGCCAGATAAGAGCAGCTCGGTTGAAAAAAGAAGTCGCTGTGGCCGCCCTTATAGCCCAAGCCGCCGCTTGGTGCGCTTTTCGAAAGCCAAGCTCCATCTTACGGTCCTCAGCTTTTAGGCCATCGACTACGTCTGATGTCAGCAGAGAAGACGTGGATAAACTTGCCACCGGAGGATCAACGGAAGGTAGGGCCAAAGTATCCTCCAGTTCCTTCGCTGAAGCGTAAAGTCGTTTGTCTATGCCACTGGGAGAAGACAAGGAACCTGGTTGACCGAAAGCAGAATTGATGACGTTAGAGAATAATGGAGGGCAAGGTATGACCTCCTGATCCGGCTTCGAAACATGAAAGAGAGCATCATGTGGCGCTGCAGATGATTGAGAAGTATCTCCCAATTGAGCTTCAGAAACGCCAAACTTGGTGGTCAGTTTGGCCTTGTGTAAGAGTGATTTAAATACCGAAGGACGGAAAAGGGTGGTAAACACGGGTTTATCCGGCGGAAGGCCTTCGTCCTCAGAAAATTCAACATCCTCAGAACAAATCTCGCCCGACTCGAATTCCTCAGAAGAGCCGTCGTCGGTTTGTTGATTCGCATGTCGCGTAGGTTTAGAATCAGCTCGAACTGGAACAGGTGGAGCGATAGAGGGAAGATTAGAGCCCACTGCTCCTTGCTGTATGCCAGCCGCCAGGATCTTAGCTAGCGCATCCGACAAGGCTGCCTGAAAATTAACAGGATTATCCGACAGTTCCGGTCGAAGGCCAGCCGCTGTTGGAGTAAAGGTTGCTTCAGGTAAGCGTCTCTGAGAACCACCTGGGATAGACTGGCCTGACACATCAGGCAGCGACATTGACACGCCCCTAGAGAGGCGAAGACTGGCAGAGGTGTGTAAGTCTCTATCGCCTGAAGAAGAGCCGGAATGCAAGGGTCTGGTACGGCCTGCACTTTCATCTGCAATCGAGGCCTGTTCCTGAACTGACGACTGCTGTCTGGCTCTCTCGAACTGTCTTTCTAAAGCCTGGTATCTGCGCTGTTCTGCTTTGTTAGGCCCAGGTTGTGCGTGATGTTTCCGTTGTTTGGTCTTGGTTCTCTTTGTCCGAGCCTGTTCCTGAGGCCGCGGAGGAGAGCAATCCAGGTCAGAATCAGAAGATAGAGGAACATCCGCCATCTTGATGGTGTGAGCCAATGAGACAATACTGTTCCTGGACTAGTTGTTAGGGGTCAATGGGAAATGCGCCCCTTATGTATAACACAATGGACTCAGAAGACGCTGAGCTCCAATAGCAAAGGGAGTAGGCCTTAATTTAGAGCGTAGCAGAAAGGAAAACGCCCCCTGCAAAGCCACTGGAATGTGGGTCCAAGGCTCAGAAGCCGCTGAGCTCAAGCCCTTATAATAATGTCCACCACCGAATGGGAAATGGATCCTATGCAGAGTGATCCCAGGCCGATGATAAGAGCGCTACACCAATTGGATGAAATGGCCTCCAAAATGGCCGTCTTCCATGTCCCAAAATGGCGGCCGTCACAGGGAGCGCGGCTCTGGTGGGAAGGCTAATGAAGCCAACGACGCGTATAGTGCCTCACAGCAGGTCGCTCCTCACACCGGCCAAATTAAAGGCGTCCGGGACTATTCCCAACTGCCGCCACGCCAGCCTTACCGCTGCGATGAAATTGGCGATCTCCACGTGGATCCGCCCAGCCGGGTCGGATCCGAAGTTCCGCAAGCTGAGGAGAAGCGGCGGGAACTGCCGTTTGAATTTCTGAGCTCGCTCACGCCCAGGCTGCCTCAGGTTGATCAAACGCGGCTCCGCTCAACCGCGAGCAACAATTTCGCACGAATCCGCCCGGCCGGGTCGGATTCGGAAGGCAGCAAGCCGAATGAAGCCGGCGTGGGCTGCGGCTTGGCGCCCCAAGCTCGCACGCGCCCAGCAGTCTCGGAAATTTAGTTTAGAATCCAATAAGGAAGTAAATGAAATAAGATGAAATAAATAGAAAAAATTGGAGGGAAGGAGACAAAAATAATAAACAAGGAATAGTTAAATTCAACGGAGCACTCAGAATTGCTAGTTCTCACAGCAACTGAGTGAGAAAGACGGAGCTGATTGGACAGCGTGGGCGTGGCCAGTTTGCAGGAAGGAGATCAGCACTCAGTTCTGCCCAGCAACAAAGGAGAAGCTACCCGTCCATGGATTGGAGGAGCAGCACAGTGGAAAATATTGATACAAAGATGTTAATATTAGTAGACTCAAAAGTAACAAATTGAAAACATATACTTGTTTTCATCAAAATTAACTTCTTTTAACTTACCATCACAATTCCTCCAAGATATTCAAAAACACAATGGGCTATGCAGCCATACTGAATGGTATATCCCAGAAGTCGGAAAGTCTTTCCAATTACATCTTGCAACATAACAGTATAATAGGTGTGCAGTTGGTCCTAGTGTAAAGAAAATCACACTAATTATTCATTTTTGCAGAGATATGTATATCACATTTATATTATTCAAGCAACACTTAAGATATATCTATGATAAATTACTGTATATTCAATCAAAATGCAATAGTTTGGTCTAGAGGTTAAGGCACCAAGTTAGACACTGTGAGTTCTAGTCCTACCTTATGCATGAAAATCCATAAGAACAAAGAGCATCTAACACCAGATATAAACCAGGGCCAACAAAGTTATTTCAGTCTTCAATAATCAAATAATATTTTAACTACACTGAAATATGTATACCTAATCTATTTTATGAAAGAGTTTTTAGAATGAAAATGCCACCATACACTGTTGAATCATGTTGGTTCTTCTTTTGTTACTATGATTTTTAACTCTTGTTTATGCCCCTTTGAGTAGCTCTGTGACTATGTGGACGTTCCTTAAAAATTAATTTAGTACATCTAGTTTTAAATTCAATTGTTTTTCGTTTGGCTTATAGGTAGTCTTTTCTCATATTGTATGATTTCATCAAATGACTAGAATATATTTTTTCATCATATTATGGTATAGTATTAATTACATTCATAGCTTATTCAGTAATCACATCAAACCAGGGGTAAGTATAAATGAAACCCTTAGTGTGAAATGACTAACAAACTCAATTCAAGCGAAGAAAAATTGTCAGGAGATCAATTATTATCACAGGACAATTGGAATGAAACACTATAAAGTTAACTATCGGCAGATATAACAATAAAGTCTTCCTTTAAATTTTAATTTTTTTATTTATTTACTTATTAATTTCTCCTCCACATGGATACCCCTTGGCTTGTGTGTTCTGTTAAGATTTCAACTGTGGAGCCAGACTAAGAATATCCACAAACCCATTAACATGATGAGACAACAGAAAAAGAACGGACGTTGCTTACCTGAACGTCCCTTCTCGACGCGCAGCTGGAGAATCCAAAGCTTCGGGTTGTTCAGTAGTTGATAGCCTATACTGAGTGTGTTCCTTTAAGAGATTTCTCTTCAGACACGCCCACTTGCTCAACAGAGTCCCAGTTTTGTTCACGAAGTAAGGAGCAGTAGAGCGTCAGGAAGGAATGTCCAGCAGCCAAGCTGGGTGGGTTGGATTCTCCAGCTGCGCGTCGAGAAGGGACGTTCAGGTAAGCAACGTCCGTTCTCCAACGCGCAGCTTGGAGAATCCAAAGCTTCGGGATTTACCCAAGCAAGTTCAGACAGGGAGGGAACCCGGCTGCTGTACGTCGTCTGAAGAGTTGCATACAGCTTGGAGCACCCGGCGGCCGAAGGATGCCTCCGCCGAGGCAAAGGAATCCACCTTGTAGTGCCTGATGAAGGGATTCAAGGATGACCAGGTGGCCGCTCTGCAGATGTCAGAGATGGAGGCATTAGTGGTCCAGGCGGCCGTTGTGGCGGCGCTCCTGGTAGAATGTGGAAGAATCCTCTGCGGAATTGGTCTATTCCGAGCTGAATAAGCCTTGGAGATGCAGGACTTAATCCATCTCCCAATGGTTGTGGAGGATACCTTCCGGCCCATGGAGGAGGGCAGAAAGGAAACGAAGAGCGATTCTGATTTCCGGAAATGCTGTGTTCGTTTAATATATCTGCGCAGGGCCCGTCGGACATCTAGCAGGTGCCAGTCTGCTTCCCGAGGATGTCGAGGATCGGGGCAGAAGTCCGGAAGGATTAATTCCTGGGCTCGATGGAATGTGGAATTTACTTTAGGCAGGAATGAGGGATCTAGTCTTAGTACCACGCGATTTGCATGGAAGACACAAAGGTCGCTTCTCACCGACAGTGCAGCTAGTTCGGATACACGGCGAGCCGAAGTAATCGCGACCAGAAACGCCACCTTAAGAGACAGAAAGCGGAGGCTGATGGAGGCGAGAGGCTCAAATGGAGGGTGCATGAGGGCCTGAAGGACCAGAGTCAAATCCCAGGTCGGGTATCGATGTATAACAGGAGGGCGCAGGTTGGATGCCCCTCGCAGAAAGTCGCGAATCGTCGGGTCCTGGGAGAGAGGAAGCTTTGCAGAAGTCGAAAGGACCGTACTAAGTGCAGCAACTTGGCGACGAAGAGTGTTAGGCGCAAGGTGCTTGTCCATGCCCCGCTGAAGGAATCCCAGCACTTCGGGAACAGAAGCAGACGTTGGATCCAGGTGGGATTTAGCACACCAGGAGCAGAAGGAGTTCCAGGTTGCGTTATAAATGCGGCATGTTGACGGCCGTCTTGATGCCTGAATCGTGGGGATCGCATTGCTAGGCACGTTGGCTCGCCTTAGCAAGATCCGTTCAAGCGCCAGGCGGTCAACTGCAACCACTGCGGGTCTGGGTGCAGAATGACCCCCTGGCTGAGAACGATCCTGTTCCCTGGAATCCTCCACGGCCGTGCCACCGACAGGTCCACCAGATCCGCAAACCAGGACCTCCGAGGCCAGTGGGGTGCGACCAGAACGACGTCTGCCCTCTCTGCTATTATCCTGCGGATCAGACGAGGAAGGAGCGGTAGAGGGGGAAAGGCATAGAGGAGACCCCTGGGCCAGGGAGAGGCGAGGGCGTCGACTCCCTCCGCCTGAGGGCACTGGTACCGGGTGAAGAACCTGGGTAGGTGAGTGTTGTCGCGGCTGGCAAATAGATCGATCAGAGGCGTGCCGAATCTGCGGACGATCTCGGCGAACAGATCTGGGTGAAGTCGCCACTCGGCGTGGTCCAAGTGTTGCCTGCTGAGCCAGTCCGCTGTGATGTTCGTGGTCCCGGCGATGTGCTCCGCCACAAGGGACAGGACGTGCGTCTCCGCCCAGATCAGCAGTAGGGTCGTTTCCTCCATCAATGGACCCGAGCGAGTCCCCCCCTGGCAGTTCACGTGTGCCTTTGCTGTTACATTGTCCGTGCGTATCAGGACATGGTGCCCTGACACAATCTGCTGGAACCGTTGGAGGGAGAGGCGGATCGCACGGAGTTCCAACCAATTGATCTCGTTTAGGCTCTCCTCTGCTGACCACGTTCCCTGGGCAACGTGGGATAAAAGATGACCTCCCCATCCCGACAGGCTGGCGTCCGTTGTCACTACCAGGCGCTGTAGATTCTGGAAGTAGCTGCCCTGATGTAGGCTCTGGGAGGACCACCAGAGGAGAGACCTTGAGACCTCTGGCGGGAGGGAGACTAGTGTGGGAGAGTTGCTCCTCCTGGCTCTCTGAAAGGGGAGGAGGAACCACTGGAGCTGGCGCGAATGGAATCTCGCCCAAGGGACGACAGACAGGCAGGAAATCATTTTGCCGAGCAGGCGGGACAGGAGCAGCAAGGTCACCTTCCGAGAGGAGAGGACCTGTGATGTTAATGACTGGAGACTGGAACGCCGGTCCGTTGACAGGAACACCTGGCCCCTTACGGAATCTATTATTGTCCCTAGGTGAAGGATGCGAGTAGTGGGCTGCAGTTGGCTCTTCGGAATGTTGAGGGAGAAGCCATGATGACGAAGGCAGCGACACACCACTTCTAGGTCTCGGGATGCCCGGGCCGGAGAAGGGGAGAGCACTAGGATATCGTCCAAGTAGCAGTGGAGGCGGACCGGATGTTGACGTAGATGGGCCGCCACTGCTGCCAGGAGCTTTGTAAAGGTCCTTGGGGCGGAGGAGAGGCCGAAGGGCATTGCTTTGTATTGGTAATGCCTGTTGTTGTAGGCAAAGCGTAGGAAACGACGATGGGACAGTCGTATGGGTACGTGGAGGTACGCTTCTTTCAAATCGATGGAGGTCATCCAGTCCGATGGTCGAATGGAAGCCAGAATTGATCGGAGGGACTCCATTTTGAACTGATGATATACTATAAATTCGTTCAGCCTCTTGAGGTCTAGGATGCCCCTGTGACCCCCGGATGATTTGGGGACCAGGAAGAAAATTGAATAGAAGCCGGTCCCGCGATGATGGTGGGGAACCGGTTCGATGGCTTGGATTTGAAGCAGGTGATGGATTTCTGCCTCCATTAGCTGGCGCTTGTCCAGGTTGGGAGAAATAGGGCATTGGACAAAGTGTGAGGGGGGTCTGGAGCGGAACTCCAGGGTAAGGCCAAGACGGATTGTTTGGAGCACCCAGGCGTCCGACGTCGAGATCTCCCACTGGGGAAGAAAATGAGTCAGACGGCCGCCAATGGGAAGATGGATGTAGTCACTTCCCTCTTCTAAAGGTACGGGAGCCCGTACCTCGAAATGGCCGTTTGGGCGCTGGGGCCTTTCGACCACGGTCTCTGAAGGCGGGTCTATCGAAGGAACGGTCGAATCCTTGAGAATAGGGCCTTGAGGAGAAGGACCCCGAAGGGCCGGAGTCGTTCCGAAAGGGCTGCCTGGTGAAGTAGGACGATGGTCTACGATCTGCCCTCTTATATGAGGATGGCATCACCTTCCGTTTATCCTTGTCCTCGACAAGGATGGGGTCTAAGGCCTCTCCAAAAAGACGGGAACCCTTATATGGAGTTGAAGCGAGGCGCCACCTAGACTTGGCATCGGCTCTCCAATTTTTAAGCCATAATAGACGGCGAGATGTGACGGACGACACCAGGGCGCGCGAAGCGAACTTCGCGGCATTGAGCGAAGCGTCCGCCGTATATTCAGTAGCCGCCACCAGTTTGTTGACGTCTTGGCGGAGGCGTGAATCCGCCGGGGGGAGGCGCTCGTGAAGTTGGCGGAGCCAGATTAAGCAGGCACGGCTGAAGAAGGAAGCTGAGGTGGCTGCCCTAACCGCCCAGGCGGCCGCGTTGTGAGTACGTCGGAAGTTAAACTCAGCTTTTCGGTCCTCTGAGCGCAAACCGTCGGCGACGTCGTTGGAAATTACAGAGGAAGCTGTCAGATTGGCAACTGGTGCGTCTACAGTCGGTAACTGAAGGAGATCTTGGAGACTAGGCGCCGAACAATAAAATTTTTTGTCTAGCCCCAAAGGAGCGGGCAAGGATGAGGGTGTGGTCCAGGATCGTTGGACCACCTCAGAAAAAAGCTGTGGACACGGAATAAAGTCCGCTTGCGCCTTAGGAGCCGTAAACAAGTCCTCATGTTGTTGAGAGGAACCCGGCTGATCAACTTGAGAGACTGGGTCAGCCATATTTGTGGCCAACTTGGCCTTGCGCAGGAGCGATTTGAATAACGAGGGTCTAAAGAGCCCAGAGAAGGCTGGCTTTTCGGGTGGCATATCTGCATCATCAGATAAATCCATATCCGACGGGTCGCACTCTCCCTCCTCCGAAGACGACTCCTCGTGGTGACCATGGTCCAGATACTGCTCGGACTCATGCGTCATAGCCTGATACTGGGTAGGGACCTGTTGAGGGTCCCGGGCCAGAGGAGGAGGAGGAGGAAAACGTGGCTGAGGCCAGGCTCCATATGGTGCAGCCCGTTGAGAAGTCGCTGCCAGTGTTCTGGAAACCGTGTCAGAGATGATCCGCTGAATATCATACTGAGAAGGTGGAGGAGCTGACTCCGTGGCGCGCAAGCCTGCCGCCGTGGGAGTAAAGGTCGCCTCCGGCTGAGACCGTCGAGGAAGAATGGCAGTGCACGAGAGGTCCACGGGCTCCATGCAGTGAGTCGATAACGCCTCAGGGAAAACTTCCATGCTTGGCGATGGAAACAACGGTTGCGAAGGTTGTTGAGGAGCCTGATGGACGGGCTGGACCGTAGCTTCGACAACGGGCGAGAGTGGCGTAGGTAAGTGTGCGAAAACAGCTTGTGCTGACTGGTTGCGCGCTTTCTCGAACTGGCGCTCCAGAGCCTTGTGTCTCCTGGAGGCGTCCTTGTCTGCAGCTGATGAGTGCTTTGTCTTTTTAGAGCGTGGAGCAGCCGATGAAGATGAATGTGAAGCGCGTTTACGGGACCGTTTACGTTGCTTGGCCTGGTCGTGAATGCGCTCGGGAGAGCTGTTGTCCTCCAGATCGGATGAGAGAACATGTTCAGCCATGCTGTAACCTTTGTTTCCTTTTCCTTTTTTTTTTTTTTTTTTAAAGGGAGGAAGATGAAGATTCAGTAAGTATTTAATTTGTTGATTATTAGCCCTTTTATTTTTTAATTTGTTATTTTATTTTTATTTATTTTATTTTATTTTATTTATTTATTTATTTTATTTTATTATTTTTTTTAAACAGGAAACAGTTGAAGAACTGCTGAGTAAATGAAGATAGCCCAGGGCTAGCAGGTAAGTCTTTTCTTCTAATTTTAGTTTAGAAGTAGAGGCTGGGGGGAGGAATTTGGGGGGGGGTATGGAAGCCGTGCAACTAGCCGATTGCTCCAAAGAGACAGGCTAGTAGGTCCCCCAATGCTGGCAATCAGAAGACCGGCCTCTGCAACTCACTGCGCCTGCGTGAGGCTGTCACCAGGCAGAATTTGACAGCCGTTAGAAATCCTCTCTTGTCAAGCAGAGAAAATGGCGCCAAACAGGGCTTGCAGAGCGAGGGCGACAGAAGGAATGGGGGGGGCTGTTCCCCTTTGAAAGAGCAGAACGGTGATCCAGCGTCAGGAAGAGTCCTTGTGGGGGGAGGAGGAAGGCCAAGGGGCGCGAGCTGCGCTGATCGCAGCTCCCAGCGCTGAGGCGAATAGGAGGAAAAGGCGCGCGCTTTGAAAGGCAGTCCAAGCGACGATGCCTAGAGCCCTGGGAAAGGTTGCAAGCCGAGAGAGAAAACAGCCGAAGGCTCAGAAGCGCTCCCCCGGCTGTCTAAATTGATGGGAGAGCGCTCCGGCGAAGAAGGGGCGCACGTGGGGCGCTCCGGCGCTCGAGGATCGCTCCGGCGGCGAGGCGTCCGTGGGGGAGGAGGCTGCAGCGATCCCTGTGATGGCGACGGCGTGCGATCACTCAGAAGTGATCCAAACGCCAGGAAAGCCCTCCGGGCGATTAAGGGAGAGGGAGAGAGACGCCGCTGAGCATAGGGCGTCAATCTCCAGCCGCCAAGGTGAAGTTAAGTCCAGACGGTGAGGGCGGCAATTTAAAGAGGGCAGTCAATATGCAAGTGTCAGGAAGATGGGAAGAAACTGACAGCTTGCCTGAAGCAGCAGGCAGACTCACCACCAGCAATTATAGAAAGGAGAGGACTGGAATTGGAGAATCCAAAGTTTCTGGAACAGTTCAGATAGTAATCAGAGAAATTTTCAGACAGTGTCACAGGCTCAACTGAGTGAACTAAACTGGGACTCTGTTGAGCAAGTGGGCGTGTCTGAAGAGAAATCTCTTAAAGGAACACACTCAGTATAGGCTATCAACTACTGAACAACCCGAAGCTTTGGATTCTCCAAGCTGCGCGTTGGAGAATCCTATATCTGATTGGTCTTCGCCCGGGTTGACAAGGACCACGGCAGTTGCTGTCCCTCGCAGCTGTCAAAAAGCGAGTTACAAGGTTGGAGAAAGACCTGACAACCTAATCTGCAAAAAACGTGCCAACAAAATTTTATGGAAAGGATCTCAAACATGTCAGATACAGTACCCAACAATAGGATAACAGGAAATGATCAGGTTGGAAATTACTCTCCTGTGTGTCAGTGAGCTACACTGGTCAGACAATGACTTTTTCCAGTCTGAGGATTTCACTGTCTATTATTCAGGACATGATACTAGGAAAACAAATGGAGTGGTGTTTATTGTAAGCAAGAAACTTGCTAGAGCGGTGGGAAGCTTTTCAACTGTCAATGACTGAATTATGATCATCAGAATTTGTGCCAAGCCCCTCAACATTACAGTTATCCAAGTCTATGCTCCAACAACTGCTGAAACAGAGCTTGAAATAAAGGGCTTTTATGCCATGGTCCAAGAAACTCTGTAACAAGTGTCCCCAAAAGACAGTTGTTTACATTCTGGGTGACTTCAATGCAAAAGTTGTCAAACAAGCAGAGAGAGGCGCCACTGGTCGTTATAGATTAGGTGAGAGGAACGATGCAGGTGGTCATTTGGTACAATTTTGCCAAGAAAAATGATTTAGGATCATGAGTACATTTCAAACAGCACAAGCATCGCTTATACACTTGGACCTCACCCTATGGACTTCACCATAATCAGTTTGACTATGTCTTATGCAGTCATTGATGGATCAGTTCAGTACTTGCTATTAAAACATTGCCAAGTGCTGATGTTGATTCAGATCATGAATTGCTGGTAGCAAAGATTAAAATCAAACTATGCACCATCAAAAGGCAGTGCCACCATCAAAGAAGTCTGATGTGACCAAAATTCCTACTACATATATAATTGAGGTGAAAAATCAGTTTCAACTACTGGACACTGCTGAGAAGACTTCTGATGAACTGTGTCAGGAAAGTCAATTGACCATTATTAGAATTGCAGAACAACACATACCATACAGGAAGCCAGAGAAAAAGTGCAAATGGCTCTCAGATGAAACCATCAAAAGAGCTGAGCAAAGAAAAGCAGCCAAGGCAACAGGCAAATGTGAAGAAGCAAGAAAACTGAGTGCAACTTTCCAGAGGGCAGCAAGGAAAGACAATGAAGTTTACAGGGATGAGCGATGTAAACAGTTTGAAGAAGATTACATGGAAGGTTACACTAGGAATGCATTTATGCAGGTCAAAAAGATCCAAGCACCATTTATTGTTAGGAAAGGCATTATTAAAAACAAGCAAAGGAAAGAACTGTCTGACAACAAAGCATCAAGAATAGATGACAAGAATATACAGAATACCCGGATGCAGAGAGCAAAGAAGCCCAGCCTCAGATGGTGAGGAAAGAGAAGTAGCAATGGAACCAGCCATCCTTGAGAAAAAGGTCAACAACAAGACTCCAGGTGCCGACACCATCCCTGCAAAATTACTGAGACCTGTATCATCCAAAGTCATTAAAGACCTGTGCTAGAAAATTTGGGAAACCAACACATGGCCACAGGATTGGAAACTCTCAGTATTCATACCACTGCCGAAAAAGGGTGACTCTAAAGATTGCTCTAATTATCACACAATTGCTCTTATCCATCACATCAACAAGATTCTGTTTAAAATTATACAACAACATTTAGCACCAATGACTAAGATGACTAAGCTGGCTTCCGAAGGGGTTGTGGTTAAAAAAATCATTTATGCGTGCTTCATCAACTACAAGGAAGTCTTCAATTGTATTGATCATGAGAAGCTATGGAGAGCCCTATAAGACCTGGAGGTTTGTGTGTGTTACCAGCACATCTTATCAAGTTGGTGAAATCACTGTACACAAATCAGGAAGCCACTGTGTGAACACCAATTGGTTTA
Organism: Pituophis catenifer annectens; assembly: GCF_029215685.1. NCBI lineage: Eukaryota > Metazoa > Chordata > Lepidosauria > Squamata > Colubridae > Pituophis > Pituophis catenifer. The sequence continues at coordinate 259,097,015 of NW_027256881.1, read as the reverse complement.
AGAAGTGTGATAAAGTTGTATTCTCTCCCCTTTCTTATTCAATCTTCTCTCACTGGGAAGCTATATCTCAAAGAATCAAAAATTGGGATAGATTAGAGCAGTGGTGGGATTCAAGTAATTTAATAACTGGTTCTCTGCCCTAATTATTTCTTCCAACAACTAGTTTGCCAAACTGCTCAGAAAGTTAATAACCGGTTCTCCCGAAGTGGTGCGAACTGGCTGAATCCCACCACTGGATTAAAGGAAGAAACATCAACAATCTTGGTTTTCCCAGATATGCCAGTTTACCTATTCTAGTAAATAGAACTTTGAACAATGCTTGCTTCAGAGTCTTTACTTGGAGTTGGGTTTTTTTCTGGAACACTGACAGATATACTAATGATACAACTTTCCTCTCAGAAACCAAAGAAGACCTAGAGCATCTGATTAAGAAAATCAAAGAAGAAAGTGAGAATTTTGGTGTCTTTCTGAACATCTAAAAGACCAAACTCATGACCACTGCAAGGAATGGAAACATCAAAATAGAAACTGATATATATTTATATATTTATAAAATTTATATGCCGCCCCTCTCCAGAGACTCAGGGCAGCATATAATGATGGTGCAGTGATAGAATGCATGGAAAAATTCAGTTTCCTAGGGTTGCAGATGATTCAAAGTGGTGATGGCATCCCAGCAATAAAATGTTGGATTGCACTGGATCACACAGCAATGATGAACATAAACCGAATATGGAAAAGCAACAACATTAGCCTGGCAGCCAAATGTAGGTTAGTCCACTTTATTGTGTTCCCCCCAGCTATCTATGGTTGTAAAAGTTGGACTTTAAAAAAGCAAGATAGAAAGAAAATCAATTCTTGAGCTGTGGTTCTGGAGAAGGCTCCTACGTATTCCTTGGACAGCAAAGGTGATCAACAAGTACTGGAGTACATACCACTAGACATGTCTCTGGATGAAAAAAAAATCATAAAACTGCATCTTACTTATTTTGATCATGCCATGCAGGGAGTTCACAGGAGAAAGCAATTGTGTTTGAAAGAATTAGCAGTAAAAGGAAATCAGGCAACCTAAGTCACTGTTTTCAATGCTGTTGTAACTTTGAATGGTTACTAAATAAACTGCTATAAGTCAAGGACTACCTGTATTTTTTAAAAATCTCATTTTCTTGTATAGTCACAGTTCCTTATTTTCTATTTTGAAAAACACATGCACACATACTTAGCTATTTCTTTTCAGGGTAACCAACATTATACAAACTGCAGAAAAAGAGCAAAAACTGGACCCAGAAGCCGTGGCTTCTCTAATGTAGTGTCTGCTTTCTGGAGCAACATCATAAGATTTATGAGGCATCAATCCTGCAGCATTTTGTTAAGTCCTTAAAGACCTGGGTATGGGTATGGGGTCTAAAGGTCAGGTGAACCCATCAATGTAATTTTTGCTTTTTATGATCTGAGTTGGGTTTCTCCTTAGCCACTATTATTTTATTTATTGCTGAGGTTTTTGTTTGGTTTGGTACTCACAGAGTGCTGTACTACAACTGTGAGAGGGGTAGCTATATAAATTGTTATAATAAATAGTACATATACATCTATAGTGTCCCTACAAATTTCCTTAGACATTTAACTGTACATACATCAATCTTTTATCTTAATCCCTATACCAGTGTTGAACGATTTATTCTAACACATATATCATTCCCATTGCATCTACCAACTTTGAACTTCACATAAGTGCAAGATGTCTGTTCATTTTATTATAAATTATATATAAATAACAATAAGCTTTCTTTCTCGCATTCATACATTTATTAGTGACCACCGGGGGGGGGGGGAAACTATCTATATATCCACTCCATAAATATTGAAATATCCGAATTTTACTTATTTTTACCACTCATGCCTATGCAATTAAAAGCTTCTCAGACAGCTTCCCTAAACACAATTAACTAACCTCTTGCATTCACTCTCGATATCTGTTCCTTTGTATAGGGGAATAACTGCATTCTCCAAATAGACAGTCTTAATAAACTGCTCAGCTATTCAAACAATCACTTCCATATTTAATAGTACTCCATTTACATTATCTACTCCTAAAGGCTCACTATTTCTCAACATCCTCCAAAATCTAAAATTTCCAGTTCATCATTTTTTTTCTTAGTAAATATTTGTAATTAGCATTTCAATACCAGTCTTCTAAATATCACTACTATTTCCATAAAAATCTCTAATATATTCATTTCAACTTTTAATTCCAGCCATTCTGTGGAAGGCTTCTTGTTTAGTCTTTTTCATCCATTTTCAAATCAACATTTATTTCTATCAAAAATTGTTTTGCATTTTCTTTGCTTCCTTTGACTATTTTTTGATGGTTTGTTTGTTTGTTCTCTTTAGTTATTATTTTTCATCTCTCTGGGACTGCCTACAAGGCTGGGAGTTGATGACATTGTTTTACATTAATGTGCCTTCATATTATATAGACAGTGCCAGTCAATAATAGTGTCAAACAATGCTGACTAAATGGATTTGAAACTCAAAAACCTGGATCAGAAAGCAATAGCTTCCATCCATTGATGCTTCTTAGAAACCTCTATTAAGGTATTCTAACTATGATTCAGGAAGTAGTAAATAGATATCAATAATACCAGGTACTAAAAACCTGTTCAATGCTATTATGTTAGCCTTCTCAAATAGACCAGACAGGAAACAGACTAGATAAGCTAATTTTACTTTATTGTAAGTTAGTCTAACAGAATCTAGCAAGTCTGAAAGTATAAATCTCCTGCCATCTCTTTTTGCAGCTTGATAAATTAGGGTGTATTCTTTCTGAGTTTCTTTCTCTGCCCCGGATAGCAATTCTTGTCTCCATCTTCCAAGATCATTCCCATATACCATTATATATTATCACAACTATTAGCAATGAATTCCACATCTTAATTATGTGTGTGAATCGTTCTTACGTTCTTAATCTCTCAAAATTGCAGAAATCTCCAAATAGAAGAATGAAAGGAGCAATGACTTTGTTATAGCTGTTGCAGAATAAGATGGGAAAATCACAGGAAAGTAGAGCGTTTGTATGTTACTGAAATACAGTGAGATCTTGTTAGTACATGCATGACAAATTACAAGGACTCTAAGCTAGATTAGGAATTTTTTTTTAAGTCCTGGGAGAAAGTACTGAAAAAACACTGTTGTGAAGAAAATTCCATGCAAAGGAATAAAGTCAGTAAAACTAATTCTGCACAAGCATCAGAAGCTTGAATAATCTTGAATAATGATGGAAACTTTTTAGTTCACTTTTCAAATCTGCTTCAAAAAGCTGGGAAATCTTCTAGAATAAACACTCACATCAGCTTTGATGTAACTGTTGTAGTTAGAACTCTAAGTAGTATAAATTAATTTATCAATGTAACTGAATTCTTTTTTACCATTCAATAAAAGATTGTGTAGCATTAAATGTTCACACTAATGCACACTAATTCAGAAAATCAAGTCAGCTATGCAAAAAGAAATGTTGTGCTGCATAGTTTGCACTCTTTCAATGGAATAGCCTAAGAATTGAAATAGATTTGGGGTTCTAAACAAACTGAATTAAGATGAACTGTTTTAACTACAGTACTTGTGGATTTAAATTAGCAAACCAATGTTAGCATTTTCTTGTAAAAAAAAATCTCCACATACTCTTATTTTATTATAAAACTGTATTAATTTATTAACTGAACAATAAATCACCTATTTACAGATAGCCTAATACATTTATTAGGTGCCTTCCACAAATATTAACTGGCATTAAAAAAAATCCAAAAATGTGTCTGGACTACTCAGATGTGAGTTCACATTAACTCACAAGTTTAATTTGTGTTGTAATACCATTCAGATGACACGTCCACTATATTCACCATACCACATAATTGTTCTCATCTCTCATCTCTGAGAACAGTTGTACAATATGCCAATTTGTACATGCAAAGATCTTTTTCCCTATAACTGAAATCCTTGGTAATTAAAAATAATTGAAGACAATTTGCTGTTATGTTCTATCTCACTAGCCTGTCTTTATCACATAGATAAAAAATACTTCAGGAATGGAATTCTCAAAATGTGGATTTTGTTGTACAACACATATTTTAGCTACATTGTAATTCTGGAGCAATATAACATATAAGTGTATCTTCATTACCTGATTCACAAACACCACCACCCCCGGTTTATAAAATTAATCACAGCTAGGAGAGAAATCGCTGTGAACCCCATGAATTACATCCAAGAGATGGGAAAGGATTAGTTCAGAGTTGCTGCCAGTTATAACGCCAGGTGGCTTTTTCTGCAGTGAAGGTGTTAGCGATAATCTCATTACACTGGTACTAAATCTTGCAGACATCAAAATTATCACCAAGGTTCCTTTTCATCCCATCCTTTCCAAATGACTGGAAGTCGCTTCACCTGAAAGAAGTCAAATCCACATGCAGCTGCTATTTTAGCAGCCAGCAGACTCCCCGAGAATGTCAATCGTGATCCAATTTCGCTGTGCTGGTGGCCCCTATTCCCTGTCCAATAATACATCTGTTAAAAAATCCTACAGCTACAAATCTAGTTTAATCCTACCAGGGACCTCATGTTGGTCCTGTCTTCCAAAAAGGCAGCAGGTTCTGCTGTCTATTTCGGCTAGTGTCTGGGGAATACCCTTTAATTCCCAGTCCTACTTAGAAGAATAAGCTAAGGATCACAAAACATGACCTTAAAAACCCTGATATGACTATATTCTGACCCAGAGGCATTCATTCTAGGTGAAGATTAGAACTTTGCATAATAAGATTACACAGCAAGTGAATGATATCAAGGGACTATCCATATGCAGCCACCTGGTTTTCTATAGACAGCTTGTGCTGTGCAATATGCAGTGCAGACGGAATAGAGCTTTGCTTTTTACTTGAAGTAAAATGGATTCACATAAATTAGTTGGTCATTTCCAGATTCCTAAATCCCCATTACATCTTTCATTGACAGCTCCTCTGAGGATAGCACAACCATTATTCCTTTTTATTGTTAGTTCCTAAAACAACAGCATTTTCTAAGTGAAATACACATAGATTGTGTGTGGAAATTAACATCTTGTTTGCTATAATCTTGGATTACAACTGACAGAGCATGTCAACTGTGTATCCCCAAAAAGAAATCCATGCAGAAAATTATTTATGCATCCAAAAGTCTGCTCCAGTTCAACAAATAAACAATACAAGAATCTTATTCTGACATGATAGGGCCATTCATGCAGGTAACAGAACAGAATGTATACATGTATTTAATATATATTTATACAATCAATATAAATTTAACCTATTAATCATGTTTTACTCAGGTTTTCTATGAACATTGAGATTTACCAAGCATCTTATTGATTATGAATCATTTAGGTAGGTTATTCTCCTTAGGATACCGCCATATTTCAAATAAAGTCCATTTTTAAAAATAAATTTCAACTGAAACCAATGGCACACATAGCTATGTCTATTATTCCATTTTAATATTCACAGGAATTATATTTTTGAAAACATTTAACACATTTGTAGGCTGAAGGCTGAAGGCTAATAGGCTGAATTTAGAAGATCAATTTGGTGTGGTAATTAAGGCACCAGGCTAGAAACTGGGAGACTGTGAATTCTAATCCTGCCTTAGGCACTAAGTCAGGTGGGTAACTTTGGGCCAGTCACTCTCTCTCAGTCTTAGGAAGGAAGTAATGGCAAATCACTTCCAAAAAATGTTGTCAAGAAAACTTAGGGACTTTTCTAGGCCAGAATTCCCAACGTTTCTGGCTTTGTAGACTGGCAGTGGGGGAAGAGGGAATGGTTTCATGTGAGTGGCCAGCAAGCACATACACAGTTCCAATTGTGTTTGTGGCGGTCACATGAGCCAACTGTTCGTGCAAATGGAGCATGTTGTGCAAGTGAGGATGCATGCGTGCACTTTCTCCCACCGCTTCTGCAGCCCAGTTCCAAACGGCTCACAGAAATGGGCCACAGCTCAGGGGTTGGGGACTCCTGTTCTAGGCAGTTGCCATGAATCAACATGATACAAAAAAAATACAAAAAAAAAGGAGGGAGGGAGAAGGCTGAATTTATACCCAAAGATAAAACATTAACCCATATTGCCTTCAAAAGCTGGAGAGACACATAAAATTTCCTGAGGAATTTACTAAATGTTTTTGGGAAGCAAAATTACATCCTCCTCAAAAGTAAACTATATTTTTAATGAGTTGCTAATGAATAGGATTCTTTGGTATGTTATGTTGGCTTCAACAGTTTTGTTTTTGTATTGCTTACTAAAATTCTTAAATGTAAATGAACCCATATCGGTACTACAGTATCACTAAGAATGTAGTTAATACTATCTAAAAGAGACAATGATTTTCCAAATAAAAATAAATAAGACCAAGCGCTTATTTCAGGGTTCAAAAAAATATAAGACAGGGTCTTATTTTCAGGGAAAACAGTATTTGTGTAGGGGGCCAGGGAGAGAAGTACCATTTTTATTCTGAAATTACCTTTCTTATTCTATTGTTCCAAAAAATTCTTAAAGGAATATGGTTCTGGCAGTGTTATTGAATAGCTCTTTTCATAATTTAAATTCCCACAATCTAAATTATTCAGAAATCACTCACATCTGAAACTAACTCAAACACCTCAATTTGAAGAAGAGCAAGTTAGAGAATGCATAGTACCTTGTATGTCCAGATAACTAGAGAAACATTCAAAAGAATGGTCCAAGCTCCTTTAAAAAGTATGTCACTTACCCTCACACATTAGTTTGAGATATCTCTTTAAAATGCTTAGCGGAGCTCTAAGAAAAAGCTCCTATACTCATATAAGAACATCCTGAATGATCTACCAATTGGGATCAAATCAGATAGTGTTGCAGATTTTTTTTGATCAAGCAGTGACTATTTACAACTTCAATCAATGAAACCTAGGCAATCAGGAATTCTAGGAAATATTGAAACATATACTGATCCTGAATTAGCATCACAAATGCTATTTCTCTGTCTGCTTGAATTTCCCTGAATGTTAACAGAGTATCTTGTATCAAATGTCTTTTGGTCTATATACTTTTTCTCGGGAGAAGCTCCGAAGACAATCAAGTTTAATGGAATTTACTTATTCAGTAAAACATGGAATGTTTAGAGTAACAGCAGACATACACACAAAGCAGATGCATTTATGTGACAATTAACAGGTGCATTTATGTGACAATTTACTAGTAGACTCCGCTTTACTATATTTTTGAATAAGTAATAACAATTCAGTTTCCAAACATAAATAGATGAATGCTGTGATATTCAGCCTCAGTTAATCCCCAGACATCTAAATCCATGAATAAAAATTCATCAGGTTTAAATACACTGAGCCTATTAAGCAAGAACAAAAGCATATGCACAAAAGAGCTTTTAATATATTTCAAAGCCCACAAGAGCCATGGTCTCATTAAAATTATAAATTACTCAAACACAGAATGAAAATTCAAACTGCAGTGCAGCTAAGCAGATTACAGAAAAGCCCACGTTCCATATGATAACACACCATGGCCTCCTAGATGAGGGTTTGAAACAAAAAAGGCCATCACTGGAGCTAGGGAAAACCACCTTGTGATCTCCAGTTTCTGTTCTATGGATGACAGCCAAGTAATATAATGATTACTCTGTCCATGCTGCTAAACTTGTTCAACGGCATAAAAGTGATACCATGCATTGTGAACTCAATGCTAATGTTTTGTGCCACTAATACAAAACTACGGTAACTACAATGTCAATCGTTTATTCCAGTTTTATTTGAATGAAATAAAATTAATGGCAGCAAAACTATTATTAAATCTTTTTTAAAAAGTAAAACAGAGAAAAATGGCATAGCCAAGAATGTTAGACACAAATGTATGAAATGTGTAATTGCTTTTATATCTGTATGTTTTATTACATCGTAAGCTGCTCAGAGTCACCTCAAACCACGAGATGGACAGCGTATCAATTGAATGAATGAAAAAGTAAATAAATAAAAGTTACTATTTCTGTTCTTAAAGAATCAAGCTTGTTATGAAGCAAATGAAATGTAACCAATATTTTTGCTGGTACTTTATGTTTGAATATTATAGATCTGAACTAAAAAGCTGCAAAGTATCTTTGAATCATTTTTAAGAAACATTTATGAAACCAGAAATGAAAAGGAAATTTATTGCAGCAATCCTCAGTGACATGACTAAATTACTATCTCCAAAAAATTAGGATTCAAGTAGAATTTGACTCTTCTCATATGTGTTTAAAGTTTTGAAAGATAGCATAACCAAAGACCATGAAGCAAATGGGGGTCACAATTAATGAAATGCTAATCTGAAGCATTACTGACCCTTTCCACAGATTTTCAAAATGTAAATGAAGAAGTGAAACAGGATTCACAGATGTTTCTTATTTTCAGTCAGCTGCACATGAAACACAAATGCAACCTGCGTCTTTGGCTAAAATAGATAGGAATTGAAATTTGAACAATATCTTTATAAATAAATATTGAAATTATGACCCAGAAATGTCTATTCAATATTCAACCCTTTCAGAAGTCTTTGGAACAACCTCTTATCCCAATTTTCTATAGTAATTAAGCTGAGGCATCTATAATTGAAATAATTATTAGTGCTCAGTACAATCTCAGAAATGCTTTATGTCCATACATGCTAAGAAGACTGAGAAGTAGCATCCTTGACATTCTGAGCAACAAATTCAAAGAATCACTTCACTCACTTCATGGAGTGTTTTTGATCTACACCCTAGTAATTATATCCTCTTCCCATTTATCCTGCTCTGATTTCCAAACACTTGTCTTTTCTCCTATCATATTTGCAACTGGGAGACAAAAACTAATGAACAATCTCTTATACATAGGATTCTTCAATTTCTCAAACTTGGATCCTAAAACATTTTCATTTACAAGCCTTCGTCTAAAATTATGTAAATGGACTTATGCAAAACATTTCTTTCTTATGATCTCCCCTTTTGCACATAATCTGCTCCAAAGGCTCTTCAATGAACAGTGGTCATCTAAGTTTCTTTCCTTGTACAACAAAGAGCCCCTCCAAATAATGTATGCGACAAAATAATGTGTAAAGAAACTATTTTCTATAAGAAATAACTACTTCTGCAAGAACAAATCAAAATTCAAGCCAGCATTTTGCCATATAAAAAAAATAAAATTATATGTTATATTGAAGAGGTAAATGTCATTTTCAATAGAAATAATTTACAGTGATAAATTTCTACTTCCCTTTCTAAAAAATCAGGAGTAAGAAAAGATGTATAGAAATATATGGGATCTAGTTTTTTGTTTTAATTACATTTTATTAAATTGTATCATTTTTATATATATAACCTGTTCTGGAAATCTTGCAAGTTGAAGTCGAGAATATTTTGGCTGGAATCTTATAAACCAAGGAGGTACAAACATTTTAATGGAAAGGGATACATTTTAACTCCAGGGATGAAACTGATTTGAATTTTTGAGTATTTTATGTATTTAAATCAATCAAATAACTTTATAATGCATTTAAATGTTTTCTGTTATTTTAAATTTTATAATTTACTAGTAACTTTGGGGGATGCTCTGAGACCCAAATGTGATCTAAAAGAGTCAAGTAGGGTACATTTTCTATATATATATATCTTCTTAAACAAAAAAAATACATCCTATTTTAGTTACTTCATTCAGAATAAACTTTTTTTTAGGTTAGAACTGCATCCCCCCCCCCCAGGGGTTCAGGGATGTGATAATTTGTCAGTGGTTCTTTTGAAGGATTTGAATATAAAAGAACACACTAATCTATATAGTACTAAAACTCTCACTTGGTAATCTTCTATTGATGAAATGCAGCATCATAGGGCAAAACATGTCAATAAAGGTACCTCAAATTGCCTAACTTAGAATAAAGAGCCATTTTCCATCTTTGTTAAAAAAAAGAATCACAGATGTTTTGTTATAACTGAAACCTGCCTGATGGTGCTTATTTCCATGTATACATACTACAAAAGGATACCAAGGTCCTGGAGTTAACAAGAAAAGCAACAATGTATACTCCTATCAGTTATTATACATTCTATTCTAAGTAGCTAATACCTGTATGTTAAAAGAGCAACTATGCAATTATTAACAAAGAACAATTGAAAACTATCACATTTCAAAATACAAAGAAATCTCATGCTAAACTCCACTGCAATCAGCCAGCAATTTGGCTACTGCAAATAAAAACAGAATCCACTAACATTCAAAATTCTTTAGTGAATTTTGACCAAATTATCTCTGAATGATGACCAAATAATCGAGTTCTTTAACATTAGCTAATATGCTTCAATATCAAGCAAAGGAGGTCACCACTGTCATATCATGTCATATTTCCTCAACTTGTTATCCACTTTAAGATTTAGAATAAGAAGATAAATGTTGTGATAGTATATCACAACAATGATTTCACAATCTGAACATTCAAATTATCTTTTTTTTTCCACTTCCAAGTTAGACACTTCAAGTTTCTATAGCAATGAATTGAGACCTATTTTTATGTTCTCAACTAACCTAAAGAGAAATAACAAATTATTATATCCATTAAGAAATAAATTTCAGTGAATGTAAAGGACCTCAATTACGGATAACCTAAAACTGTTGGACTTTCAGTTAGTATTAGTCACTAGAAAAGTTACATTATCCTTGGCTAGAATCCAATCAATTCTGAAAAGCACCAATTCTTACAAGATATTTTTCAACACCAAAATTTTAACTTTCTACTCTTGATATGAATATTCAATTATTCTATTATTAAAATCCTGGTAATAACAGTATGCATTTCCTTTTGTGTTCCTTTTTAAAATTCAGGCAGCTTTTAACACTCAGCAATAATTATTTTAATGTATGCTCTCTGTTATTCTCTGGGATGATTCCCAGAAAGACCCATCTCCACAATACCATCTATTCTTTGTACAATATGGCTGAAATCCATAGTCCTAGAAATGAAATGAAAGCTATCATATGTGTCCAGGGAACTTTAACTTTCCATAGTAAATTGTAGGCTAATTTTCATCGTACACATTACTTACAAAGTATTGTAAGTATACACTTTGTATACTTACAAAGGAGTGGAACCATAATAATGAAACTGATGTTATTTACATAAGTATTATTCAAGGAACTATTACTTATAATAAAAAATAATCATGCTGCAGCCTTAACATTCACAACGATGAAGCAACTTTCTGCATAATGTGCTATTATTCAACTAATGTGACATTGAAGAAAATTAGGTTTGAAGGAGCATTATTCTAATATCAGAGTATACAGTTGTATACAAATGTGCTAGATCAAAGCTAAGGATCTATCATTTCTTAAGCTATAATTCTACAACTTTTTTTGGCTGTAATCATATTGATTTGGGAAAAACCCATTGTGTATGTGGAACTATTACAATTACTATTATTACTGAATGTCCTCTATATGACTTATGGCATTTTATAAAATGGGAGTAACTAGGTCTTCTTTCTAAGAATAATGCAGAAAAAATGGGAGAACTAGAAGTTTATATTTTATTACAAGCATTTCTATAGCACCTTCCCTGAAGAATTCTTGGCAATTTACAATAAAAATATCATCAGTAATCAGGTATATCGAAAACAATAAGGATTAAAGAACAGACATAGCTGTCTGATCATAAAAACATTCCACAACAATGATCCTTCTAATACTTGTTTAAACAGCCCAATGTTCTACTACTTTGCAGAAGATCAACAGGAGGGATACCAAATTTAATTCTGAGGGTAAGAAGTTCCGTAAGGTGGGAGACATTAGAAAGGATTTCATATCACTTTGAATATTTTCAGGGATAGGATCTTAATATCCCTTCTCTGTGTAGATATATAGACTTGACAGATTCTATTTGTCTGAATAACAAATTCTCAGGTGTCCTTACAGAATCAACTGAATTACTAAAGAGATGGAGAACCCTCTGCCAGAATTTGAGCTCCGCTAGTTGAAACTACTCTAATCTCCATTCAAGGATATTTGGAATTTCAAATTACTACATAGACATTTCTTTGCAGAGTTAAAACTTTCAGGGAAAAATGGTTTTAAGCACAGCATCTTCTAAAGAATATTAAAGAGATATGTCAAAACTACACCTCCTATCTAAACTTTAAATTGAATACTGTAACAGGTTTAGGAAATATTTATTTAAGGGGCACATTCACCCTGGAAAAAGCCACAGGGATCTATAATCTATGGCAGGTGGGACATCTTTCTTTTCTTCCTCAAAGTGTTTCCACACTTATCTGAGTGCAAAATAAAAATGCAACAATCAAAGCAATTCTAAAATTTGGAAGGAAATTGTCATATCATAGCACTCCTGCTGCTGTAAAGCAAATTCCAGAGTGAGGCTAGTTTATTCAATTCTTAATGGAAAGAGAGAGGAATCAACCACTTACCTCATGGCACTTGCAGTATCTTGAAACATCACAGATTCTTCTAAGCATTGCCATTACAAAGTGGCTTCCAGAAAATCAAGCTGCCCATTCTGTTTTTAGAAAGAACTTAAGAGAAGCTTACAGAAAGGCCTATCTGAATTTATTCCATAGACATAGTCCATTGATTAAACTGACTTTATATTACTTAGATAGAAACTTTATAAAAATACATGTTACACCTATTAGTGAAATATACCTGTTGCTAAACCTTCAGACTTGTACAATCTGAATTTTAGATTCATTAAAATTCTTTTTCAGAGTGAGACGTTTTGTAAATCTTTGGCAGCGAACTTTGTACATTTATATAAAATTGTGATTAGTGTATAGAGACACAAGAATAAACTGCTTTTTAAATAGTTTTAAAGTAATAAGATTATCTGATATATGTATAATTTTAATGCAGTAAGATATTTTCTGAAAACTAATGCTTAAATGAAATGAGTTAGAGATAAAAGGGATACACTTCATAATTTGTACAAATTGGAATATTCGATTTCTATATAGAAAGTTCTTACATTTCTAGAAAATAAAATATATTTTCAGTGCTTATTACTAATCATATACAGGTTTCTGGTCCATTTCTTTCCAGCTATTCCTTAATAGAATTAATCTTTCCCACCAGATACCAATCAGCCCATTAATGGTGTGCCAGTTGTACTACAATTTGTTTTGTTAAAAAAATTAGTGATGCTATCCAGCTAACCAGCACCAAGATCTACTCATCAGGAAAGACCAGGACTTGCAAACTGCTGAGATGCAATTCTTATTAGGGTTACATACTATGGGTAAATCCATGGATGAATATTATGGATTAACAGATATATGCTATGCTAATCTTAAAACATAGATTCAACAGGGTAGTTTAAGCAACATCTTCCATTAGCTGCAGACATCATACACAATGATCAAGGACAAGACTTAAGATCTGTATTAACATTTTAAGATATGACAGTCCAGATGAAAAATATAGCTCTACTCTTATTTGGCTGATGTATCACAACTTGAGAACTTTTTTTCTTGAAGAAAACACGTGTTTAGTACAATAAAATGGATACATACACTACAATATTCCTTGTTCCACTTCAGTTGCTGCCAGCTTAAAAAAAAACCTTAGCAAACAGCAGTGACTATAAACAGATGGGTTAAATGTCATTTAGCATTATGCTATGGATATCACTTTTATATACTGTAAAGCAAAGCAGATAAAGGGTATAGATGATCAACAAATACATATTTTTGCTATGAGTAGTTATGAGGAAATAGGGTGTCTTCACACACACACACAAACAGCATAATTTGTGAATACTGGAAATTAACTATAAATGAAACTGAATTGGCAACTTCATTTTGTAAATAAAATATTCCTTAAAAGTACATTAAAGTCATAAGAAACAATCAGTCTTCCTTTACAAGGTTCCAATTGTTTGAATGACTTCATAAGCAGATTACCACGTGAGAGGCCAGAATCAATTCTTCAATTAAGCAGCAGTACATTTTTTATACAACACATTAGAATGCCTGTTTAAACAAAGCTGTGCTTGATTTATAATATTCTTCTTTTTCTCCCTGTAGTGCTCATTCTCTTTTTGGCAAACAAGGTATCATATCAATACAGGTAACAGGCTACCTTTTACCAATTCATTAAAAATTCACCTGATGTATGAAATAAGTGGAAGTGTATAAAGTGTATAAATAGGGGAAAAAATCATTCAAGGCTGCTGTGGCAGAATAAGTTTTTTTAAAAAAGAAATTTGCAGTCTTCCTAACCCAACGCGCTTATCCTCCAAGAAATCTCTGCAGAGATTTTGCAAGGTAGCCCCATTCATATATTCTAAACTGACCTCATTAGTATTCTCATTTGTGTGTGTGTCTGGATAGAGATAGATAGATAGATAGATAGATAGATAGATAGATAGATAGATAGATAGATAGATAGATAGATAGAGAATTATTTCTTTGTCAGTGAAATAAATATATATATATATAAATATATATATATACATACATACATACATACACATAATTTAAAAAATTCCCAGCGCTTCGGTTCTCTTTTAAACCAACTATAGAAAAGGAACTAGGCTTTCGATTGTCGCCAGGCAGCCCCATCCCTTGCATGCCTCTTTATTCCCAGGTAAAGTTACATGCATGATTCAAGCTTTGCAATTAAGTTCTCTCAACAACTCGCCATCCACAGGGACGAAGTAACGAAGCTGCCTCGTTCTCAAGGGTGGGCGGCGAATTTTTATTCCAGTACAACCGACTAAGAGGGTCCTAACACGGGAGGGAGGGAGGGAGGATGCTTCCTCGCAGAAGTAAAAAAAAACAAAACACCCTTCCTTGCGTCCTCCCCAAAGGAGCCGAATCACTGCTTGCCGTTCTTAGCAAGGCTCCAAAGAGCGTTTCGGACGCCTTATTTTCTCTCTCTCTCTCTCTCTCTCTTTTTACCGATAAGACAATCCACTCACCTTCTTGGAACACAGTCAGAGGACTGGATGCTCCTCTCTCTCTTTTTACCGGCTGGAAAGGAAGCGTCTCTGCCTGCCAACAATCGCTCTTCCCATTGGCTCGGCGGATGCTGCGCGACACGCCTACACACCCCCCCCCCCTCATCCCCACCCCAGCGCTCGTCTCTTTCCTGTCAACCGAGCAGAAGCTAAGATGGCGGGCTTGGCGACCGAGGGGCTGGCGCGGAGGGAAAGCGCTACGACGAGTTTCCAAAGGAAAGTGCCGGATGGCGGAGGGGGCCGCTTGGCCGTTCTGCCAGGAACCCGGCCGTCGGTGCGACACGGTCAGCTCCTGGTTTCCAGCGGCGTCCCTTCTCTGGACTCTGTTTTAGGTTGGTGCTGACAGCGCTGCCCAATCTTTCGTAGCGCCGGTTCCCTCCACCCCGCGACCCGGGACTTCGCTTTTTACCTGTTGTAAAGGTAGCGGAGCAACTTCAGAGGCCTTGAGAGAGGCAGGGACGGGAAGCAGCTCCTGCATCCTCCCGCGTGGTTAGTCCCTTCTCCTGCGGGGAGAATTCCCACGCCCTCCCCCCGCACCCTTCTTCTTCGGATGGGTTGGGGAACCGATGCACTTTGCACACGCCCGGCTTCCCCCGCTGAGCAAACTTCTGAATTTGGGAGAGCGGCGATTTAAAAAGTATTTTAAAAAAGTTGTGCCTTGTTAAAGGACGTGCGAGACCCGCGGAACCCAAATGCTCTCGCGGGCCGCCGCCTTCTCTCCCTTTTTCTGCTTTTAAACGACGCGTGCAGCAAAGCTTAATAAATGGGCAGCTGCTTCACGGGTGGCTTCTTTAGTATACGTAGACCTCGACTTACGACCACAGTGGAGCCCAACTTTTCTCTTAAGGGAGACATTTGTTAAGTAAATTTTGCCCCATTTTACGACATTTCTTGCCATAGTTGTTCAGTGAATCACTGCGGTTGATAACTTAGTAACCCGGTTGTTGAGTGACTCTGGCTTCCCCGTTGACTTTGCTTGTTGGACGGTTGCAGATAAGGATCACGTGACCCTGGGATGCTGCAACGGTCATAAGTATGAACCAGTTGCCAAGCATCTGAATTTTGATCACATAATCATGGGGATGCTTGCAAAGGTTGTAACTGTGAAAAACGGTCGTAAGTCACTTTTTTCAGTGTCGTCGTAACTTTGAACGGTCACTAAATGAACTGTTGTAAGTCAAGGACTACCTGTACCAGACTTGCATGCAGCCTGAGGTTTATGACATACGCAAGATCAACTGCAGATGAGTGGAGTGGTTCCAGGCAGTACTGTATTTTGCACATTTTGAATTTCAGAGGGTTGTTGTAGGAGTGTATACCAGTGTCAACCCAGAGGCCTTGGCTCAACTTAATTTACATATTCTGTATCAGAATTAGCATGGGAGGATCTAATGCTTAAAATAAATGGCTTGGGATGGCTGCTTTAGGAGAGTGGATGTGTATCGTAAACCAGAAGATGATTTAGTTTCTATGGATATTTTTACAGATTCTAGAAAGCGAATGCTTCTTGTTTCATAATAGCGTTTCCGAAGATCAACTTAAAAGTTAATGGAGCTAAAACTAAATGCCTGATGAATTTAAATACCTAATTGGGGGGGCGGGAGGAGGGTTAATAGAAGATATTTTGAAAGGGTTTTTTTTACAATAACATATACAATAATGTTTATATTTAACAGTAAAGCTTCTGCCTAGAAGTATACAGTATCCCATTCATTGCAGAGTTTTTCAAAATTCTGTTGAAGCCCTTGTTAAAAATCCTGCTCATTCCTCTTATTTAAATATAAAGTTGTTTAAAATGCAATAAATTATAATATCTTTGAAATGTAATATGTATTTAAATTTGAAAATAAAACATTCTTCCAGCATGGGTTCCTCAGTAAGTGCTATATAATTGTACTTTTTTAATTAAAGGAATGCTATAGATGTACAATTATAGAATCTTAAGAATTGGGAGGCTCCTTGGAGATCAGCTGGTCTAACAACACCCCCCCCCCATGAATCCAAAGTACTACAGGTAGTCCTTGACATACGACTACAGTTGAGCCCAAAATTTATGTTGACAAGTGAGAAATTTGTTAAATGAATTATGCCCCATTTTACGACCTTTCTTGCCACAGTTGCTAAGTGTATCACTGTAGCTGTGAAGTTAGTAACACAGTTCTTAAGTGAATTTGGCTTCATATTGACCTTGATTGTCAAACGCTCACAAAAGCTGGTTACATGGCTCCAGGACAGTGCAGCTATCATAAATATGAACCAATTGCCAAGCATTCAAATTTTGATCATGTGATCATGGGGATGCTGCAACAGTCATATGCATGAAAAATGGTCATAAGTCATTTTTTTTCAGCTCTGTTGTAACTTTGAACAGTCACTAAACAAATAGTTGTAAGTCAATGACTGTGTACAGCATATCTTGATTTCAGAAAAAGATTAGATAAGATGTCTCCTATTTTGGTGGAGAAGATGAACAAATGTGGTCTAAAATGATAATGCAGTCTGGCTGATTTGCAACCATGAAGCTCCTAAATGTTTCTGCATTGCCCTGGATGCAATCAATTACAGTTGTACTGTTTATAAATTATACCAGAAGCTGGGATAGAAGTGATGGTAATTAGATTTGCACATTATATCAAGTTAAAGATATCAAATATTAGCGCACAGCCAACAATAAGAAATAACACATTCAACAGTAACAAAACATGCACCAATTGCAATCCTGATTCTGTTAACAGAAATAAATAAATCAATGCCAGCAGTAATTTTGACATGTCACCGTCCTCTCCTTGAATTAGCTCTATGGTTTTATAGATTCTCAGTTTCATCCCAAGCCATCTCCATGGAAATTCTTTTCAAAAGGAGGAAAATGGCATCTGGTTATTGCTATTGCTGTACAGAATAAGACAAAATAAGAATGGAAACCCAATATCAATAATTGTGTCAATTAGTGTTTCTGGCTGTTCCTGGAGTTGTGGGTGCTCCATTGCTGGAAGTCTTCAGGAAGAGATTGGATAGCCATTTGTCAGGGATGCAACAAGATCTCCAGCCTTGGACAGGGGGTTGGACTAGAAGACTTCCAAGATCCCTTCCAGTCATGTGATCCTAAAGAGTTTGACAACTATCTTAAATTGGGAGTTTTGAAATGATGGGCCATGACCCCCTCAAGGGATCACAAGCATAAGTGGGATGAAATAACAGTGTTTAAAAAAACTGTTAAGTGTTGCATAAATAAAACCGGAGCACTATCAGAATTTACTCCTGCTTTCTTTGGGCAATCCAGGGGTGAAATGCTTCCAGTTCGGACTGGATCGCCTGATCCGGTAGCGATGACGGCAGGTGGTTCGGAGAACCGGTAGCAAGAATCCCTGCCCCCCCCCCATGCCCAGCTGAGCCGCGCGATCATCAGAGGCTTTTTTATTTATTTTTAAAAGCATTTTTTCTATAACCTCTTCAGCTGAAAAAATGCTTTTAAAAGTAAAAAAAAAAGGCTCTGATGAACACGCGGCTCAGCTGGGATCGTCAGAGGCTTTTAAAAGCATTTTTTTTTACAACCTCTTCGGCCGAAGAGGTTGTAGAAAAAATGGTTTTAAAAGTTTTAAAAAAAAATGTTGGCCAGGCCCACTCAGCCACATTACCCCCCACCAAGCCACCCCCACAGAACCAGTAGTAACAAATTTTACATTTCACCACTGAGGCAATCCCATTGTGGGCTTGCATAGGCAAGGCAGGGAGCAAAACCTAGAATGAGTTATGAGACATGTGGGCATAGCCATCTTTCAGAATTGCAGAAATGTTATTGTTTAGTTTAGCACACATATTCATTTATTATGGGTCTTTGGAGAGGGACGGCATATAAATTGAATAAATAAATAATTGAATAAATAAATAAATTATTTACAGGGTTGTGGTTTGGAAGTTAACCAAATCAATTCATAAACAGGCCTGAATGCTGGGCCAATGTGGTAGAATTATTTAAACTATGATAAGTATAGGTACTATATCTAAATAAGAACAAACAAATGCATTGGTATCAGGTTGGGGAGTTACTTATTAAATTTATATGCCTCCCAAAGTCTCAGGAGAGTTCACATGTAAAAGCATAAAAATGAGAGAAAATACAATAATAGATAAAAATAAAAGAGTAAAAGATGACAAGGATAACAAAATCCAAACCAGAATGAAGAAGAAAAAAAGGGGGGAGGGGGGCTTCACTTACCCTAGCCAAGGTATGGGTGGAGAGTCAGGTCTTCAAGGCCTTTTTAAACACCAGCAAGCTGGAAGCCATCCGAATTTTGGATGAAACTTTATTTCATAGGACAAATGTTGCTACAGAGAAGGTGCACTTCTAGGGTCCCAATAGGTGGCATTGTTTAATCAAAGAAACTCAAGCATGTGCCAGTCCTGCCATATCAAATCAGGCAGATACTGGTTCTGCTTAACCACACTGTTTGTAAGAAAAATCTAGCACCTATGGATCCCCAGATGAATATGAATAAGTAATGCAATATAACAAAAAAAGACAAAAGCATTAACAGAAGCTTTGTATGTTGTATATCAGAGATAATAATTCCACTGTACTATCTGCAGAGTTACAGAATAACAAGAGTTGGAAAGGACCTTGGAGGTCTTCTAATCCAATCCTCTGCTCAGGCAGGAATCCTATATCATTTCAGACAAACAGTTGTCGAATCTCTATTTAAAATTTTTTAGTGTTGGAGCATTCACAACTTTTGGAGGTAAGTTGTTCCACTAATTAATTATTATAGTTGTCAGGAAATTTCTCCTTAGTTCTAGGTTGCTTCTCTCCTTGATCAGTTTCCATCCATTGCTTCTTGTCTTGCCTTCAGCTGCTTTGGAGAATAACTTGACTCCCTCTTCTTTGTGGCAGCCCCTGAGATATTGGAACACTACTATCATGTCACCACCTCTAGTCCTTCTTTTCATTAAACTAGACATACCCAATTCCAGCAACTGTTCTTTATATGTTGTAGCCTCTAGTTCCGTAATATATCTTTGTTGCTCTTCTCTGTACTCTTTCAAGAGTCTCAACATGTTTTTTACATTGTTAATCTCCAGAAGTTGTGAAAGTTCCAATACTAAAAGTTTTGGTGACTAAAACTGGATGCAAGTATGCCAAGTGTAGTCTTACCAAGGCATTATAAAGTGGTACTGACACATCACATGATCTTGATTCTATCCCTCTCTTAATGCAGCCTAGGACTAAATTGGTTTTTTTTTGGCAGCTGCAGCATACTGCTGGCTCATATTTAAGAGATTGTCCACTAGAACTTCAAGATCCCTTTCATAGTTACTATTGTTGAGCCAGGCACCAGCTGCACTATGTCTGTGCATTTGGTTTTTCTTGCCTAAATGTAGAACCTTACTGTTTCACAATTGAATTTCCTTTTGTTAGATAGCGCCCAATGTTCAAGTCTGTCAAGATCCTTCTGTATCTTAAGCCTATCTTCCGTAGTGTTAGCTATTCCTGCTTGCTTGGTATTGTCTGCAAATTTGATAAGTTCTCCATCTATCCCCTCATCCTAATCATTGATGAAGATGTTGAAGAGTACCAGGCCTAAGACAGAGCCTTTGAGTGCCCCACTGCATACTTCCCTCCATGTAGATGCAGTTCCATTGAGGACTACACTTTGCATGCGGTTGGTCAGCCAGTTATTTATGGGAAGATTTCTTAAGCAGCATAGGTGCTTACCTAGAACATTGTGAGCCTCAACAGTAGGTGGAAGCCACTGGTTTGAAATGATTAAGTGGATACCTGGGAATACTACATGATATCAAAATCCTTTCTAAGTCATATCTGTGTTTCTGTAATATTCTAATGGGAATTATTTTGTAAGTAAACAAATGCATTTAGATATGCAATTATATCTTGAAAGAGGCAGTGGTGAGGCTCCTCCTCAAGAAGCCGTCCCTGGATCCAGCTGTATTAGCAAATTATCGTCCTGTCTCCAACCTTCGCTTTGTTGCAAAGGTTGTTGAGAGTGTGGTTGCACGACAACTGCCTCAGTACCTGGATGAATCGAATTATCTAGATCCGTTCCAGTCGGGATTCAGGCCCGGGTACAGCACAGAGACAGCATTGGTCGCATTGGTTGATGATCTCTGGAGGGCTCGAGACAGGGGTTGCTCCTCAGTCCTTGTCCTATTAGACCTCTCAGCGGCTTTTGATACCATCGATCATGATATCATGCTGCACTGGTTGGAAGGGTTGGGGGTGAGGGGCACTGTTCTACAGTGGTTCTCCTCCTTTCTCTCTGACCGGTCGCACTCTGTGTTGACAGGGGGGCAGAGGTCAACCCCGAGGCCCCTTATATGTGGGGTGCCACAAGGATCGGTCCTCTCGCCCCTTCTATTCAACATTTATGTGAAGCCGCTGGGTGAGATCATCCGTGGTTTTGGGGTGAAGTACCATCAGTACGCTGATGACACCCAGCTGTACATCTCCACCCCAGACCACCCCAATCATGCCCTCGAGGTGATGTCCCGGTGCCTGGAGGCCATACGGATCTGGATGGGGAGGAACAAACTCAGACTCAACCCATCCAAGACCGAGTGGCTGTGGTTTCCGTCGTCCCGATATAGTCAGTTGGCGCCATCTCTGACTATTGGGGGCGAGTCGTTGGCCCCCACAGATGGGGTTCGCAACTTGGGCATCCTCCTGGACTCACGGCTGTCTTTTGAAGAGCATATGACGGCCGTAGCCAGGAGAACTTTTTATCAGGTTCGCCTGATTCGCCAGTTGCATCCCTTTCTGGATCGGGACTCGTTACGCACGGTCACTCACGCCCTTGTCACCTCACGCCTGGATTATTGTAATGCTCTCTACATGGGCTCCCCTTGAGAAGCACCCGAAGGCTCCAACTGGTCCAGAATGCGGCCGCGCGGGTGGTAATGGGAGCAATGTGGCTCTCTCATGTAACCCCCCTCCTGCGCGAGCTGCACTGGCTCCCAGTGGTCTTCCGGGTGCGCTTCAAGGTTTCGGTTACTATCTTTAGAGCGCTCCATGGCTCAGGACCAGGGTACTTACGAGACCGCCTCCTGCCACCAATAGCCTCTCACCGACCAGTTCGCTCCCATAGAGAGGGACTCCTCAGGGTGCCGTCGGCCAAACAATGTCGACTGACGGCCCCCAGGGGGAGAGCCTTTTCTGTGGGGGCACCTACCATCTGGAACGGGCTTCCCCCGGAGTTACGAAACATCCAAGATTTACGCATTTTCCGCCGAGCCCTGAAAACATTTCTATTCCAACAAGCTGGTCTGGCCTAACTCTCCCTTTTTAATTGGCTTTTAAACTGTCTTTTAAATTGGGTTTTAAACCTCTTTAGATAAATTTGGATGTTTTTTAATCTTTGAGCCTAAATTACTTAATCTGTTTCTTAATAGTTTTTAACTTCTATATGTATTTGTATTTATTATGGCTGTTCACCGCCCTGAGTCCTTCGGGAGTAGGGCGGTATACAAATATGAAAAATAAAATAAATAAATAAATATATAATATATTTATAATATACACAATATTGATATTTTTATTTCGGTTAGTAGAGAGAAGAAAATATGGGTACAATAAAGGTATCCTTGCCCTTCTCCTAGGTGATCTTTTCAGAATGAAAACAAAATTTAAAATAACTTTTAGTTTGATTATTCCATCTTCCATTCAATTATGTCTTATTCTCAGAGACTGCCTGAACAGCTGCAGCTTTCCTGGCAATATTTTTTGGAAGTACTTTGGAACAAATAACTTCAAGTTAGCACTGGGTCATGATAAATCATTGAAGAATTTTTAACTGTATCTTATATTCAAATGATTGCTCAAAAGGCATTATTTTACATGTGCATAATATTCTGACTGAAACAAAGGAATTTAGACTGTGGTAATACTATTAAAATACCTAAGTTAAGTTTCATAGAGCTCTGCAAGATCTTTTCATTATACCATTAAAATAATTGTAGACTATGATATGTAATTATATGTAGTATGAATGAATTGTAAAAAATATTATGCAGGTAATTAAAATGTTTTTCGCATTGCACTATTATCTTCATATATCACCCTTCTTTGATACTACTAATTCTTGGAAACTATTATTTATTAAATTCATTTTGTTCTCAGGTGGAGGTTTGGCAATTGGAACCCTTCTTCTTATTGGTTAGTATGTCATTTTTCCAATACCACAACATGCTAGCAATTGTATATGCATGAAATTATTTAATTGTCATTAAAATATTTTGGAAATTATATAACTAATTCTTTTAACAAGTTCTACTTAAATGGTATGTATGTCATGGTGTAAAACTTCATTCCTTTCTTATCTAGCTTTCATATCATGGGGGTGGGGGGTGGGGAATTGGCCCAGTAGAAATGTAATGCTGTTGAAGAGATTTGACTGCAGGTTTCCTGCTTTTTTCTTTCATGTCTTATCACCAAACACAGTTTTAACAGAGTTCCCTTTATATGGTTGTTTTCCATTCCTTGATCATTGTTAATTGTTATAATAACTAAAGTTGAAAGTGGAAGGTATTTTTCTAGTTTATTCAAATTGCTAAATTGGTTTGTGGTTTTTTTAGTGTAAGTATTTCCGTTTTAATACAAATCTTGGAAAGAAGTATTCTAAGGCTTTATTTGAAACAAGTCTTCAAACTCTATCCAAATTATATAAACATCCAATCATTTCTAAACTTCTAAAAATATTAAAACTTTAATTGACATATTGAATGGCATTAGGAGATGTTATTCCATCAGGTGAAATAATGTATTAATTCCTTGATCTCATCTGCTCTAGAAAATTTGGGGATTTTGGAACATGTTTGTGTCATGAACTACATTTAGGAAGAGGAATTGGTGTAAATCTCCTCTTGTAATGTTGAATAAAGCCTAACTTAGCTGATCTCTATGTTTTCTTGCAGTCATTAACAATACAGGTAGCCCTCATTTAGTGACCACAATTAGGTCCATTAACTTAGCCTTTTAGCAAAGCTGTCGCTAAGTGAAACTGCAACTGTGCTTGTGATCTTACTTCAGCTTTCCTTTACTTTACAAACGTGCAAAGGTTACAAACAAGAGACTTGATTGCAAGGTTACTTTTTCCATCATTGTGATAACTGAATAGTCACTGCATGAGGCAGTAACTAAACAAGGACTACCTGTATGCATAAAAGATTAGTATGCAGGAATAACTTTCGCCTGCATGCCAAGTTTACAGAATGAGGATGGCAAAGAGAGCAGGGAAATAAAATATTAGAAGTTTTTCACATAAGTTTTTGCTCTTACAGGATTGCCTTTAGCAACTGTTTTATTATACTGGATTAAAAAGAAAACTGAAAAAATACAGTTAAAATCATGATGTTTTATCATTAAAAACAATAACGTTATTTAATTTCCTCTAGCAAAATATAAAAACAAAGAAGTTTGACAGAATCGAGTGCTGTAGATACAATAAGTCTAATATAGAAGCAAAAAAGTAAAAACACTAAATGGATGAACTATCATTTTTTATAATACCTTTTAATACCTAAAAATAGAAAAGCCCATGCTGAATTATAATATGAAAAAGCTACCTAACAATGGGTGTGGGGAAGGAATGTTTAGTGTTTCAAATTAAGTTACCAGAAATCCTTCTGTATTACCATCTTGCTCAGTGGTTCTCAACCTTCCTAATGCCGCGACCCATTAATACAGTTCCTCATGTTGTGGTGACCCCCAACCAGGGGTGGGTTCTAAATTTTTTTACTATCGGTTCTGTGGGCGTGGCTTATTTTGTGGGCATGGCTTGGAGGTCATGTAACTGGGTGGGCGTGGCTAGCTGGTCATGTGACCGGGTGGCCATGGCTATGTGTATAGGGACTACTCAGAGGGCTGAAAAAAGTCATTTCTGACAGATCCTCGCACTTTTGACTGGTCCTCACACTTATGACCATCCTCACATTTATGCCCATGCAGCATTCTTAACAACCATGTCACTCATTTCACAACTGCTTCTCTTCACCATGGTGATAAAATAGGGCAAAAAACGTAAAATGTGAGGACAGTCGTAAATTCGAGGACTGGTCAAAAGTGCAAGGACCAGTCAAAAATAACTTTTTCAGCCCTCTGAATAGTCCATGTGCACAAAAGGACTACCCAGAGGGCTGAAAAAAGTGATTTCTGACAGGTCCTCGCACTTTTGAACTGTCTTCACACTTATGATTGGTCATCATGCCCATTGTAGCATTCTTAACAACCGTGTTACTCATTTCACAACTGCTTCTCTTCACCATGGTGACAGGATAGGGCAAAAACGTAAAATGTGAGGACAGTCGTAAGTTCGAGGACTGGTCAAAAGTGCGAGGACCAGTCAAAAATAACTTTTTCAGCCCTCTGAGTAGTCCATATGCATAAAAGGATACAGCAATAGAGAGGGATGAAGGAAGGGAAGGGAAATTAGAGTAGGAGTGAGGGTAAGAGAGAGAGGAAGAGAGGAGGAGAAGGAGAAAGGAAGAGGAAGTAGGAAGGAGAAGAAGAGGGGGGGAAGAGAAAGTAAGAAGGAAAGAAAAGAGAGAGGTGGTAGGTTTGAGGAGAAAGGTTGCTGTACAATAAAAAAGATGAAAGGGAAGAAAACCAACCCCAAACAAATATAAAGATATTAAGATAAAGAATGAATTGTTAAACTTTAAAGAATAAAAGAGAACAAATATGAATCAGTAGCAATAATTAGAAACACAAATACAAACATACAATGTATTTTCTTTGAACAGAGTATTTAGCCGGTTCACAAATTTAACCAGTGTTTAATCATTTCAATTAAATTTACAATTTCTATATTTTCTTTTTGCCATATTTATTCCTCATCTATTTTTTAAAAAAACCAATCTCCTCATCTCTAATCTTAATCAAATTCAATTTTTCCCTTCTATTCTATATTATACCCCTTCCCATTGTCATCTATTTTTATATCCATCCTCACATTGGTTAATTATGTAATTATGTAATACAGTTGTTTAATACAAATTCAACATTTTAATATAAATCAATTAGTTATATAACTATCTTTTTTATATATCAATCAATATGACCATGAATATTCCAATTATTTCCATGCAATCCAATTTCTTACAAATCAATTAATTATATTTACCAATAATAATAAACCAAATAATTTCCCCCATATATTCCTCCAAACCACAACTTAACCATTTCTGCTTTCAACACAATATACAATTAATAGTATCTCAATTATTACAATTCCCTAGTTAAATAGCGCTTTTTTTCTTTTGTGTTTTAAAATCTTGAACCTCCTCTTTTGCCCTAAATTTCCCATTGTTTGCAGTTTTTCACCTACCTTTTTTGGTGAGGAAAAAGAAAAAGAAATCTCTCTCTGCCTCATTTTGTCACGTTGCAGCAAACGTGCTTTCAGTTTTGTTTACTTTCAGTTTCATTTTTTCAGCATAGTTAGGGGGAAAAAAAATCTGCTCCTCTCTTTGCAGCTAGCAACAGAGCCCTCCACAAAACAGCTGAGAACAAATCAGCTGAGAGTCTGGAGGCTGATCAAATCAATTTATGGTAATTAACCTATGCTGAAGCTGAAAGGGGCTGTTTTTTTCTATTTTTGCAGGCACCGGTCTTCTCATTTGTTTTATTTTAACACTGATCAGCTGTAGGGCGGCCCTTTGAAGCCCCGCGGCAAGAATTTAAATGGTTTGTTTCCCTCTAGCCATCAGCTGGGACTCAGGAGGCAGCAATAGATTGGGAGTGGGCGGGGTAAGCGACTGGCGACCGGCGATCCAACAGAGGCAGAGAGTGAGGGTGAGTGAAGGCCCGGGGGGGGGCAAGAGAGGGCTTTGGCGACCCCTGTGAAATGGCCGTTCGACCCCCAAAGGGGTTGCGACCCCCAGGTTGAGAACCGCTGATCTTGCTCCTCTAGCAATACACTTATGTAACTATTAGTAATTTTTTTTCTTTAGCCTAGGAAATCTATATTATTGAAGATGTTCTTCCATCGGAGAATAATAAAATAGTGTAACCTTTAATAAGTCTGGAAATCTGTTTTGGTTGAATAAAAAAACCCTAAAATATTTAGTATGTTTTGTACACACTAGTTAGAATGGATTTTCTCCTCGTTCCTCACAGTCCCTCTGTATGTCTGTCAATCAAATGTAGGAGAACCCCCAGGGCACATTTGGAGGAATGTGGGGAAGGGAAAAGGAAAATCTCCTTAGATGACCAGAAGACAGTTGTGTAACATTATTATTATTGTTGTTGTTGTTATTGTTATATTGTGTTCATACTAAACATACAGTAGTTTGCTTAAGCATAAATTGATGTATAAACCTGATTGATCATAAATATAGCTTAGAAACAACTACTGCATTTGTACAACTGCTAAAACAATTCTTTAAAATGTATATTTTATTATGTCTTGGTAAACTGGATGAATTTAAAAGTTTCTTCCTTTTCTTTGATGTGCATTTAAGACTAGATGACAGTTTTTTGCAGGAAAGAAATGTGTATCTCTTGGATTTTGTCTTTGTTAAAGTTGCAATAGTTTTACTAAGGAAATTTTTAGACTCTCTGAAAATTCCTAATAATGCTTGAATTTAAGAAAACCATTGTGGAAGATAAGCAGAGTCCTTGATCTGAACCTGCAGAATGATAATTCCAGAATTCCTTCTGGTTTTTTTAGTATTCTTTCTGTCCACACGCACACACAACAGTAGTCACTTTAGCAAATTTTAATCTGTTATATTTGACTATTGGAAGAAGATAGAGAATTTCCATATCAAAAATGCGAATGGTGTGTTTGGAGCAAAAAATTATATATAGGTTCTTTATAGCTTCCACAAACGCAAAAAATGAGTAAAACATTAATGTGGAATTAACAATTTCTTCAATCTTTTAAGATTGTGTTGCTGATGTGTATGAAATACAAAATATACTAAAAACGCTGACTCCTAAAATCCTGTCAAAATTATTAGTGATACAATATTTTTTTTTCTAAAAATTGACAGTATACATACTTAACTTCAGCTTGTCAAAATTAGAAATATTTTCTAAAACAAAACTTTTATAACTGTCATTTAAAATATTTTCTTCATCATGTTCTTAGGAAGCACCTAGTTCTTAAAGGTTATCTTATAAAGGTTATCTTTCACTTAGTAGCTAAGGTCAGGTTAAAAAGCTCAAATTTGGGGGAAAAGCAAGACTATTCTTGTTCAGTCTAAGCCTTGAAGCAATTTCAACTATTTTAATTAGCTACATTTTTTTGTTTTAGGTATGCAATTTAACCTATTTCACTTGTCAGTGTAATTGACTTTATCACCTTTTTAAAAATTAAAAGATAATCTTTAGCAAAGTACAAAACAGTGATTTGCTAAATATAATTATACAAAATACAACTTGTCAAATTTTACTTTTCTCCTGATGGCAATTTGCCAAGTAATGTAATGTGTATGTTTGTTAACTCTGTATTGGCATGTGCTAATTAAAATACACATATCATAGATTAACCTCCTTTGAGCTTTGCGACTTTTATGGACACTTAATAAAATATTTCATATGCAATTTTAGATGGGGAAGATGATTAAAACACTCTCATTAACTAGGGCAAATTATGTGAGTTCTGCAACTTAGAAAATGTTCACCGTAGGTCACAGTATTATTCTATAGTAGTATGAATAATAATGATGATGATTTAATAGTGATTTATTATGACAGATTCCAACAGTAGGATAACCTGTCTATCTACATAAAATTGAACTTGTAGATATACTGCACATAATTCTTTTTCCCCAATACAAATTTGGTGTGTTATCTACATATAAATACAGGTAGTCCTTGTGTTACAATGGCAGTTGTGATGGAAATTCTGTTACTAAGCAATATAGTCATAAAGTGAAATGTCACTTGGCCATATCACTTAATGGCAGCAATTCCAGCAGTCCTGATTGCTGTCATTAAGCAAGGACATACATGATTGTGATTTCTTATTTATGGCTTCCCCGTTATCTTTCCTTGTGGGAAGGTGGCAAGAAGTAAAAAGTTGTGATCACATGACTATGGAAATGCTGCAGTGGTTGAAACTATTATAGGTATCATTCATTCAGCACTATTGTAACTTTGAACAGTTGCTGAACAAATGGTCATAAACCAAGAACTACTTACATAGTCTTACACATTTATAGCAAACTGAGCTTATAATATATCAAAAAGACAACATAAGCATGGCAATGTTACGATGTAAACTTTGCCCTTATTGTTTCCCAATGCCTGACACATTGATATAAGTTATAGGTTTGCCACTATGAGGTATTTCATTCAAGTTCATTCCTTGCTTCAAGAAGTGAATAATACAAATAAAACTAATTTATAATCTTCAATTCCTAGATTTAAAAAAAAATCATAGATTTGCATTATACCAGTAATATAATTCTTACATTATTGCAAAGTTGTAAACATTTTAATTTAGGAAGTAAAAAACAACTAATTAGTATTTTCCATTAATGGTGACTATTTTATCTTACTTAAAAGAAAAAGTGACCAGTGTTAGAATAGAATTTTAGCAAAATATAGACAATTAAAATACTCCATAGCTCATCTCTGTTCCTTTTGTTTTCTTTCAGTTGTTTTCTCAATAGGGGAATTAAATTGCCAATCAACAAGTTAAAATAAATTTATATGTTGATGATAATTACTCATTTAAAAAACCCTCTTTAGACTCTATAATGAGATATATGCAGTAATATATAGCAGTATTAGAACATTGAATTAATAAGAACAAGGTAGAGATGATTTTATGAAATGTATCTGAAAAAGAAAAGCAATTATTACAAATAACAAAGTTTAACATCAGTGTTGGTTAATTGGTTGATTGACTGATTGATTGATTACATTCCATCAAGTCATTGTCAACTTTTATCCCATTGATAGATTTTCTCAATGACAGTCTGTACCTAACCTGAACTTTCAAATCTTCCAACAGTGCACTTGTTGCCACTGTAACTCAGTCCATTCACTTTGCTGCTGGTCATCTTCTTTTCTTTTTTTCCACCGCTCCTAATAGTAGAGCCACCTTTGGGATCTTTAGAGAAGACCTCTTTAGAGCTAGGTCTTCACACCATATGTCCAAAATAAGATAATTTGAATCTGGTCATTGCTACCTCAAGTGAGAATTCTGGGTTGTTCAATGATACATTTCTTTATTGTCTTGGGTGTCCACAGTTTTCTCAGGAGTCTTTTTCAACAATAAATAATATATCCAGGAAGAATTGAAAATCCCATGAAACAAGATACAGAAGGCAAGATACAGAATTTTCCCCACAAAAAGGAAGAACTGGCGACATCTAAAATGATCAGTTTGAATGCACAAAGCTCTCTAAAAAGAGAAAAAGGACATACAGGGAATGGAAGAAGGAAAACATAAAAAAGAAAATAATGTAACCCTCACACCCTTGGTCAGAAAGACTAACTCTTCGAATGATTTCAGATTTAAAAGAGATAGCAAAAACAACAAACAGCATTCTTGTTAAAAATTCTTGTTAAAATTAAAAGGAAAGTCAAAGAGTGTGTAGATCAGTTGTGAAGAGAAAATCATGAATCAATAATAGATGATAATAAAATAAGTTGAAATTTGATTACTGAATGTGTAAAGAGAGGTGTGTATTGAAAATAAAGCATGAATGAGAAATAACACTCAGTTTTCAGAAAAATCATTGTAAAACATGATCACATGAGGGACACTGCAATGATGTTGCCAAATGCCCAAAGCATGATCGTGTTACTATGGTGGGGCTGACCATCGGAACTTCAGATCCTGGCCATAAGTCCCTTTTTCAGATCATAATTTTGAATGGTCACTAGGTAAATTACTTTTAAGTCGAAGACTTCCTGTATATTGGTGTGTGTGTGTGTGTGTGTGTGTGTGTGTGTGTGTAAGGATTTTATAAAAAATCCTTATATATACATATATATAAACATACATATATATATATACCATGTTTCCCCGAAAATAAGACCCAGTCTTATTTTCTTTTGGGCTTGAAAATAAACACTCCGGCTTATTTTCGGGGAGGTCTTAATTTTTTTAAGCGCAGGAGACGGCGAGCGCAGGTGCCGGTTGTTTGAGAGTGCAGCTACCACTGACCCTGCCTTCTCCGTCCCAGTGTTTGCTTGCCCACAGCTGCAATGGGCCAAGCTCTCGGCCTGGCCCCTACCCATCCTGCCTGCTGGCCCAGCTTCTGTGGGGACATTTCTCGGCCACGGCACCATGTGGGGGTTCTTCGCTCTCCTGGCAGGGTGGGTGGATGCTGGGGCGTGCCAAGAACATGGCCTCAATTGAGGCTGCGAGCAAGCAGACAGTGGGATGGAGAGGACGGGGCCGGTGGTAGCTGCCCAAACACTTTTCACCAAGAGGGAGACAAAGCTTTGTCTGCTTGCAAAGGGGGTGGTTTGAAATGGAGCTAATCACTCCATTTCAAACAGTCCCCTTTGCAAGTACACAAACCTTTGAATCTCTGTCATTTATCTGTCTGGGCAAAAAGTTCTGCCATGAATGGTTTTCTGCCATGAGCAGCTCCATCTGCGCTACAAGCTTCACAGCATTGAGCCGTGAGCAGTTCCACTGGCACTATGAGCCTTGCAATGTTTTGCTGTGAGGAGCTGCTTGCAGCAGAAAGCCGCAAAAAAGCAGAAAGCCGCAAAACACCATGAGGCTTGTGGAACTGGTAGAGCTTGTGACAGAATACCACAAGGCTTGTTGCTCTGGTGGAGCCGCTCATGGCAGAATGCCACGAATCTCGTCTCACTGGTGCCACTACTCACACGTGCGATGGCTCAACACACCATGCAGCATCCAGCCGTGAGCGTCTCCACTGGTGCAAGAAGCCTCACGGTGTTCTTCTGTGAGCGGCTCCACCGGCACGACAAGGTAAGCGGGTGTGGGCTGCAGGGGGCATCTCCTCCCCACACCCACACCATAGCTTGATTTTTACACCTGTGCCTTGCCTCACCTCATACAGCCAGACCTAGGCGGGGCTTGACTAGGACTTATTTTGGGGTAAGGCTTATATTGGGTGCACATGTAAAATTCAAGCTAGGTCTTATTTTCGGGGAAACGGTATATATGTATATATAAGGATTTTTTTACTGAGAGAACAGAATGATATGCAGTGGATGTTAATTACAGTGCTCGCTGTTAAGTTTGTGAGACCTTTTGAATTTTCAATATTTCTGCATAAATATGACCTAAAACATGATTTATTCTTCATAGAAATGCTAAAACTAGATAAAGAGAGTCCAATTACACAAATAGGCCACAACGTTATAGTTGTTCATTGATTTTATTTAAGGAAAATGATCCAATTCTACATTTGTGCTTATGTGTAAACAACATTGTAAATTATATGATGCAACAAAGCATGGATATGAATGTAGCAAAAGCCAAGGTAGTTGTGATTGCCATGAAAATTAGAGTTATACTTAGCTATGCATAGATAGTAAGAAACAGAGTAAATAAATAAATGTTTGGAATGTGGACTTAATTTGAAAACTGATGAATTAATAGATTCTAAAATCTTTTCAGAACATTTCTATATATATATATATATAATATTAAATTTTAACTGTGGTGACACATCTACTGTAGTAGTATTCAGGTCATAGCTGACATGTAACTCATTTTTTCTAACTTTCGATGTAGGCTAAAGTTGCCTGCAGCTGCATCTCTGAACTCCAAGCAAAGCACCAAAAATATATGTTGCTTCACTTTTCCTTTTGTCAGATTTTAATATTTAATGTTACTTACAGATGAATTATTTAAGCTTCTTTAAAGTATAGAAGAATACAGTGTTTCCTTTACTTTTATTCCTTATTTAAATATTAAGAAAATATTTGGAGAATATCTGAACAATCTAAAGAAGTGATAATAATTTTTTAATATTTCTTATAGATGATAAGAAACAAGCTATTTTTTTATATATTTTAATAAATTCAAGTATTCTCTAAAGTACAGATGATGGTGGACAGTATCTTGACATTTAAGAGACTAATTAAACTATAAATTGAATATCTCTAAAGCTGTATTTACTCAATTTATGAAAATGGTATTTGATTTAATGGTTATCTTGAATATTACCTCAGGTATCAATGCATGCCTTTTGGTGGCTAAAAATGAAGGCAGTATTGATATGAGATGAGATTTTTGCAATGTTTTTCCATCTACATTTATTGGACATCAACAAGCATGTTTGCGACAACAACAGACAGTTCAAGAGTGGAATAAGATAAACAGGCCATTTTTGACTCCTAGAGATCTACCAATACATAAAATATTAGACTCTCTACCTTGCACCAGGCTTAAGTCTGGGAAATCAATTTGGGACAACACATTGTAGTCCTACGATCTAGTTGAAGAATGGTGATTAAAATGGTTGATCTTTAATAATCATAACCAAACAGATCACACAGATCCAAACAACCACTTCCAGAAATACCATTGTCCTGAAAAATATAGAGCCAACTGAATAGAATCAGAATAGGCCATGCCCGAAACAAAGGTCTTTAAGTGGGGAATGGCTAAGAGCCTGCAACACGACTCTTGCATCGGAACAAACAATAACACATATATTGGTAATTCGAGAATTTCAAGGCACCTGGGATGATCTCACTGCAGCCAACCAGAAGCAATTAGATGGTCAGCTCTCTTAGATATTGAATTGTAACATCTATCTTATTGCAATTTTAGGGTGCCCTATTATGGTGATTTTATTATGGTTTTACCTTAATTTAATATGTTATCTCATATACTGTATTGTCTACATTCTTCATCCATCCATCCATATATATGCTGATGATTTATTTAACTTATATTTGTGTTTGTATGTATAATTTTTTTCTTTGTGTTGTATATTGGGATTGCACAACCTCTGTAGATGCTCTGTAGATGCCGTACACTAAATAAATAATAGCAAGCATGTTTGCCTTCCTAGTAATATGTCTATTTTCTAATAACGTATATTTTTCCTGCAGAGGAAGATGTATATGGTGTTTACTCCAGTCTGTTGTTCAAGAATTTCCTTGCAGAAGGAGTAGTTTGCGGGCATAATTTATTTATTGCTTCAGATAAAGAGGAGCCTGGTATTATTCTAAAGGTAAAGAAAAGTTTCCATATGAATGTTTCTTAATGTTTGTATTAAAACTAGTAATTCTCTTATCATAAACCCGAATATTTTCATCTCTACTAATATTCTAGAATATGCTAATTTTTTATCAATTAATGTAGACGATTCAGAGAGGAAAAAGTCAATATTATGTTACATTCAAGAAACTGCAATAATAAAATCACATGTGAGCTTGAAGATTTTGGCTTGTCACACTGGATATAAAAAATGATTGACTAATCCTTTTTATTCACCATGTATTGTCCTCATCATCTTCTGCCGATTTTAATTTGTTCAGTGTTGAAATTAAGCCTAGTGGTTTGAAATTGGATAACAGAAGAGAATTGGGGGAAGGAAAATATGAAAAAATATACATTTTCCCTCTTAGCAGAGAAGTAAATTGAGTAAATTGATAGTATAGCAGTAATGCAGAGTAGAAGGAACAGGGAGCAGGGGATGGGGTGTAATTATACTGAATTTGTGTGGTGTTTACCCTACAGCCCCTTGTGTTACCCACCTCATTACGATATTTACAACAGATGTGGCTAGAGAGAGCTCCAGAGATGCAAAACACTGGTTGGAGAGCATTGCCTAAGTTTGCACAATTGTTTTATGCTTTCCTTCCCCACAAAAGATTGCATCCATGTACTGTATTAAAATTTTTATAGAACAGTTGGTGGAGAAGAAAGGTTATTTGTGAAAATGTTCTACAACTGAACACAATCAATTTGTGCATGCAATCATATTAGCAAGTTGCAAAACTAAAATGTTACACAAAATTATGCATTCATAATTTAGTACAGTATGTGGGGAGGGGATTCATAGATCATAGAAGTACAGGTCCTTTAATTGGAATTAACTAATTAATTAAGTTGGTGATCCAGTATGGTATGATGACTAAGTTATTGGACTATGACTGAAAAAATCCTGGTTCAAGTCTACTTTAAGCCATAGAATGAACAGCTTTAGGCCAGCTATACTATTTTAGCCCAGTCTATCCCAAAAGTGAGTTGGAAAAATTAGAGGAGAGAATGCTGGAGAATATCATCCCAAGCTCCAGAAAACAGGTTGGCAAATAACCTAAGTTATAGTTTTAAAAAGTGCAAAGAAGAGCAACTAAGATGATTAAAGGCCTGGAGACTATAACATATGATGAACGGTTGAAGGATCTGGGTTTGGCTAGTCTAGAGAAAAGAAGGACTGGGGGGACATGATAACATATTCCGGTATTTGAAAGGATGCCACAAAAAGGAAGGTCAATTTATTTTCCAAAGTATCAGAGGGCAAGACAAGAAATGGATGGAAACTACTGGTAATCAAGGAGAGAAGCAACCTGGAATTAAGGAGAAACTTGCAACAGTGAGGACAATTAACTAGTGAAACAGCTAGCCTTCCAAAGTTGTTGGTGCTTCATCACTTGGGGTTTTTAAGAAGAGATTGGACAGTCACTTGTCTGAAATGGTATAGTGTCTCCTGCTTGAGTAGGGGCAGGACTAGAAAACCTCCAAGACCCTTCCAGCTCTGTTCTGATTGATTGATAGAACTAGGGGGTATTTATTTTGTAATACATTGCTTTTATTGCTTATAAATTTTATTGCTTACATATTCATTTTATTCCTTATATATTTTATTCTTACAGATGAAAACATTTTTTATGTGTGTGTTAATTGCTATATTATGACTATTTTCTAAACAATTTTACTGTACCATAAAATTGGCTTTTCTTCAAAACTACTTACATACTCTACAAAAATCTTAGAAGAAATAGTGTATGTTAGATATCTGATAAAACAGTACATTTCAGCTGTAATTTAATGCTGTGGTGTAAGTTATGATTCCTGAGAATTTTGAGAATTGAAAATCCATATAAGAAGGTGGATTTTAAAATTTCCACTGTCATTGACTTTCATCATAATTCTCAATAGTTCCTTTGCTGCCTAGCATATTGATCACTTTTATACACATATTGAATAGTACTGTAGCTATTTTTAACTTTAAATGGGAGTTTATGGTTTTTCTGTAATCAAAAAAAATATTGCCTATTGTAGAAAGAAAAAAAAAAGATTGTTTATATATAATTATCTTAAAACTATGTAACTAAAAGGCAAGTGGAAAATAGAAATGTCCCATCAGCTGCTTATGGTATGTTATATGATCACCTAGTAATCTACCCATCATCTTTTGAAAACATTTATGTGTTTATTGTAGTCAAAATTTCTGTAGGAAGTGAGCATTAAGATGGGACATTGTTGAAAAACTACACTCCTGTTAAAAATCCTTGGAAATATATACATAAAGTTTTAACCATTTTTTAAAAAAAACATTTCTGTCTTTTTCATTCATATAGTTATGATCAAACATAAGAAATTGCAAAGGAATAAGGTGAATCTTTATATAATGAATTACATATTTTTTGTACTTGTGTCACAAGCACCGGAGTGCTTTCAGGTTGACAGGATTAAGTGGGAATGCCCAATTGGGTGTTCTTTTCCTGTTCCCCGCAGGACCTGGAACGAAGGACGAGAACTCGCCCCACTCCATGGCAGCCCTCGGATCTCAAATGTGGACTTCTAACCTCCAACCCAGTGCCCTAACCATGAGAGCCACCATGTTCCCTTCATTACATACATTTTTAAAAAAAATAGCATTCAAAAAGAACTCTTAGAAAGACTTCTGTAAACTACACTGGATGAAGGAATACAAAACACTGGTTAGAGAAGATACAGGAATGCTGAACAGTGGTGAATATCTCACACAGCATTCGGGCAGTTACAGCTTTGAGGCCAAAGGGTAGCAGTCTGAAGTCTGCAGTTGTATACCAGCTCACAAGACTAGCTGCAACGGTATGCAGGCAAAGGAGCAAAGGTGATACTGGTACAATTATTTTCATACTGTCCTTGGAATGGTGTCTTCTCTCACTTACATCAGGACCCTTGATATGAGCTGGGCTTTCCAAATGATTGAATTGGAATTAAATTTTGTGTTACGAGCATATCCACCATATAAGTGCTTTTGGGAAAGACCTTTTGCAGATATGGAACTGGATGTCTTCAGGGTTTTTAAATTTAAGTTGTGATGTTTTTGTATTTTAATGTTAGTTTTTAAAAATCATAGGCTTTCTGTAGTTTTGTTACTGTTACTCTAGTATGATATTTATTCTATTTATAAGATGTTTCTAAGATTTTCCTTCATTAATTTAGAAATATAGAAAACTAAAATAAAAATGGAATATAGTTTTTCACACATCTATATTTTATATACTGAGGTTTTAGTGACTAAAGGAAAAATATACGAGGTTGGCTGAAACCATACTCTAAAAGTCTGATAAAATATTAAAGAGTGACATATCTTTAATTCAGAATGCTTTTTTCCTTTGCGCCAAATGTCCATTAAATTTCAGTATATTTGTATCTAACATATGTTTTCCAGATGTGAAAATATTTAGTCCTGCAATTCTAATTGTTTGTTTTCTGTTCTGAATATTTTAATAAACATTAGGCAGCTTTAAAATTAGATTTTTATATGCAAACATCATGATTCATTCATGGATTTTTTACCAGAAATCTAGAGAATGGCTGTTTTTAACAACAACGGGCTTGGCCTAATTTCTTCCCTTTTTAAATATGTAAATTTTAATCTGTTTTTAAATTATTGGGGTGTTTTAATCTGTCTGGGCCAAAATGATTTAATTTGATTTTATCTGGTTTTTAAATTTTTTGTATTTATGTATTTTATTGTTGGCTGTTCACCGCCCTGAGTCCTTCGGGAGT
The DNA here is from genome assembly GCF_029215685.1 of Pituophis catenifer annectens. NCBI lineage: Eukaryota > Metazoa > Chordata > Lepidosauria > Squamata > Colubridae > Pituophis > Pituophis catenifer. The sequence continues at coordinate 259,059,063 of NW_027256881.1, read as the reverse complement.
AGGGCGGTATACAAATCAAATAAACCTAAACCTAAACCATTGTTAGTTCAATACCTAGATGCCAACTCTCTCTCTCTCTCTTTCTCTTTCTCCTTTCCACCTGAATCAAGGTAGATTGTACAAGTTTTTGACAGATGCCTGGAGGTAGTGTTGAACTGGATGAGGGCCAGAAAACTAAAGCTGAATCTAGAGAAAACAAAGTGTTCTCGTTAGTTGATTTTTAAGCTTAGGAATTAGAAAGATAGCCTTTGCTGGCTGAGCTAGCATTACATCAAAAGGAACAGGGCCACACCTGTTTTTGACTTCATCTCTCAGTAAACTCACAGCTTCATTTTCAAGAGAGTCTGTAACGAGGGTTAATCTGCTGCACTTCCTGCATTAGGACAGGAAAGCAGATCAGTGGATCAGTGCTATCATAATCTCATGATGAAATACAGGTAGTCCTCGATTTACAACAGTTCATTTAGTGACCATTCAAAGTTACAACAGCACCGGAAAAAGTGACTTACGGCCATTTTTCACAGTTACGACCTTTGCAATATCCCTATAAGCATGTGATCATAATTGAGATGCTTGGCAATTGGTTCATATTTATGACCGTTGCGATGACCCTGGGTCATGTGATCCCCTTTTGTGATCTTATGACAAGCAAAGTCAATGGGGAAACCAGATTCACTTAACAACCAGGTTACTAATTTATCAACTACATTGATTCACTTAACAACTGTGACAAGAAAGGTTGTAAAATGGGGCAAAACTCACTTAACAGATGTCTCACTTGACTACAGAAATTTTGGGATCCCTTATGATCATATGTTGAGGACTACCTGTACATATAAAACTTCCATTTACAAGAGTGGAATATCTCACAGAATTCAAGAATACTGTGCTCCTCCAAACTGCTTGGGAGATAATTTGCAATGTTTTAGACATGGCCACACTACAAAGCAAATCCATGTTGTTCAGAACACCACACTTCATAAACTTTCAGTTTAAAGGATGAACTTCAAGAAAATGGCTGGGCCACCCTGAACAGCATGATCGGGGCTCAGAATGTTAACTGTTAGACTACTTTAAACAAATTCCAGAAGCTACACTTCATGCAGAATTCAGCTACCTTGTTAAATTTGTTCTTCTAAATAGGTTGTGTCATAATAATCCTTTAAGCAACATTAGTTTTCTCTTAGCTATCGTGCTAAATTTAAAAGTACTGGCACTGTTATATAAAGCTTTAAAAGACTCACATTTGAAGGATCGCTTTCTCTAATATTCCAGAACACAGAGGCCTTGTTTCTGGCCCGAGAAATTAGTTCAGTTCATCATGTATTAGTCAGAAATTGGGCTTTCTTACTTGTAGTTTCTTTTTGCATTTGTTTGGGGGGGAGGGGGAAGGTCCTGTATTTGGGTCCCTAGCTCTCTTCAGTATTCTACTGGAACATCTAATCTATTCTCAGATTGTCTGTTGTTGTTTTTAATGAACCCTGTTAGAACTATTGTGTTTACTGATTTTAAGAACTTTTGTATTTTTTATTATGTGCTTAGTTAAGGTAATTTCCCATTTTTTCAATTTTTATTCTGGAATTGGCAATATAGAAATAAACGAAATAAAGGTTCACCATTATAGTAGAGGCCTATTTTAGTATATGATAGCCAAAAATGAAGAGTCTGATAGTACTTTTTATGACTAATACATTTTGAAAGGCATAAGGTTTCATGAGCTGCAGCAGTGGTTGGTTACTACCGGTTCTACCCGGATCAGCAGACATGTAGCGGCGGGAGGCTCCGCCCATCTTCTGTGCAGAAGCAGCGCAAGCGCGCACAAGCGAACCAGTAGTGACGGGTTTTGCAACCCACTACTGAGCTGCAGCATCTGATGAAGTGAGAAGCAGCTCATAGAAGGCTATGCTTTTAATAATGGTTCATCTGTAAATGAGCTTCCTGCAGTACTGATGGCTCTATGGGCATAGCTAACACATTTTTGGCAACCCACTCAGACCCCCAGTTTATCTTGTTCTCTAAACCAGGAATGCAAAAAATGGATGACACATAAAAACCATGGACAGAATTGGGAGTCAGCATGGAGCAATCAGAGCAGCACCACCATGCTGCGGATTCATCGCTGTGCCAGATATGATCAAATTATGTCGTCCATTGGAAAATTTCCCATGTTTTCCTCATTTCTACCATATTTTTCTTGCTACAGAAAATCTGTTCAGGAGCGGAGTTAGAATAACTATAGTATTATGAACCATCTGTCTAGAAGCTCCTGACAATTTCATCAAAATAAACACTGGTAGAAATAAATTTTATGGGCATTTCTTTAATAAGCAATAAGTGTTCAATTATTTTGTTCACCAAATGTATTCCTTTGGAAATCTAAGTTGTAGTTAACTTGCGTAATATTTAACAGTGAAATAGATTTCTTTTAAATACATCATTCTGTATCTTCTAATAAAATAGTAAAGTTATTTGTTCAGCTTTGAAGTATTACTGTATAAATATAACTTCAAACATTAATTCTCAGTTACAGTTTTAACTGCAATTGTAGATTTATCAGCCTGACAAATCAGTGAATGCTTATCAGAACATAGAGGTTTGAAGATGCATAAATAAATCATTATAATTTTCAGCAATATTTATTTTATTTTTTAAAATGGAAGGATCGAAGTGGACTTTCCACATACAACATGGATTATATTACTAAATAATAGCACAGTAGTAGTCCTTCAGCATTTAAAATAGCTTATAAAGAAGTATGATGCCAGTAGTTAGTATAATGCATTGGTAATTAAGAGACTGTGAGGTTAAGCTTCATTAACTGTTGTGGAATTGTGTCTTTGATTTTATTATACCCCAGAGACTAGGAGAAAAGAAGGAGGTCACACTGTTAGAATCTGACTTTGTTCAGTACATCTGCCAAAGAATGCAAGCAGGCATTCCTAACAGAGAAGAATAATAGAAATGCAAGATTTATTTCAATATTAGTTAAAGGAGGAAATTCCTAAATATTTAGAGATACAAAGGCACATTTTTAATTACCTTAATTTTTCTGTTTTCTCTGTAATCTTTTTGATTACAAATCTTCCATTGGCATTGAGAATTGTGTGCATGTGCACCAGAAGGACATATAATATAAAATACATATGACAGGAGATAGCTATTTATTTGAGTTTATGATTTTAAATAGAATTATTCTTTCTTGTCTTAGTGCTGTTAGAAACTAGTGGAATTTCTTGTTTTTTTCTGTTTCAAAATAAATCCTTGAGGGACATGTGTCCTAGATCTCTATTGTTCTGTAACTGAATGAATGGTATTCATAATTTTATTCTCTAGACTATTCTAGTTCATGTTTATGCATATGTAGCAGGATTCTCTTCCGCTCTGGGGAGATTCTTGATGTGTGCAAGCAGTGTGTTTCACTTATAAAGGTATACAATCCAATGGTTTAAGATTATATTTGAATGTGTTGTTTTTGCATGTCCATAGATAAGTCCATTTATTACTAGAAAACTAGCCAAAATAATTAGTTTTCTATAGGTTTATTGAGACTTTTTTTACAGTGATTGACTGGTTGGGTGGATGGATTAATTTATTTTTAATCAAGCTATCTAAATATATTGGAATACAAATCTCATCAACTTCAGGTTGGGGAAGATTGACTTAATCTTTCCCTTAAAGGTTCTATGTGTTAATCCCATCTTTGCTTTATGCTTTTATGAAACATTCAATAAGATAAACTTTCATATATATATATATATGAAAAGTAATCCATGATCCTCCTCCTAGGATAATGCTATCCAAGAGAATAGTTTTGGATAAAATTAAGGTACCTCAGAACAATTTTCTGGCATATGTAGTTTAAGAATTAATTACAGAATTACACTGATTAGGGGTTTTCATTACAATTTAGCAAATTAAGAGTTATTTCTCAAAATAGCAATGCTTATTTCTCTCTGATAGATCAGTGATAGTCTATCATCTTAATGTACTAAAACTTCCATTAATTTGCATTCATTCATTTTCATTTACATATCTTTGCCTCCCTTCCCCGTTTATGTAAATGAATTTAGTTTTAAATGTAATGGCAAAACAGCCCAGTCTAAATCCAGGAAGTCATCTGCAACAAGTGCCTACTTATCTTCTGTTTACAATCCTTCAGCAAGGGAAAATCTACTACTAATTTTAGTAAACAGTTCTACTACTAGAAATCCTTTATCATCAAGAAATTCCTCTTAATAATCAGCCTGAGTTGCCTTTCTTTAATTTTCAGTGAGTTAGTCCTTGTTCTAGCAGTTTCAGCTTCCTATGTATGATATAGTATATGTTTATTATATCTCCCCTAAGTCTCCCACACCCACTCCCAATTAAATAACTTTAACTTTTCTTCATAAGGCTTAGTTTCCAGATACCTTATTATTCTGTTAGCCTTCTTCTAAACCTGCACCAGTTTCTTCATATTCCTTTTAAATCTCATCCAATAAGATAAAATGTTTTCTTGGAAATGCCTATAATAAAGCAAGCACATAAATTAGCATCACTTTTATTTTTACTACAAAAGCTTGTAGAATTCAAGAAAATACCATTCAGAACAGCAAAGGGAAAGATATGTGTTTAGGAGCCATTAAACACTTCATCTGTGTTTTCAGACTAAATTTTTAAAATATAGTTTAGGCAGTTTGATCTTAAGTTTGTTCCTATGCTAACAGTAGGTACATAAAAGTAGCAGGTGTGTTTCTCATTGTGAGCAGCAGAATATAAAACAACAAGAGGCTTAGTTAAATGAGTACTTACAGGGGATTTATTCTAATGATAATCTCTTCTGGAACAATGGACTATGACTGCTGTAAATTGTTTTTGGTGTATGGCACATAGTTATCTTTTTGTCAGTTAAAATGTTGCAGGTGTTACTGAGAAAACACAAAGTAATTTTTATTAGGGGTGAACACCTGAAAACTAATTTAACCATGACTGTTCAATATATCTACTATCAAAAACCATATGCATAAACTAAAATATTATCAAATGTTACTGAAAAAATAGATGGATTTTATTACAGTACTAAAATGCTTGTGCACATTAGTAAGTTTATATTCAAATCAGTATGGAAAATATACAGTAATATAAGTAGTAATCTCTGAGGGATATGGGCAGTTTGGAAATATGATTGATAAACACACAAATAAATATAATTAAATGAAATCCTACTTTTCATTGCTCATTGCTTAGAAATAAGTGTGAAAGATTGTATGGGATTTCATATTTGGATTTTTTAAAGAAAGGAAACATTTGCTTTCTGAGTACTTTTCCTATCTTTTCAATTGTATAACTACCCAACAATAATGATCAATTTCCTTTGTATAATAAAAAGCCAACAATAAAATTACAGTTTTCAGTGTGGATAGTGTTGGATTTTGATTTAGGGGCTTTTTTAAAAAAAATGTTATCAGTGTAAACAATAAAATATCAAGGCTAGTTTTCTCTAATGTCTTTGAAAGCAGTTAATGGAGAAGTAGATAATAGTATGCCACCAAGCCTTTAGAATTTGGATTCAGAACAATGAAATTAATCCACATATTCTTGTCTCTGTTCTTAGAGACATAATTGTTAATTTGTTCTAAATTATCATAATCATCTCAATGCATACACAATGACTAAGTCTCATAAAAATGAATGTATGTATAAATTTATTGATTATATTATGTTCTGTATTTGATACTTTGCAAATATATTAAATATGGCATTCTCCAAAAATGTTCACCTGTTATATTCTTTATAATCCTAGAATCATGTTCTTCTCCTCCCTTTCCCAAATGTCATTATGACATATTAGCATGCAGCTTTGTTTTTTAATGATGTAAGTGAAGAAACAACCAGAACTGGAAGATGAAGCGTATCATCAGTTTAGAGTCATTGCATTGCCACAAGAGACTCAAATCCCACCCTCATGAATTCTCATGACCCTTCTTCTTGTGCCATATTCATCATTGAAAGTTGGTGATCCTAGTTTTTATTAACAGCCGCATGAAAAAGTGCTGCTGAGTTTTGTCTAAACCAGTCCCTTAGATTTTGAAGCCATGATGTACTACTTCTGCCTGGACCTCGTTTGCCTTCAATCTTTCCCTGGAGGATTAAGTGAAGTATGGTGTATTTTTCCAGGTGTCGCATCACATATCCAAAATATTCTAATTTTAGCTTTTTAATGGTTTTGATGATTTCCCTTTGCTTTCCCAGGCAGCTTATCACCTCATTTCTGATTTTGTCAACCCAGTTTATACATAACGGCCGTCTGTAAATCCACATTTCAAATGCTTCTGGTCTCTTCAAGTGGCTTTCTGTCAGAGACCAACTCTCTACTCCGTAGAGCAGGATAAAAAAGACCTTTACCTAGCGCCAATTTAGTTTTGACCATTGGTTGACTAAATTCTTGTGTATAGGTAGCAATAATAAACTTTCTGTGCTTTGAACTTATAGAATGCTCTTGGTTATATTTTCGCGTGATAGTATATTCATAACACATATATCTTTCACAAATATTAAGTTAGCAATGCCACCATTTTCATAACACTTATAGCTTCACATGACTTCAGAAAGAGTGTTCCATCATCCAGAGTAGGGATGTGGCTACCTGAATAGATTTGAATAGTATACCCATGTAATTCCTTACTTATGAACCACACTGATTACCTGTTGGTCTCCAGATGCAATTTAAGGTACTGGTTATCACATAAAGCATTCATGGCTCAAAGTCTAGATATTTACATGGCCATTTTTCTCCAATCGTGTGTGATCATCCTATAAGAGCTTGCAAGCGGACATGCTCTGGGTCCTAGCTACAAAAAAAATGCCATTGTGTAGAGTCCAAAAGCATGCTTTCTCTATTGCCTCTCCTGTCCTCTGGAATAATTGTCCAGAAATAGGTTTCACCCCATTTCTTCTGACCTTCATGAACGTGTTAAAATAGTCAGATTTTTCAGAAGACTCTGCATCAACTTAATTTGTATACTGAGTAAATGATTGCTACTTACATATTGCTTAATAAACTTGTTTATATTATTTGTACATTGCCTGGAATCTTTTTGATTAAGCAATCCTATACATTGAATAAATAAAATCATTATCAGTGTTTCAGGTCACACACAATATTCATTTATCACAAGTGGCTATAGCTTGGTTTAAAGATATCAGTAACGTTTTTCTGGATTGGTTGCATAATCCATAATTCTGGATGAATTATATTTAGTGGAAAGATAGAAAGAGGCCTCACCCACTTCTAAGTATATGGAGCCCCCAAAGATTTCCAAGATCATTCCTCCAAAATTTAATACACAATGTGTTTAATTTTCATGGTTTTTGATAGATTTGGGGTTATCGTTTCATTCAGATTTCTTAAAAGCATCCTCCTCCGCCACCTTTTCTGAGACCTACACCAAATAACAGCCTCCTATCATAGGATTTAGGAACTGTGATTGTTGTAGATTTTGTACGCCAGCAAGCTCGCCCATCAGAACACCACATTCACACATGGTGGAAAAGTTGAGAGTTGAGAAAACAACTACTTTTAGTTAGGATAAATGATTAAATTGCAATAATAATTGCTTTGTCAGACCTGATCCTGTAAGATAGAATCCTAGAAAAGAGAGGGGAGGGGAAGAAATAAAACAAAGTTATAAGCTGGCCTTTCTGTGGATCATTTACCTTTTCTAACTGGTCTTTCCTACTGAGAGCATGACATGTTCATAGCTTTCACTTCCATGTCCAGAGCCATCTTTCCTAGGAAAGTCTCAGATTCAAAGAGGCCCTATTCATAATTATTTTCCTGCTCTGTTCTAGCTCAAAAAATGTTAACTCCTCCCAGGATTTTCATAGAGCAGACTCTCCCATTCTGGACAATGTCCAGATGTGTGACTTCAGTTTTCCAAATTTCCTAACCATGGGAATCATGGGATTTGAAATGGGATACATTCAGTTTGGTAAAGGCAATTTTAGAGGCTACAATCCTTTTTTCTGAGTGTGCTCATTACATTGTTGATAGAAAATATAAATTACAATACTGGCTGCATCGATATATTTGTGCATAAGATAAATTGAATTAAATGATGTTTATTATTGTTAGATTTTTTAAAATCCTTTTTTATAAAAAAAAAATTCAAGGCAGCAGACTTACTGTTTTCCCCAAAAACAACCTTTTGAGGTCGGTTGGGCTGAGAGAGAGAGTGACTGACCCAAAGTCACCCAGCTAGCTTTCATGCTTAAGGGAGAACTAGAACTCACAGTCTCCCAGTTTCAAGACCAGCATCTTAACCATTATACCAAAGTGGCATGTTGGAGTAGAAATGTATACAGTTGCTATGGTTGCAAATTGCAAAGAAGGGAAATATGGAAACCTTTTCAGCACTCTTTACCTTCTTATGCATCCTTAAACCTTAAACCTAAGACTCTGTAATTGCTTTTTATTTATATAAAAATCCTGATACATTTCTCTTTTGGTTTTGCCTAGACATAATGTTTCAATGGCATTTCTTCTGGGAAGAAAAAATGTATCCTAATAGTCATTTCCCCCTTTAAAAATAGAGAGGATTAAAAACAATGCTTCATTTTGTTACCTCGCATATTGATTTTCAGGATTTTTTTAAAAAAAATCTGAAATGTTTCCACATAATACTAGGGTATCTCTTTCTCGGTGGATGCCAGCAATTAAAGTATATCATTATGTACATTAAAATTTAAAGGGAAGCCTAAAGGTAGAGGCATATGAGAGAAGAAAAGGATAAAATATTATTTTTAAAAGGCAGAACTCCTTCCTTTGGATTAGGGAGAGCAAATATTGTACTAATAACAATAGCAATAGCACTTAGACTTGCATACAGTTCCACAGTGCTTTACAGCACCCTCTGAGCAGTTTACAAATGTCAGCACATTGCCTCCAACAATCTAGATCTTCATTTTACCAACCTAGGAGGGATGGAAGGCTGAGTCAACCTTGAGCTCATCAAGATCAAACTCCTGGACTGTGGGCAGAGTTAGCTTGCAATACTGCATTCTAACCACTGTGCCACCAAGGCTGTTAATATTTTTCAAACTTGGCAACTTTAGGATTCAATTCTGCTGACTGGGAAATTGAAATCCACACATCTTAAAGATATCAAGTTTGAAAAACACTGCATTCAATCATGCCCATTCCGTTTACAAGGTTAAGAGCTACATATACAGAAATAAAGAGAGGACATAGGCCAGAAACCATCTTAATTTTTTGGTTTAAAATGTTCCCTTGGTCAGCAATGTTGGAACCACAGCTGTAATTTTTTTTCTTAAAAATACCAAATATTTCTGTCATTTTTTTAATGAAAAAATGATTGCAATAGCTGCGTTGTACTTCACATTTGATTACAAAAAAGTTTTTTGATTTGTTCAAATGTCTGAAGTTCTTCAGCATAGCTACCTCTTTTTCCAGAATTTGTGGTTGCTCTCCACTGCTGTTCCACCCATCCCATGACTGCTGTAAAAAGCTGTACCTGGGGGCTGTGTTCATCCCCCTGTGCCCTCTGGGGCATTCTTTTGCAATTGACTCCAAAGTGCTGCACAACTAGTAATAATAGCTCTGGTTTTGTCAAAAATGAAAAGAAAGAGTTGTGGAACAAGAGAAAAATCATTCTAATTTAGTCTCAGTAATCACTTTCAGCTTTATATAGAGCAATCTGTTGAATCAATGCAGAGGTGGGTTTCAGCAGGTTCTGACCAGTTCTGGAGAACTGGTAGCGGAAATTTTGAGTAGTTTGGAGAACCGGTAGTAAAAATTCTGACTGGCCCCACCCCCATCTATTCTCTGCTTCCCAAGTCCCAGCTGATCGGGAAGAAATGGGGATTTTGCAGTATCCTTCCCCTGCCACGCCCACCAAGCCACACCCACCAAGCGATGCCACGCCCACCAAGCCAGAACCGATAGTAAAAAAATTTGAAACACACCACTGAATCAATGTATATATGAGATAAGAAAGCTTCTTTCCTGTAGTGTCGGAGCTAGTAATAAGAGTCCAACTGGGGAAATGTAAAGCCTGAGAAGCTCTGAGTTCACCGGTGAAAATACTTTATAAGAAAAATTCTTACATATATCTTCCTATTTCCATCTCTCATGTTGCAGTTCAAAAAGAAAACTCTGCAAGATTGTATTGCTTCACATTTTGCTCGGTATTGCATCGCAAACATATTTCTTGTATAGGGCATTTAAGTGGACAGTTACTTGGTTCACACCTAACTCTCAGCCATGTTTTTAACTGCATGATTTGTCAACCCTCACATTTTAACCCAGCCCATTATAAGAGCACTATATGTGTTTATTTATCAACCCAGAGTTTATTTTCTTTTCCAATAATCCAATAATCCTGTATTGGATTATTTAGTAATGTCCAGGAATTCTAATATCTCACATGGTCCTTGTTGACCCAGGCAATGATTGATCCAATACAGGATTCTATTCCTGTTTTCTCACCATATTAAATGGATTAATGGATACATTAATAGTAGTCTGGCTCTTCCTTTAAAGATCTGTCTGGCATGCATGACGCTTCTGGTAGAATACATTATCACCAGCACAGCTCTCAACTTCATCAGGGTATCAAAAGGCCTTTCCCCATGTCAAGAGTATATCCATGAAGGTTTTTTTTTTTTTAATTATTATGGTTCATCACATAGTCAGCCAGATGTTTAGACTGTATCTGGCATTTTTATCCATCAAGTCTTTCCCAAGGATCTAGCGTAGGCAGATGTTGTTTAATAGTGTTAAAGGTATTGTCACAGGATACAAGCTGGTCCAAGTAAAGCTGTCTTTTGCAATTGATGGATAATGATGCTGATGGTATTCAGTGGTGCTCCAGATGTTTTGGAATTGCATCCAAGGAACATATTACTGTTGGTACAAACTTTGCCTTTTTTTGCCGCAGTCATTCTACTTCTGTTTTCTGTTGTCCTTTTTTAATTAGAGGGTGTTGTTGTTGTTGTTGTTATTTTACTACTGAAATGTATATCACATTCTTCTCTTGCCAATCAAGAATCAGTTGGATTGATGTGTACCCTTGTTTAACACAATGTACATTTATTCTCTGCAATATATTCTGTATTTACACAAAGAAAGAAAGGTATAATTAATAATACGTATGCATAATATTTCACTTTAGAGTATTGACACAAATTATTATAACCCATAGCCTTATTCTTTGAGTCGGTCAGTATTATCTCCATATTGCAAGTATTGGAGCTAAGCTTTTTATATCAGAAGTTCGATTCGAACTAGGGACTTTCAAATGCAAAGCTCAGTCTCTTAGCTATTACAATGCACTGTGTCTCATTTGGACTATGTTTGGTACTCTGAGTCATGATCCTGTTCTGCTTCTGGGTCACTGCATCAAAACTGAGATTGGATGCCTTGTAACAGTACACTCTAGCATGCTAATTGCACTTGGGCAACTCCTGCCATAGAAATGGGATACCAGATCCATTAGGCAGACACTAAGCATTCAGAAAACATGCAGCACATTATCTCACACACATAATAGACAGGGATGCCTATTAGCACAACACTTGGTCAGCTGCAAAGTCTCGGCACTTTTTTCCCCCCTTTGGTTAACAAATTAGGGCCCAGTAGGTAGAATTTCTTTCAACAATGTCATAAAAAAAGCAACAGCAACAACTTGTCTACATTGCTATAAAACTGCTAAACTTAAAAGTATTCGCAAAATGCTTCAGCATATTTACTAATACATGTAGCACTTACACAGTTTTAGCTCTTAGAAAGATACATTTAGGTAGTTAAACATATATTTTTCAATATACCTCAAAACAGCATTGATTTGTACTATTGATTGTTTTTCAGCAAAGTAATTCTTTGTATTTTGTAATACTTTTATAATGTTTGGAATAAGTTATGCCATACTCTCTGATTTCTCGACTATTTTTTTCTTCTATTTAATCATGTCCAATTCTTGGAGTGCCAAGACAAGTCCCTGCAGTTTTCTTGTCAATTTTTTTTCAGAAGTTGCTTGCCATTTCCTCCTTCCTAGGGCTGAGAGAATGTGACTGGTCCAAACTCATCTTGCTGGCTTTGTGCCTAAGGCAAGGCTAGAATTCAGTTTCCTGGTTTCTAGCCTGATGCCTTAACCATTATGCCAAATTGGCTTTAATTTTCAGCTATAGCAATATACTAAATTCTGTATGGTTGCAGTGCCTCAGGTAGACCAGCTATGCAATTTGGAGCTCCTCCTATATTCACAACTCCTGCTTGATGAGCAGCTGGCAGTCGTGCCTAGGAGGTCCTTTGCACAGTTTTATGGTTGTGCACCTGTTGCACCCGTTCCTGGATCAGGAGGTTCTGCTCACAGTCATTCATGTCCTAGTTGCCTCTAGATTGGAGTACTGCTATGCACTCTGCAGGGGGCTGCTCTTGAAGAGTATCCGGAAGCTTCAACTGGTACAGGGCAGTTATGTGTGCTCTCCGAGCTGCATTGGCCATCAGTTTGCTTCCAGGTCCAATTCAAGGTATGTTTTCCACTTTTAGAGCCCTTTCAACTAATACGGTTACCCATCTCGCAATTGCAATTCTGGGTAGCTAGCAGAGTTAAACAATACAATATAAATACAACATAAAATACATTTCTTGTTATTTGTTATGATTATTACATTGAACATTTTAAAAAGAACTATAATTGATCTAGTGTATTTTTAATTTGATTTGTATTTGGACTTGACTTGGATTTGACTTGTACTTCAAGAATGTCTGTGAGCAGCTTCTTTTTGAAAAATGTGATCTATAAATAGATGATCTGTAAATAAGTATTGCTTCTCGTGAACTGGAAATAGTGATTCCATTAATGGAGCCTGAGGCTGAGATCATATTGTTCTCTTTTACAGTTGTATAATACCACTGACTTGCATTTAGCTTGTGATCTATCCATTTCTTACTAAGTTAATGAGGAGCCGTGGGGGCACAGTGGTTAGAATGCAGTACTGCAGGCTACTTCTGCTGACTGCCAGCTGACTGCAATTTGGCAGTTCGAATCTCACCAGGCTCAAGGTTGACTCAGCCTTTCATCCTTCCAAGGTCGATAAAATGAGGGCCCAGACAGGGCTGTAAAATACTGTGAACCTGTATATAAATCTAAGTGCTATTACTACTGCTAAGTTGACTACCTTATGATCTAAGATTCATTTCACACTAAAATTGGCTACCTTATTATATACCTATGTGTTTGATTCCCCTGCTGCCTCCCAAAAAAGAGAACTTCCTATTTTGTTACATTTCAGGTAATTTTTAATTGTATATTATGTATTATTATTACAGTACTATCTTCTGAAGTGTTATTTCTTACTTATTTCTCCTAGCTTTTTGTCCTATGCAAATGTAATAATTTTCTCTGCTTCATTTAAGTAAATGATAAAAGATACTGTAAAATTATTGGTTTTGCAATCCTCTACTCAAAACTTCTTTTCAGTCTAATGAGAAACTAATTGATGGTCACCCCTTGAATATGCTTTTCAGTTAACTGTGACATTATAATCTAACAGTGCTATAAATTATATTTTACCAAATACATTAGATTATATTATCAACTGAGTTGCTGAAATCAAGATAAAGTAGCTTTATCTACTTTAGATACACCAGCATCAATAGAGGTCATTAATTACCCAATCAAAAGGTATGATTAGGAAATAATCTGGGCAAGATCATGCTGTTTTTTTCTTTCTATTACCAACTTCTTATCACAATTCTTACAAATTACTTTGCCATGATTTAATGATCTTCCTTAGTACTGAAGTCATATTCCAATATTCTTTTCTATAAGAAAAATGTTGGCTTCTCCCTCATGCCTGTGGAATTCATCTTTTTTCTTCTGAGAATACTTTAACAAGTACTTTTATGATGCTATTATCACTTATCTTTGCTACATAATAGATTAATCATTAATATTTTTTTTATTTTAAATGTTTTTGTAAAATATTATTTTAATTCAGGAACTTCCATGTCCTTTGCCGAATCTCTCTAACAAGGAAATGGAAGAAGTAATAACTATGAAGTCAATGCAAGATTCTCAGGAGTCCATGAGAATAGCCTGGCGTTACCAGAACAAACCAAAGCAGGAGGTAAATAATATTTCAGAATTTTATTGTAAACCTTCAAGATTTTAAAGGGAAATTCTACATTAACAAACATAAAACAGTGTTTGGATAATTTCTGAACATTTTACTTGAGGGATGTGATGCCAGTGTAGAGCATTCTAAAACTTTTTCTTAAAATGAATGTTCTTTGAACAATCTTAAAAGTATTCTGTGAATTGCTGTTGGCTTTGGATCAGTTTAGTTTTGGAAAAGAACTAATATTCTTTTCATGGATTGAGAGGAAATGTTGACTTTGAATATTACATTGAAATAATTGGGAAAGAAATCAATACAAACTTTTTCAATAAAAATTGACAGTGCACATGAGCTTTTAGTGTAGAAGTTGTTGAAAGTTGTTTAATATAACATTGTTGAAGTTGATCTGTAGTACTCACAAAAAACAAGAGCAGAGATCAAAATGGACCAAATGGTATGCTGACTCTAATCGACTAATCTAATTTGTATCTTAATCTGTCAAAATAATGAATTAAAGATCAATATAAGAATAGATGATGTTGAAGCCATTTAAAACAGGAAAGACATGTTACAAAGTACCATGGAAGTGTCTGGAAGTATACTATTGGAAGTATGAAAAAATAATTCTTGCTGGAATGAGAAAAAAAGCATTAAATGATTGCTGTAAAAAATGAGGATAAAGAAAAGATAAGCTTGAATTATAAAATGTTTTCCATGAATATGGAGCTGAAGATTGGTTATTCAAATAATAATAAATATATATTTTTTAAAAAAATTGATTTATATGCCGCCCTTCTCTGGAGACTCAGGGCGGCTTACAATGCGTTAAGCAATAGCCTTCATACTTTTGTATTATTTTTTTATATATATACAATGTCAGCTTATTGCCTCCACAATCTGGGTCCTCATTTTACCTACCTTAGAAAGGATGAAAGGCTGAGTCAACCTTGAGCCTGGTGAGATTTGAACTTGCAGTAATTGCAGGCAGCAGATATAAGTGGATGTTAATTAGTCTGCTGAGCCACCAGAGCTCCTAATAATAATAATAAAGTATAGAATAAACTAAATGCGTAGCAAATTGTTCAATATTGGACAGAATAATAGACAAGGATATATATCTCCTTGGTTGTTTAATAGATGGATCAATGAATGTATAAGATATATTTGTACTCACATTAGATGTATGTTGATTGGGACCATGAATGTGTATATAGTTTTTATACAGCTAATGCTACATTGTTGGTTGAGATCCCAAATTATTTTCAGTGAATGCTGGATGGATTGTATGATGCAATATGAATTCAACATTATTATATGCAAGACCATAGTTGTTGTAAATTATAAATAAACGGGGAAAGGAAGCAAATAAATGAATTTGCGTAAATAGAAATGTTTACTAAAGATGGGGTAATTAATGAGAGAGAGAGAGAGAGAGAGAGAGAGAGAGAAAGAAAGAAAGAAAGAAAGAAAGAAAGAAAGAAAGAAAGAAAGAAAGAAAGAAAGAAAGAAAGAAAGAAAGAAAGAAAGAAATGCTGGCTTTGTTCTGTTTGGACCAGAACAAAGCCAGCATTTGAATAAACAGTATTGTCAGTCCATTAATACAGAAAACTAAATATTCACTAACATGTATGATCCATAGAGAACATGAATCTAACTGCAGTTCTTAGGGTGGTCATTAATAATACTTTCCTCTATGGTAATAATACCATCCCAAATATGAATTTGTTGTTGTTTTTCCTTTAATGATGTAGAAGGGGCATCTCTGATAGTGACTTGAAATGACAAGAGTTACACATTAGGCATTGAGAATAGCAAAAAGGAAATCAAGTTTTCACTAAAAGTTTGTTTTAGAACATTTTAGAATGTTCTTTGTTTTTTTTTTCTCTTCTTTGTCAAGTGAGCCTTGATTTTTTCCTTCTAGCCAATCAGCTGTGGCCCGGGAGGCAGTGAATAGATTGGGGGCGGGGCCAGGCAGAGTTGGTATTTACCAGTTCTCTGAACTACTCAAAATTTCCACTACCGGTTCGCAAGAACCAGGGAGCAACCCACCACTGATTTTATTATTCTGATGTAAATCAGATTCAGTTTTAGTCTAAAAAATAAAATTGAAATAAGATGAAGTAGTTTTATATGACTTGGCATGATTTATGTTCTATGAGGCTGCACAAAGTTGAGTATACTTTTCTATCAAAGAAATGATCTGCACATGGTAAAATGCCAAGAACAGCCTGTAGGACAATCATATAATCTCATCTGCAGTATTAATATGAAGGCTTCTGATGGGTACGATCCTAGTGTTTACTCTGATCTGTCTGGAAGATTAAATAGCAAATTAATTGCAGTTCCTAAATGACTTGCAGGCCTTATCTCTGAATATACACTACTTTATAATATTGTTTTTCCATCCTATTTGTTCCTCTCATTCTATAGCCCTTTCAATCTTTGCACCTTGTTCAGCTAGAATAAAAACTTCAAGCAAGAGCTTTTTAAAATCCTTTTCATAGCCTATATTACTCTCAAAGATCAATGAAATTCTTAAGGTGACGCTCTATTAGTTACAAAGTTGCATACCAATGTAAAAATGCATATGTGAAAGTGATGTGCATCTCTGGCCTAGTATCTATTCCTGTGTTCATAGCTGCTCTTACTATCCCAGTTTCTATCCACATTTAATCAGTCTAAATTATATTCTGTTTTTTAGATGCATAAAGAGCAGCCAAGATAGGCAAATTCAAATGTTTTGCATCCTTTTGACTTTATTATTTATTATTTTATATTTTAGACTATGGCAAAATATAATGCTAAGTGAAGTGATTGGAGCACTACTTTAATTTTCCTCGAATGCTTCAAGGTCAAAAACTTGAACTGAAAGGCAGTTGAAAACATTAAGGTAGTAATAATTCAAATCAATGTATTGTATTTGATTTGGTCTTTGGTCTTTCTTTGTTACATGTGCAGGTACACACACAAACACACAAAAACACTTTGTACACACATATTTTTATGTCTATATTTGTTTTTTATTTATTTTGCAGATATTTTGTAGACTACTTTTTATTGGTGTCTAGCTTCCTGTCACCGTCTTCTACTACATTTTGCTGAAGCAGCATCACTTCCCCTGCATCCTCTGATCATGTCAGGGCAAAATTCAAAGGCTATTTTGTAGAGCCAATATTGTAATTACTCCAATACAAAATAACACCAACTATAGTTAGCATTTTTTTAAAAAAATATAATGAAACAATCACAGATAATCAATGTTATTATTCTTGATTAGAGGTACTACAGTGGTAAATGCTTCTTTAAGGGTAGTTCCCTCAACTCTTAAAGACATTGTGGTTTATCCTTTTTGTGTAGTTGGCCTTCAGTTCCAAAGTGTCTTGGATGAAGCAGAATAACAAAGTTGTAAGGGACCTTGGAGGTCTTGTAGTCCAACTCCCTACTCAAGCAGGAGACCCTATGAAATTTCAGACAAATGTTATCCAATCCTTAAAAACCTCTAATGATAGAACAGCCACAACTTCCAGAGGTAAGCCATTTCATTGATTAATAGTTCTGTCAAGAAATTTCTCCTTAGTTCTAGGTTTGATCTCTCTTTGAAAAGTTTCTATCCATTCCTCCTTTCCCTCCTTCTAATAGGTTGACCCCCTCTTTGTAGCAGTCCCTCAGATATTGGAAGATTGATATCATGTTACCTCTAGACTTCTCGTTGTTAGACTAGATATACCCAGGTTCCTGCAACCATTCCTCATATGTTTTACCCCAAACCCCTAATATTTGTTGCTCTCTTCTGCACTCTTTCTAGAGTCTCAATATCATTTTTGTATTGTGGTGAGCAAAATTGGATGTAGTATTTCAAGTTGGTCTTACCAAGGCAGTATAAAGCGGTACTTACATTTCATAGGATCTTGAGTCTATCCCTCTGTTGATGCAGTGTAGGACTGCATTTGCTTTTTTTGGCAGCAGCAAAATATTTATATTTAAGTGGTTGTCCGTTAGGACTCCTAGATAGCTCTCACAGTTACTCCTGTTGAGACAGGTACTACTATTCTATACCTGTGCATTTTGGTTTTTCTTGCCTAAGTGTAAATCTTACATTTGAACCATCAAATTGTATTTTGTTGGATAGGGTCCGGTATTCAAATCTGTTAATATCCTTCTGTATCTTGACCCTATCTTCTAAGGTGTTGGCTATTCCCCATAGGTTGGTGTTGTCTGAAAATTTGATGAATTCCCCTTTTATCCTCTCATCTAAAGCATTTATAAAATGTTGAAGAATACAGGGCCTGACACAGAACCTTGGGGTACTCCCCTGCATGCTCTCTTCCATGTAGAAGTAGTTCCATTGAGGACTATACATTGAGTGCAGTTGTTCAACCAGTTATGAATCCATCTTAATCTTTCATTGGCTTTTGATACCTCCACCTATGGGAGTTTTCTGGACTGAGCTAGGAGCTTGGGAGTGGGGAGGACCCACTTCTCCTTCCTTTGGGGCTGGTTCCAGACATTCTTTTAGAGAAAAAGATCTAGCCGTAAACCACTACTCTGAATTTTGCCTCTGGGCTGAATTGCCTTCTCCTTCAGTGTTCAACATCAACATTATACTGCTGAGCAAGATCATCTTTTCAAAATAGGATAAAATAACATCAGTATGCTGATGATACTCAATTACACTTCTCTACCCTGCCAACCAAGTATTGCTGTCAAGATTCTTTCCCACTGTTAGAGACAGTGGGATCTGAATAGAGAACAGCAGCAACTAAATTCAGCCTTAGCAAGACATGAGTGGCTGTGGGATTTGGACTCCCCGGATCTAATGATTTTTCACTTTGAATGAAGTAGCATTACCTCAGATAAAATTGGTGGGCATTTGGGGAATTCTTTTGGTCTCAGAATTCCTGCTTGAGGAGCAAGTGCCAGCTATGGTTTAAGAGAACTTTGCACAAATCTATTTTTTTAAACTGTTCACAATTTTAGATCAGATCACTTATATTTTAGTTACCTCATCTTTGGATGTTTGCAGTATACCCCACATGGAGCTGCCCCTGAAGAACCTTCAGAACTGAGACAGCCAGGCCTAGGCAGTTTTGAATACACTACATGTAACTTCATTGCTTTATTAGCTATACTGGCTTCCACTAAGCTTCTGGTGCAATTCATCTATAAAGCCCAATATGGCACAGACCCAGGTTCTCTGAATGCCTGCCTGCCTCTGATTGTGCCTGCTCATCACACTATATCTGGGAGAAATGGCATGTGCTGAGTCCCTTTTTGCTCTCCTGTTCATTTTTTGCTTAGTTAAAAATGATTAAATCATCAACATCTCTGTCACATTTATAAATAAGCATCGCTGATAAAATAATTTGAAAAGTTTTACATAGTTTTATTATTTTGAGAGAACTGGAATGAACCTAGTGAACAACTACTTAAGTATAAGCCAGCAGTGTGCTGTAGTTGCCAAAAAAGCCAACACAGTCCTAGGCTATATCAACAGAGGTACAGAATCAAGATCATGTGCTGTGTTAGTACTACTTCATAATGTTTTGGTAAGGCCACACTTGAAATACTGCATCCAGTTTTGGTCACCACTATATACAAAAGATATTGAGACTCTAGAAAGAGATGTCTAGGGAACTGACGCTAAATCATATAAAGAATGGTTACAGGAACTCAGTGTGTCTAGTCTATTGAAGAGAAGAACTAGGAGTGACATAATAGCAGTCTTCCAATAACTGAGGGGCTATCACAAAGAAGAAGTGGTCAACCTATTCTCCAAAGCACCTGAAGGCAGGACAAGAAGTAACGGATAGAAACTTATCAAAGAGAGATCCAACCTAGAACTAAGGAGAAATTTCCCGACAGTGAGAACTAATAACAAGTAGAATGACTTGCCTCCAGAGGTTGTGGGTGCTCCATCACTAGAGGCTGGGTAGTCATTTGTCTGAAATGTTATAGGGTCTCCTACTTGAGCAGGGGTTTGGACTAGAAGATCTTGAAAATCCCTTCCAACTCTGTTATTCTGTTATCTTCTTTCCTAACTAATTGTCATTTGGGACAATTAAATAGCACGTGACATATAGTGATGATCGAAGGTACTGGTGAGGAAATTTCTCCTAGTAATAGTATCATCTCTTGTTGCTTTAAAGTTTAAACCCTTTAAAACTTTAAACAGGATTTCTTAATTGTAATTTAACAATTCTTGTTGTATATGCACAGTTTGAGCGGCAAAGTCAAAAAATTCGGGAGGCAGTTTAGCTATTTTCTATAATTGGCTAAACGTGTGAAATTCAAGTTTAAAAGATTGATATGTTTATAACAAGCACAGTTTTCACGTGCCACTTTATCTCTTTTCTTTTTCCCCCTTTTTAATGAATGAACCTTTTGTATTCTTAGGGCAATATATAAACTGTCACAGCATGAAATCAATTTTATGCCTTGATTCATCCTAAAACTGAGTATTTCTAGCACGTTAGTATTGCAATCAGAAACATTAATAGCAGACAGGACATAAAGGCATATTCTGTTCCATGGTAATGTAGCTTATTTCTCCTTGTGCATGGTAGTTGATAAAACCCTATTTATTCTTAAACTAAATTATCTTATACTTAAAAGAAACATATTTTCTTCCTTTTTTGCAGCCTCTATGGTCATGCTGCCACTAAGAAAGATTATTCATGCTTACTTGATTCAGGTGGGCTTTTTGCAAGCTTCCCCACAAGTCCTGGGAATGTGGTACATTGAAGTCTATTCATTGGCTTCTAACATAGACAGGCTTTTATTACCTAGTGTTTTATTGCAGCCAAATCCTAGATCTCCAAGCAGTTGTAGGCACTGCGCTCATTCTTTAAAATCAAGAAAGGTTATCACCTACCTTAATCCATGCAATTGTATGGATTAGGGACACCAGTATTCCCCAGGATTCTCAAAGAGGATCCTGGAAAATTCTTGTTTCTTCTTTTTTGCTGTTCTTACTGAATTCTCTTGGGCCTCAGTAAGGATTTGCATCTGAAATGGGCAACCTGGAGCTTTTCTCAATGAAGACATCAGATCAAAGTTCAGTTAGTCAAGGCCTTTCTAAAACATTAAGGGGGTTTGGGCTTACACAATAAAAAGATGAGCTCTGGCAGAGATTGCAGTAAAAACATTCTATCAGTAATCCGGATAAAGAATAGATTATAGGGCAAAGAACAGCCCTTGTTTAAATTGCTTTGAGAAGTCGAAAACTAAATAAATTGGAACTTGTGATTTATTTTTCACAAGGCACATATTTGGTTTTAGTTTGCTTAGTATTTAGAATTGGTCTATCATCTGACCGTATTTATTTTAATAGTTAAAAATCAGAAAACGTCTACCATGGTATTCAAGTAATTTTTAATATCTAATACTCTGTCTTAAAATACGAATAGTAAGTTTAAAAACCATTTTACTATTATATTTGTCTTTTAAAAAATATTAAGTTTTATATTCTTTTAAGTAAGCAATAATTAGCTTCTTCAGTCATTTTGTTTTAAAAAATACAATTTTCAATTTTGATCTGCTACTTTTTAAAATCCATAACAAATATAAGTATTTAACACAAAAGGATTTCTAAAATTAAATATTTTAGAAATATTTGGTGTTCTTTATATATGAATAACCCTCCCCACACACAATAGGTTGGAGGAATTAAAAGACATATGCCGAACTGGCAATATTGTAAATACTAAACTATGTCAAACAGTGTACTCTTTCCCCTCCCCCACTTCAAACCCCTTTAATTTAAAGAGAAAGCTACTATAACTGTTTATTATCATTCTGTACAATATCAACCTTTAAAAAAATTATAATCATATGAAGTAACCGCTAATTAATTAACTGAAACTTGTTTCAGGTTATGTGTAAGGTAATAACCATCATTGTTCCCATTTATTTGAAAAATATTAGTATAAGAATACAAGATGCGTGGTGGAGATTCCTTAGAAATTTCATTAATATATCTCTTCAATGGGATATCTCATTAATTTTTTAAAAAGAAATCTGAATATGGTTCATAACATGTACTGTTTTGCAATTCATTTTACACATTAAAATACAATACATTACAAAGGAAAAGTACAGTCTTAATCCTGTTATGAATATACATGTCCCCTATTATACTGAGAATAATCAAGGTGTTATATTCCAACAGATAGTGTCGGAAGGGGAGCCTTTTCCTTCAATTTCTCTGAAAGACTAGTTTCCTCAAACAATTTTCTTTTTTATTCATTGTAAATACTACTATTTTAAGAATTTATTTCTGAATTTGTTTGCTTTCCTGTTCCTTCCCAACCTTGTTTCGTTTTTATCCCATTTCTTTTAGATTAAGTCTTAAGTCAAATGTGTGAAAACTATCTAGCTGTAGGTCATTACAGAGACATTTTGGCTGAAGAGCAATGTAATGTTTTAAATGTGGAATCCTTGGTTCTCTCTGAGCTAGATGGGTTTTTTTGCAGACATGTCATTACCACACTACGTAACAACATCAGCTCAATGCTTTAAATAACATATTTAGATAAGGCAGCATTTAACAGTATCAATTCTTTCTTTCTACAGCAAGCCAGGCAAGCCACACCTTTTTTTTTATTTTTTTGTTTTTTGCTCCAGATCAGATGCAGGTGAAGGAGAATGGGAAAATCCCATTGTGCAAAGAAAAGTTTGTTCAGATAACATAAGATGAAGCCTATAAAAATATGTCCAATACTCAAAATTGTGTATATATAAATATCAAGATGTGATTAAGAATCATTTTAGTAACAAACAGCCGTTTTAAATATTATCAACAGCAAATATTATCAACAGCAATTGCGTATTTGAGAGTATGGATTCTGGCCAGTGGTGGGTTTCAAAAATTTTTACTACCGGTTCTGTGGGTGTGGCTTGGTGGGCATGGCATGGCTTGGTGGGCATGGCAGGGGAAGGATACTGTAAAATCTCCATTCCCACCCCACTCCAGGGGAAGGATGCTGTAAAATCTCCATTCCCTCCCCAATCCAGGGGAAGGTTACTGCAAAATCCCCATTTCCTCCCCATCAGCTGGGACTCGGAAGGCAGAGAATAGATGGGGGCGAGGTCAGTCACAGGTGGTATTTACCGGTTCTCCGAACTACTCGAAATTTCTGCTACCAGTTCTCCAGAACTGGTCAGAACCTGCTGAAACCCACCTCTGATTCTGGCCTAATTTTGTAACTGTTTTATTGAAGCACTGGCTCTTTTAAATGGGTGATTGATTCTGTCAAACTGACAGCAAAGTGCATGTGTGTTGAGAAGAGTAAACTATATGTCCACTGAAGTAGGGTTGATATGATCTTTGCAATATATTTACAGATATATATTTATAATGTTATCCTATAGTAATAGACTATATCAGTCTATATATATATATATGTGCTATGACTGCACATACAGTCATATAAAAAAAGAAAGTACATCCTCTTTGAGTTCTCTGATTTTACATATCAGGGCATAGTAAAAATCATCTGGTCCTTAGCAGTTCTTAAAACTAGGTAAATACAACCTCAGATGAACAACAACACCACATGACATCATTTCATCATTTATTGTACAAAAAGAAAGCCAAAATGGAGAAGCCCTGTGTGAAAAACTGAGCACACCCTTATAGCTTCCATCGGTAAGACGAGTCTAAGTAGCAGCCAGCTTCTGCTAATCAAGTGCCCTTGATCAATTTATCATCAGCAAGTGTGACTACCTCTATAAAAGCCAAAGTTTTAGAAGTTTGCTGGTCTCCAGCATTGGGATCTGTGTTAACATAATGCCAAAGAGGAAAGACATCAACATCAATGATCTTAGAGCAGCAATTGTTGCTGCCCATCAATTTGGGAAGTGTTATAAGGCTATTTCCAAACAATTTAAAGTCCATCATTTTACAGTGAGGAAGATTATTCTCAAGTGGAAAACATTAAAGACAGGAGTGGACATCCCAGCAAATTCACCCCAAGGTCAGAACATGCAGTGCTCAGAGAGACTGCAAAAATTCCAAGAGTTACATCTCAGACTCAGACCTCAGTTAGTATGCTAAATGTTAAAGTTCACGACAGTACAGTTAGAAAAAGACTGAACAAGTATGGTTTGTTTGGAAGGGTGGCCAGGAGAAATCCTCTAAAAAGAACATGGCAGCACATATTAGATTTGCAAAGTTGCATCTGAAGAAATGACAACACTTCTGGAATATTGTCCTTTGGACAGATGAGACGAGACCAAAATGGAAATGTTTCATGCATTATGCACAATGCATAATGCACGAAAATCAAACACAGCATAGAACAAACATCTCATACCAACTGTCAAGCCCGGTGGTGGAGGGGTGGTGATTTGGGCTTGTTTTGCAGGCGCACAACCTGGATACATTGCAGTCATTGGGTCAACCATGAACTCCTCTATATACCAAAGTATTCTATAGTCAAATATGAAGCTATCTGATCAACAGCTAAACCTTGGCTGACATTGGGCCAGGCAACAGAACAATAATCCCAAGCACATCAGCAAATCTACAATAGAATGGCTGAAAAAGAAAAGAATCAAGGTGTTGAAATGGCCTAGTCAAAGTCCAGACCTCAATCCAATTGAAATGCTGTAGTGGGACCTTCAAGAGAGCTGTGCATAAACAAATGCCAACAAACCTGAATGAACTGAAGCAATATTGTAATGAAGAGTGGGGCAAAATTTTCCATAGCAATGCGAGAGACTGATAAAGTCATACATAAAATGATTACTTCAAGTTTTTGCTGCTAAAGACGGTTCTATAAGTTATTGAATCGTAAGATGTACTTAGTTTTTCACACATGGCTTCTCCATTTTGGCTGTTCTCCTGTTTGTAAAATAAATGATGTGTAATATGTCATGTGTTGTTGTTCATCTGAGGTTGTATTTACCTACTTTTAAGAACTGCTAAGGACCAGATGATTTTTACTATGCCCTGATATGTAAAATCAGAGAACTCAAAGAGGGTGTACTTTCTTTTTTATATATGGCTGTATGTGCACAATTCTTTTTCTTCTCAACCTTTTTGTTTGTGTGGGTTTATAAAAAAGGCAGATTTGACTTCAAGTCATGTAACTGAGATTCATGTCAGCATCTCATCACAGAAAAGTACATTAAGGTGGCTATAATAAGCTACAATACTGTATTAGATCATCACTGTCAGTAACAAATATTACATACTTATAAGTCTCTTCAAGAGTTTTGAAATGTCTTAGGTCTGAAAAATCTTGAATGAAACAGGTTCAGCATCAGATTTCAGTAGTATAGGTAGTCCTCAACTTATGACCTCAATTGAGCCAAAAATTTCTGTTATTAAGTGACACATTTGTTAAGTGAGTTTTGCCCGATTTTATGACCTTTATTTTTTATTTTTTAATTTGATTTATATGCCGCCCTTCTCTGGAGACTCAGGGCGGCTTACAATGCGTTAAGCAATAGCCTTCATACTTTTGTATATTTATACAAAGTCAGCTTATTGCCCCCACAAACTGGGTCCTCATTTAACCTACCTTAGAAAGGATGGAAGGCTGAGTCAACCTTGAGCCTGGGAAGATTCGAACCTGCAGAAATTGCAGGCAGCTGTGTTAATTACAGGGTGCATTAAACCACTGTACTATCAAGGCTCTTGCCTTATTGCCCGAGTGGTTAAGTGAATCACTACAGTTGATAAATTAGTAACCCAGTTGTTAAGTGAATCTGGCTTTCCCATTGACTTTGCTTGTCAGAAGGTCGCAAAAGGTGATTGCATGACCTTGGGACACAGCAACAATCATAAGTATGAACCAGTTGCCAAGCATCTGAATTTTGATCACATGATCATTGGGATTCTGCCAAGGTTGTAACTTTGAAAAATGGCCATAAGTCACCTTTTTCAGTGCCGTTGTAACTTTGAACGGTCATTAAATGAACTGTTGTAAGTCGAGGACTACCTGTCGATGGCTTTGATTACCGGGATTCATGATGAACCCTAACAATTAGATGTCACTAGACACTTTGGCCTTTAAAATCATTGACAATTTGTATATTATATGCTATTCAGAGAATAACATTCATTGTATGTTTTCACAGGTAACCCACATACCCTTTTCAAAATTTGGACACTACTTTGATTTAACTAAAACAATAGCTCCAGAACTAATCCAAAATATTAAATGGGATGGTTTTTTCATTCCTGAAGAAGGAGGCTTGGATATTGATGAAAAGTCATGGTGAGTTCACAATTCTTGGGCAGAAAAGAAGGCTAATTATTAAAATATGTTGACTGGCCAAGAACACAAGTAAAACACTTCACAGTTTGCCAGTATTTTCACTGTATGTTGACTACACCTCTTAATCGCAAAACACCAGGGTTTGAAAATAATTCAGTCTTGTTAATTTATTGATAGATACTTTTGGACCTCACTAGAATTTTCTTTCTGTGCCCACAAAATACTAATATAGTTAATTCTCCTTACTAGCCAACTGTAATATTTGCTATAGCCTACTTTAAAGAGTTGACTCACTGTTAGACAACAAATTAAAAATGAGAAAAACCCTATTAAGATATTATACACAGAATCCAATTGTTAGAAATACTTTAATGTTATATTCTTCCATCCAGTATCAGTATATAAGTATGATATATGGAAAAGAAGGAAGGAATAGGCATTATGTGGAGGAAAAGAAAAGCTGATTATAACAGAGACACTTGTTCTGAAGGAAAAAGTTATAGTTCTGGTGAAGAATTTGCTTTCCCCAAGCTACATCAAATACTGCATTTTTTGTGGGGATGAATGCTTTGAATTAATGGAATTACAACTATTGAGATGTGAGGAAAAAACATTCATGGAGAACATGATTTACAGTCTGATCTGTAAACCACCCAGAGTCACCACATCAGGGAGATAAGACATATAAATTTAATTAATTAATAAAGTGTGTCATTTATGGCTTTTTTTCCTCTTAGCAATCTTAGCCATTAAAAAATCAAGTTGCCTCCATCTGATTTTTTAGCTACCTGGTTCTATAACAACAGCAGTTGGAGCCAGAATAATAAAATAAAGGCTGAAGAGATCTGCTTGTGGAAAAGAAGCTATTAATTCAACCCTGTGAGTTTCAAAACTCCCTTCAGATCTAGAGAGTTCCCACCTTTATGTCTGAAAGAAATAGCACTTCCACAAACATAGCTAATACACAATGTGTAATCCTCTAGGGGTTACTGTGATAACTTCACTGAAATTTGAAAGTGCTGTGGGAATTGCAGAAATGAGACTGGGGTAGGCACATGGATTATGGGGTATTCATGTGTCTTCTAGGTCTAGTAGATTTAGATAGGCCTATTCAGGTTAATAATGACAAGGATTCACTTGGTTTATTGAAGTACCTCTCTGTGGCTCATTGGTGAACTAAAGTGCTGGAACTGCAGGAACAACCAGAATAGTTGTATTATATTTATTATTTTATTTTAAGAAATTCATATTGCCGCCTATTCACACATGACAACTCAAGGCAGCTTACAGGAATTTAAAATGCTGCCACATTGAGTCTTTGTTAATTAACTTGTTTAAAGACATTTACTTCTTATCTCTTACATTTGTAAAATTGAATGTTTGAATGTTTCCGCTAATATAAAAATATATTAAATAAAATATTCTGGCTCTCTTTAGTAAAAAGGCACGTGCTTACACCAGATTGCTCCATTCTATTCAAAAAGTCATTTGTCAACAAGGATACAATGGGTCCACTTTTCAGGTATTTTCAGTTTTCAGATATTTACAAGCATATAAGATTCACATTTTTATAATGTATGTATGGATGATTCAGCAACAAATGTGTTTGATTCCAAGCACTGAAAACAGTTTCATAATTGTTTTTCGATGACAACTTATGAGAGACTTCATTAATGATACTTACATTTTTCATTTATATACTGTATACTTGTGGTTTGGAAAAAATACAAATGTTTAGTGCATAAAGGGTTAACTTTACTATCTCATTCTCTTAGAAATATGATAATGTAAAACTCTAGCAGTTGAACCTCTGATCAATTTCTCCTTACAATTCTACATTCTTTCTCTGTTTTTTTTTATTTTTGTATTTGTCAAGCAGAATTTTCCTGTTTAATTTAATTCTCAGCTTATACATAGCTTTACGGGTAAGCAGGTTTTTTCTTTAGAAGTAGCAGTGCCCTTTTGGATAAGTAAATTGGTACCTGATAGGCACCTCTGCTTTGGTTGCCATAGCAATAGGCATGTCATAACAGTTCTCCTAGTACAGTATGTTGAGCTGTTCCTCCAAACATGATGACAGGTCCTTTGGAAGCAGAAATTCTTAGAATATTAGAAGCAACTGCACCAAAGTGACAGGAAAATCCTGACAGCACATAGCAAATAAGATGTTTCTGGAAAAGAGGTAGGTTTGTTTGTTTTCCCTTGATACTGTGAAAGAGATTAAAACAGTATTTAAGTATGGTCTCTCATTATTTTTATTAGATATCACAAGTGGATGAAACCACTTTTAGGTAAGAAGAGCAGGCCATTGTATGATTTTTTTAAGAAAAGAGAAAATAGTATTCATTATATAGTATTCATGGATATTCATTTTATCCATGTTTGATTGAAGATCAACTTCAGAAAATATCACCTGTAGAGAGATTTGTAATGTATTATTTTTTGCTTATTACATTTATACCTCACTTTTGTGGATACTGTAACAGTTCTCCTTTAGCGATTCACAATCAATATAAAATATTGAAATAAAAAAGGAATATTTTATTTATGCATAAACTTCCCCCCTCCGTATGTATGAATGAACGTATAAATGAAAATTGGGAGGGAATAAGGAATATATTTTCTTCTACTAAATTTATTTTATTTATTAACTTTGTATCATGTCTTTCTATGAAGTGTGCTCAATACAGTAATACTGTCAAAAAAGTAAGGTTAAAATCATGATCTGTTTATTCCACATCAAACCTATTTTAGCATTATGAAATCTATAGTAGGTAAAATCTGATCAGGAGCAAGCTGGTTTCTGAAGGTAATGATCAGTGGTGAAATCCAATTTTTTTTTACTATCGGTTCTGTGGACATAGCTTGGTGGGCGTACTATGGCTTGGTGGGCGTGGCAGGGGAAGGATACTGCAAAATCCCTATTCCCTCTCCACTCCTGGGGGAAGGATATTGCAAAATCTTCTTTCCCACCCCATTCTGGGCCAGCCAGAGGTGGCATTTGCCGGTTCTCCGAACTACTAAAAATTTCCACTACCGGTTCTCCAAACTGCTCAAAATTTCTGCTACCGGTTCTCTAGAACTTGTCAGAACCTGCTGGATTTCACCTCTGGTAATGATCCTTTTAGCAGATGAGTCCTATCAGTAGATAATTTAATTACTTTAGTTAATTGCCTTTTTTAAAAAAAAAATTACTTTATATTTTTGACAGATATTTTAATTATTAAAATTATGTTATACACCATGTGGTATTATGTTATACACCATGTGGTAAACATCAAAAATGTTTATTTTTTAAAAAAATCATTTGTCGTACTTCCCTTTTTTCCTTTACCAGTTAAACTAGAAAACTAGTATAACTGTTTGGACTATAAATTATATTTAACTAGTTCAAAGACTCAATTAATTTTAATTTATTAATATAATATGATATGCACTTCAGGGGTCTTTAGGTGGCTTACAAAATCCAAAGACATTATTATTATTTATTTATTAATTCAATTTGTATGCCGCCCCTCTCTGAAGACTCAGGGCTGCATACAAATAGAATTAATAAATAATTAATAATTAAATAATAAATAATTAAATAATAAATTTAATAAATTAAATTTAAAACAGTTAAAACCCACAGAAATAGGCAGCCTAGACAAAAACAAAATAGGTAATATTTATTTATAGATGTTCATTTATTTAGATTTATATGGTTGTCTATCTTGAGTAATAAAATCAAATATCATTATATAAGATACCCTGTTTCCCCGAAAATAAGACCCAATCTTATATATATATATATTTTGCCACCAAAAAAGGCACTAGGTCTCATTTTCGGCGTATGTCTTCCACCTGACTCACCTCATGCTAGCGGCATCGCCAGCAGGAGCCCGCTACCGGTGTGTGGGTGGGTGTGTCGGTATAATCAAAACCAAATATAATTAAATGAATAAATAATTGATAATTTAATTAGAAACTAACAGAATAGCAAGGGATCTTGGAGGTCTTCTCATCCATAACTAAATGTTGGATTGATTAACTTCCAGAAGCAATTTCTTGTTTTTTTTTTTCTTTTAACTGAAACAAATTACAATGTAATCTTCAGTACCATGTTTTACTTTTTTTATTAAATCAATGTATTGACAGAATTATTTATAGTCACTTCAAGCACAGTTATTCACATTTTTATGAAACAGTAGTATAATATGTATATTACACCAGACACTTGTAATACGTATCTGTATCCCCAAAAACATTCCAACTGTTTTTATCTCAAAACTGTTTTTATTTAGATACTATTGGAATGCTTAAATTGGCCAGCTAGAAAGGCACCTGTGGGTTTTTATTTGTTTGTTTGTTTGTTTTGCTTTTATAATTTCTTAACTCAGAACTTACTTTCTCTTCATTGCATATAAAATAACAAATTGCCCCAAAGTTAGTTTTTTCTTCTTGAAGTTTCAGTTTCCACTAAAATCCTTTTTGTTTTTTTCATATTTGATAGAAAAAACAAAGGAATGTGTTGAGAATAGGAATTCAGAGCCTTGGTTCAGTATTATGGGGTGATGATATTTGTAGTACTGAAAATCCAGAAAATCTGCACAGCCTCACCAGATTTATGTATGCTCTACGTGGCCTCCTGAGAACATCATTATCTGTCTGTATCATCACTGTTCCAACTCATCTGATCCAGGTAGGTTTAATCCAGTTACTATAATCAATCATGTTAGATACACAGGGTCAGCGGATTATTAGTAATCAGAACATGCTAGAGGAATATGACTCAATATCCTACTTCAGTGATTCTCAGCTTGTGGTCTGTAGACCGCTGGAAGGGGGCTATGATGTCATCATAAGAGGTCCACCAAGTCTTGAAGAAATGTTATGATTTAAATCTTGAGTTACATCTTGGGCATCCGTGGCCATGGTCAGTGGCCACAAAAGGTATTTAAAGGGGATCCGTGGTGAAGAAAAGGTTGAGAACCTCTGCCCCACCTTCTTGTGGCCTTTTTCCTTTACTAACAGATAATTTTCAATTTCCTTTTTATTTCATATAGCCAAATTAAAGTGGGGTGGGTTTTTTTGTAACATTCTCTTCATAATGATTCCTACTTCCTAATCATTCAATAAACAGAATGATTCCTAATGAATTCAATAAACAGAATTATTAGGGTAATTCCATCCTGCAATGGAACTTTCTGCTTTCTTCAAATGACCACTGCAGAAAGCAAAGGCATTCTAAGGAATGATATTGGATCAGCTGCATGGGATGGTCCAGGATAAGGAAATAGGGAAAATGGAAGCTGGTGCTACATTTGTGATGTGCCTTTAATAATATATTTACTAGGACTTATTTTTTTATCAAATAAAAGACACAAAAGACTATTGTTTTCTAAAGAGAGCAATAAAAATATTTGGGAATCTACCAATTTAATGAACAGTCAAATTTTATGTTTCTGAAACCAGTCCCCTCTGTCAAAAGATGATACCTTGATTGTGATTTTGTTTTAAGTTTCTGAAATGTTTTCCACTATGTTGATGATTTGGCTTTGTAATCCCATGTGTTGTCTTTCTATTTCTAGACCTAAGAATAGGGAATAGTTGTTTTAATAATTGTGATGTGTTCATTCCATGGGCTGAAACTTAAGGAGTTTGTAGGAATAGTTAAATTTCCAGGACCTCCTCTCTGTTAAGACATAACTTAATAGAGTGTTTAAATTGCAGAGCAAGCTGTCATTAGGAGGAGCAAAGCGTCTGAGGTTTTCCTATATTACAGACTACTCAGTTCCCAGAGCCCTGCTGTGTAGTTGTTCCAGTCTCCAAGAAGCCTGTTAAAGAGCCCCCAAGAGCATGTGTCCAGCCCTCCGTGTTAATAGTTAATTGGTGAGGATGGCAAGATGAGAGGACAGCCGAACATGTGGTCTCTCTGTCTCAGGCACTAGTCAGACTTTTTAGTTCTAATAACAGCAGCTGCTCACATTCTCACTACTCAGCTTCTCACAACTCTGTTGCTGGGATTTGTGAGTGGATTAGAAATGTAAAAAAGATCTTTGTCTAAAAGACAAACAATTTCCTTTCCCTCCCCTCTTTTATCTATGCTTCTATTTGTACAGTACTGTATTGTAAAGGTAATAGATTTATTATTTGGTAGCCTACCTTCATGAAAATTCTTTACAAGTCATGTCAAATAATTAAAGTAGACTAAAATGAGCAAATTTAGAATCATAGTGTTTTTTAACATTTAACAGTCAAAATATTGTTAGTATAGATAGTGCAATATTTCTAAAACAATTTTTAAAAAATAATTTATGTATATTCTTTACATAATACAGTATCTTCACACTTTCTACTCCTATAAATTTAAACTAGTAATTTCTAATTTTAAGTAGTTTATAGTATAAAGAAAAATCTATGTATAATATGGATTGATAGATTTGTTTTAAGATATATTCCAAATCATCAACAATCAAAGTTAGCTGTTAAAGAAAGGGAAGCTTACGAAAGTAGTTAAACGAAGTATAAGTAAATCCAGATAGAAAATCAGTAACTATCATGACCATGGGAACATAGAGTACAAAGATCAAATTACGTTAGTTATTGTATTAGATTGTATGACATCTCTTTCAACAAAGTAGCATATGTTTACTGATTAATACTTTCTTCTTATATCAAGCTCTGCCAAACATACCCTTCAAATGTGTTTTCTTAATCAGGAAAATATACAGCAATGGATCTAGAGCTAGATATTAAATAAATGGAAGATGTTCATCTGGGGATTAGGGGCTCTAAGGAAATTTTCAGTTAGAAACTGTGGAGACTGCACTTAGAACATGTGGAGCTTTGATAATGTAAACTGTTTCTGAAATCCCCCCTTCCCATTGAAACATCTCAGTTTTAGGGAGAGGCTTTTTCTGTGGCTTACAAAAGTATAGTCAAGAAAAGAAGAGGCAGAAAAGCACAAATATGCATAAGTGACAGGCTCTTGATATTCACCACAATTTGCAAGATGTTTAACAATAATGTATTGGAAATGGAAATTTATATCTTACATCATGTTCTATATTGTTCAGTTCTGCACTGACCATATAAAATTCATAGTTTATTTGTTGAACATGTCTCATAAGAAAATGAAATTAGAAAATATATTACCAATTTATGCTAAAAAAAAAAATAAGCTCCAATATTGCTCTCTTAAGTTTCTCCTGAGGTTGGAAAAAGCCTTGGCAATGGGTTGAAATGAGACATGGGATGCTGGAAAAGGCCTTGCTCTTGAACTTGAATGATTTCTTTTTCCTGTGGTAATTTTTTATGCTTCATCCGGCCCTGTTCATCATATCCACTAACTCTTGGAAAGCATTCTCATGGGGGAAATGAAGGGAAATGCATTAATTAAGGCATTTTATTTTTGCTTTTTCACCTCCTCACATTGGTGTGGAATAAATACAGGCACACAAGCTTATATAGAAATGCATATAGGAACAATTTGACTTCTGTTTAATTGAAGAGGTGGGGTTGATAATATTGGAAAAAGTAATAGAGCTTTATTTAGCAGTGGCCTAAGTGGTGACAGTAGTCCTTTCTACTCTGCACAAGAAAAGTATTTCTAGAGTACAATTAGCTCAGATCTCCCAATTTTAGAAGAAATGTTAAAAAAAATTGAAAGAGAATTTAAAATTCTCAGAAGAACCAACCTAAGGAATGGCAAATTGTGAGCTGTGACTTAAGAAAAAAGATTGAGAAGATATATTTGATAGTTTTCAAATTCTTGAAAAAAAATCATAAAAAAGACAAGTAATTATTTTTTTCTGGCTGCAAAAGATAATAACTTAATTATATAAAATTATAGTACAATTAGACTAAATATTGAGAAATTTCTCTAAATTCCTAACCAACAACAGGATCAGGGATTAAAGACCTCTTTCAAGTATAATGGTTGGGAATCTGCCTAAGAACATGCAGTATCTTTTTTAGCGAAAAAGATTTGAATAGATGAATCATTGGGCATGTTCCAACTTGCAAGATTCTTAGATTCATTATAAATATGCAACTTGAAATAAGATATAAGAGAATTGTAAGAATATTTGTTATGTTTGTGCAAGGCATAACAAGGATGAAAATTGTAATGTTAATTATATTGTTAGATATTTTGTCACATTATTGTTAATTCTCAGCTGTTTGGGCATATGGAATATTTTGTCTGCTAAGCTAAGGTAACTCAGGAATGGAAATTAATATTAGTTAGGCAGAAGGTAGGAAAACGTGTTTTGAGATAATTTGGACAATAACAAGAAAGGAAGAGTGTAAATCTTTAAAATAACTTATTAGGGATTTAACTATCTGTAAATTTGATTATTGAAAAGGTTTTTAAAACT
The DNA here is from genome assembly GCF_029215685.1 of Pituophis catenifer annectens. Classification (NCBI taxonomy): domain Eukaryota; kingdom Metazoa; phylum Chordata; class Lepidosauria; order Squamata; family Colubridae; genus Pituophis; species Pituophis catenifer. The sequence goes on along the minus strand of NW_027256881.1, from coordinate 259,024,358 downwards.
TTTGGCTTTTCAAGGGTTTGTAATTAACATGAATTGATACACTTTTGAAAATCACCAGAAAGTGGTATGTTTTTTAAATGGAATTAGATAAATCTTGAATTAAATACATGTTATAATGTTACAACTTTACATAATCTTTTGTTTGCTTTTTTTTCTAACTACCTAATTGTTTAACTCTTTTTAGATCAGTTCTGTTAATTACATGAGAAATTCAATATAAGAGAATGCTTCATGTTTAATAGTGTTTTTGTGTCCTATATAGTTAAGCTTGAAAGTTGGGGGAGAGGTAAATTAGCTTGTAACCTCGTTCTGTTCCAGACGGATGATGGAAAATAGAAGCTCTTAGCCACAAAATGTAACACTTAGAATTAATATTTAATTAGACCATCAAATTGTATACTCTGGCTGAAAGGTTCCAAGGAGTTGTTAGTGCCACAACTGACCTACAAGTTTAATAATAACTCATTTCTTCAAGCAAGTGCCAGTTCAGCACAGTGGAGCCCCTATAAGAAAGTCCTGAGAGATTAAAACCAAATGGCAAGCAAGGAGTCCTGGGATGGAGCCTTCTGGAAATCTGGAAGCTGGAATAGCTGTTTTCAGCCAGGATTCAGATGAAAACAGTGGGTGAAAAACCTGATCCCTTCTGCTTTGGGGGCTTAGGCAGAGTTCAAAATCCTGAAAAAGATATTTATTAAATCATTTTATTTGGCCATATCAGCCTGCATTATAAGACAAATAATGTTTAGTTATATAGTGTTCTTTTATATTAATCTTTCTGTTAGCATCTGTTTGAAATCTGTGTTCCCTTCCCCCAGGCTTGTATATACTATTTTCTTTGTGACTGATGAATTTTTAGAGAATATGCTTCGAAACCTAACTGAGTTGCATGTGCTATTGTGGCCTTCTGGCTTTTAACTTTACATATAATTTTGAATTTTTGTTTATCTTATAAAACTTAGCATGTATCCTTTTGTGCGGTTTAAAATATAAGAAGCTATATAAGAATGTTTCATTGTTTTTCATTCTTAAAAATTCTTCCACTGAAATAAGTTCAGAAATGTGAAAACACCCAGCAACAGATTGAAAAAGGAACAGTTTGCATTATTTATTTATTGCTTCATAAATAATTAAAGAAAACTAGTGACTTCTTAAATATTTACCGTAAGCTCATGAGGGCCTTGCCAGCAGAGGGAGTAGTCATGTCTTTAGTCAAATTGCGATTGATTTCCAACCTATTTCATCGTTTTTCATCTGGTCAGCTGTGTTTTGTCAACCAGTTCCTGATGATAAACTGTACTTTTATACTCAATAAGGGGTTAAACTGATTGTAAAATATTTAAGTTTTCTCTTCATCATAGAAATCAGGTGGAGGATCTATTGGATAATTAGTTTCCTGGTGATTGTATATGTTGGCAAGTACATGCTTAGTACAAGTACATACCCAATATAATGTATTTACTTAATCATGAATATATTATATTTGAAATAACAAATGTCCAGCTATATTTCAAAGTCATTATGCCTAATAAATAATTACATTTAAAATCTTTAAATTAAAATTTTAACAGATGAAACATTATTTCTATCTTATCCTCCCATTCGTACTACTCAAAATGCAATATAGTTTTCAAAAATATGGTACCATTTCTTAACAATCTATAATTTACATGTTTCTGCTGCTGTAAATTTAATATTACTGGTACCTGTTTTGCTTCAAAAGGAATGTTTTTTTCTTCCAAAGTTTAAAAGTTTTAAGTTTTAAAATAAATTAACAAACCTCACTTTGAGGCTTGCATTCCCTTTTGATTGGGCTTCCAGTGCCATATGATGGCAATTCAGGACTAGAACCACTCCGTTCATGTTTCTCTCTAGCTTGTTTGTTTTTTTTGTTTAATAATCAATTTCAATTTTCTCACAGGAAGTGACTCTGGGTGACGTACAATAATCAAATAAAAACAATTCATATATAATTTACATCCCCTCAATTTATATATTTAAATCTTTTTCTCCTTTTTTTCTCTCTCAGGCCTTCTCCACTTCATTGGTGTCTCCACTGTTTATCACTGATTATTTAAAATTCTGTAGGAAGTTGTTCAAGCAGAATAGTAAAAAAAAAGTTTTTAAAACACTCTTTTTCATTAGGATTTCTCAAACATTCTCCCATGTTCATCTTTTCTCTTCTTGATTCTTTTTTCCATTTTTCAAATCTCATCTCATGCCTATGTTTACTCAGAACCTGATGAGCGATTTTGTCAATAGCCCTTAGAAAATGGTAACATAAAATATTAATACAATAGGAATTATATTTACACGTTGATTCTTCTACAGTAAGAGAGTTATAATGATAATTTTGCCCTTCATAATTTATGTAAGTTTTTAATAAGGGTAAAAATAATGCTTAATTTTATAAAACTCCAAAAGAGTTAAAATCTCTTTTTCAAATTAGCATTAAATAGATCGCTTTACAGTTCTTTGGGAAGAGACCAATATTCCATATATGTTACATATAAATTGTCATTTCTTAGCAATTTTACTTTTGAATATTTTGGAAACTTTAGGGTGAATAATGCCTGGATTTACTGATCTGACAAGTTTCAAGTTATCAATAATACCATCTTGTTACCAGCATCTGCAATTCTGTAGAATCCTTTCCTGAGAAAATACATTCATGATCTGGGTCTACCACAGATCTTCTGTTTCAGTTACCTCTTTCTCAACCATTCAGAAAATATTTTATTGTTTGCGTTAATGTGTTATATAAAATCTTACAATATTTTCTTGATTCCACTTGTTGATATGTTTCCTGACACATGGATTACGTTACAGTTTTTATTTATTAGTCAGTGACCAGCATGAAGAAAAAAAATACAATAAAATAAAATGTACAAACATAAAATGAATAAATAGAATAAAATAAGTGACGAGGCATTGCACATACTGAGGTAAAATTATTGAATAAAATATGTATCTAAATTAAAAAGGGAAGTAAATGAAGATGAGCAGCCATATAAATACACTTTCATTCCTGATATCTCATAAACTGAAATTTTATTACCGTACTTTTCAGAGTATAAGACGCACTTCCCTCCCCACCAAAAAGTGGGTGAAAATTGTGGTGCATCTTATACCCACTGGCCCACACCCTTCAGCCATTTTTGGCCTCCGTGCGTCACATTTTCGGCCACCGCATGCCCCATTTTAGACTCGTTCCACTGCCGATCGCTGCCTCCACATGTCGCGCTTTCGGCCTCCACACACCCCATTTTTGGCCTCCGTGCATTGCATTTTGGGCCAGTTCCAGGCGGCGGGGATTGGCGGCAATAGAACCAGCCAAAAATAATACACGCAGAGGCCAAAAATGTGATGCGGGGAGGCAGTGATGGGCTCTGGCGATCCCTGCAGCCTGGAACAGCTGATTGGCTGTGTTCCTGGAGGATGATCCAACCGCTAATCAGCTGTTCATCCTAAATCAGGCTGCGATAATGTGCTGAACCTAAGCAGCCTCTTTGCTGCAAGGACGCTAGCCAGATGAATACCGATGGATGCTGGTAGGCAGAGACAGAATTTTTTTTATTGTTTTCCTCCCCAAAAACTAATGTGTGTCTTAAATTCCAGAGCGTCTTATACTCCAAAAAATACAGTAATTTAGTTTTGAATTTTCTTCAAGATTATAATAATTAACTAACTTCCTTTTTAAAAAGTCTTTCCTAGCCACAACTGCCACCTGTTTCTCAAGTAAGAATCATGAGTCCAGAAGGACTCCCAGCTTGTGCACCGTTTTGGGCGGTTCAACCTCATCCAGTACCAAAAATGGTAAAATCCCAGATCTGTAAGGCACTAAAACAGAAACCATTCAGTATTGTATGGTTCAGTTTAAGCATGTTTTATCTCATCCAGACCTCCACAGCCAAATATATATTATATTAATATATTTTTCATTTCATTTTATATACATGTGAATGATTCATATCACAGTTGATACTTCATAATTCGTAGAAGCTATATATGAAAAGATTCAATATTTATAGTGGTTTTAAGAGCCAGGATATAATAAGTTATGACTTCTCAGTCATTCTTCAGAATGAAATTATGTTCATCCTTACTCCATGATGCTGTTATTTTAAAGAAGTGAGCAATTTCATAACCAAAATTCAACAGAAGCTAAAAGATTTTTTTTTAAGTTAAAATGTGGCCTGCAGAAAGCAAAATATTGCCTCTTCCTATTTTAAAAACATAAAATAATTTGGGTCACGAAAGCAGTGGTGGGATCCTCTTAGTTTAACAACCGGTTCGGTGATTTGCACACTGCGTGCAGTTTGAAAAAATCTTCACTTCTGCATTTCTTCGGAGGAGAAACACAGCTGAGGCACGGCAATCTGCTCTGTCGCACAAATCAGCTAAGAAGAGAAAGGTGGGAAAATAGTGCGGGCAGGCGGGTGGGCCCATCTGATTGTTGGAGCAAACCAGTTCGCTCCCAGCTGATCGTCAGAGATACCGGTTCGCCCGAACCGGTCCAAACTGGTAGAATCCCACCCCGGCATGAAAGGCTGTCTTCTCCCATATAATCCAGAGACGTACTGGCTGAGAATTTAAATTGGATGTTGATGTGATTAACCTGTGAGGTTTCTAGCATATAATTTATGGTTAATCCTTAACGATCTTTTCCAACTGTTTTAAGATCAGAATCTCTAAATCTCTCTCTCTTTTTTTTTGCTGAAGTGAAAGCAATAATAAATCCCCCTGATGGATGCCTTATAGGCATCCCAGACAGTTAATGTATTATTTGAGTTCTGAAAAAAGAGAATCTCATAGGGGAGAAATATTCAAATAGTTGTCAAATTTAATGTTTAGAGTCAGTGGAGTTTGTTTATTTATCACATTTATATGGCCACCCATCTCACAAGAAGTGACTCTGTATGGTGTAAAACAATCAACAAAAATAACAGATATAAAACCAATCATTATAAAACTATAAAAGTCATTATTAAAAATGAAAAAGTATAAAAAATTAAAATATACAAATCAAACAGAGTAAAAAGTTAACACAATAGAACCATCTAAGAATATTTCTGGGTCCCTGAGACTCTCCATACCTGGTCTTAAGGTACTTCTGGAATAATAATAAGGATGGAGCTAACCTGGCTTCAGGAGGGAGAATATTCCATTCTCCCTGCCATGGCAGAGAGAATGGAACCCACAAAATATGATCCTTGAGAGACGGTACTCACAACATGTCTTCTCTGGCAGAACTAATGTGACAGACTAATGTAATGAGAGGCAATTCCTTAGCTAACCCAGTTCTATGCATGAAGGCTTTAAAGGTTAAAACCAGCACCTTAAATTGACATACTGAGGCACACTGGCAGCTAAGGCAGTTTGTGTAGTAGTGGTATATGTGGTCTTCTGGGAACATGCATAATGACTTTGCCACTGCATTCTGAACCCACTGAAGCTTCAGTGGCAGTCCCATACAGAGCACATTACAATAGTACTCCAATCTGGAGGTGATCAGGGCATAAGTGCCTATGAGCAAGGTTTCCTGATCCAGAAAAGTACACAATTAGCACATAACATGAAGCTGTGCAAAGGTCCTCCTAGTCACAACTGTCATCTGCCACTACAAGCAGAAAATGTGAGTCAAGGAGGACCAAATAAGCCATAGTTCTAGAACCAACAGGCCCCAATCAAATCCTCAATTTTGCCAGGGTTCAGCTAAAGCTTGATGTTTCCCAGCCAGGCCCTCACAATCTCCAGGGGCAGAAATGTATAGTTGGTTTCATCAACAAACTGATGATATCTCATCCTATAGCGACTGATGAGCTTACCCAGTGCTTCATGTAAATGTTCAATAGGAGAGAAGAGAGCACTGAATCCTGAAGCACTACATATACTAGAGTCTAAAAGCATAACATCTCCTCAATTATAACTGACTGGAATTGACTCCAAAGAAAGGAGCCAAACCAGCACAACACTGTGCCACCTACTACAGCCCTCTGAGCTGATCCAGAAAGATACCATGGTTGATGGTATAGAAACCACAGGGAAATGAAGTAGGGCGATAATCTCTGCCCATACCAGAGATTATCCAAAAGTGCTACCAATGCCATTTCAGTCCCAAGTTTGGCACCAGATTTGTTCCTGTCAATCTGGCTACATTGACTCACTGGCCTAAGTGTTACTATATTGTAACTTCCACAGAGATAGGTGCAGTGAGTTTCTAACACCTATTCTTAGGTCATACCCTGAACAACCAGAAGTAAGCATTAGGAAGCGACTCAGACTAAACTCACCATGATTTTGCATAGTATAAGAAAGAAGTGAGGTAAACTATGACAGGCTTTCAAGGTTCTGTTATTATACCCTTCAAAAATAAAGCTAAGTTCCAGTAGTCCTTGCATTGTCTTCTTCCTGATCTGACCTACATCAAAGGGTCTACATTTTCCCAGCATTACAGTCATCTTCACTTCAGTGAGCATACTAAATAGTAGTTACATTAAGAAAAAGATTTAAAATGTAAATATCAATCTAAGTCAGCGGTTCCCAAACTTTCTCATAGTGCACCTAGCAGTCCCCAAACTGTGTGCCATGGTGCCCCGAGACACTGCAGTGAATTTACTAAAGGTTCCTTTTATTAAATAATCCTGCAGCACCCTTGTGAGTTTGCTCCTGGGGCTCCACAGCTTACAGTTGAATCTAAGTTGAGAGGGGGGGAAAAGAATACAAAAAGAAATATCCACCCCAACTGTGCTGTTATTTTTTACAAGGGGGGAAATGACTACATTTTACACCTCTAGTGTAGCTTTGGTTACCGTCTCTCCACAATCCTGGGAATAAAAAAATAGGAAAGTATCTACTAAACTCATTAACAGCAAAGAGACAAAAGAGAGTGAATATATAATATATTAATGAGTAATATTAACATTTACTTGTTTAGAACTTTACTGACAAGTTTTGGAAAGCTTTACATAGCTAGAGAAACGTAGTTGTTATTAAGCAATTTTACAACAATGAATAAGGATTTTTATATATTATATATTGTTGTTTTACTAGCTAATCTGATCTCAAGTAACAGTTTAGTATTCTCTATTTTGCAGCTTCTACCAATAAGGGACTTGATTGGGGTTTTTTTTCTTTCATCATAGCTTGAGTTTTTAAATGAGTCCTGTTATTGTATCATCTTTGTAATTGAAAATGTACCTGTTACTAAAAGTTGCAGATCGTGTTCTTCTTCTTCAGGCTGACAAGCTGCTGAAGCCATATAACGTTTTCATAAACCGCTGAAAATAGACTGTATATTAAAAACATGCTATTTCAATAGTTCATAAAAACATTGTTGGGTCAAGGAAGGAGAATGCCATCCACCATTTTTAGTAATAGGTAACCCGATTGTAAGAACATGTTATTGCTAAATCATACATTCTTAACCTGGGGCTGCTTGTAGTTGCCCCTAAAATAAAAGAAATTTGATGGTAGACTTAAGGGTGGAATTGGCAGATTATTCTTGTTTTTAAGAGATTCCAGATTTTTATCAAACTTTCTTTATAATACAGTTTGTCATTTTAAATTATTTTCTTCTTTCATTTCCTTATATTATGAATAAATCTTTTGACTAAGACAGCTGCTTTTGTGATTGATATTCTATTATTTGGAGATTATATCATTCCATGATCCATGATCTATTTTATTATGTGAAATGCCATGTATCTATACTTCTCTTCTAGTTATTGAAGAAGGCAGAGAATTGGTAGAAACAATTTTTTCCCTAGGAAATTAGTATTATCACAGGTTGTACTTTATCACAGGTTCCATCTGCAACCTACAGTACACATTTGTGTATTTGGATCTAAGGGAATCAAAACCTGTTTCACTAGACATGCAAGACTTATTTTACTTACTATGCATAAAAAAGAAAATATTACAGTAGTTATTTTGGGCTTCCCTATATTTAAAAGCCAGAATTGTAATGCTATATGCATTCAAGAAAATATATCAGCTATAGAGCCCTATGACATGGGATCTCATTATTTGGACCAACTGCCTCTTGTGGTTTATGCTGCTCAAAGGTATGTACTCCAGATCTACCCCCCCCCCCCATCAAACTGTCATCTGTTGGGACACAGGAAGCACTTTTTCTGTCACAGCAGCAGCTTCCTTGAATGAGTTTTTCTTCTGAGATCCAGACAGTTCCTACTATGATAGTTTTCCAGAAGACTTTAAAGAGTTGTCTGTTTCCCAGGCTTTGGGAAAGGGTGGATGGAATCCCCTTATTACAGGTGTTTTATGTATGTTGTATATGTTTTGATGAGAGTTGCCATTTTATTAATTCCTGTTTGTTATTTTCCTTACTGCATTTGTATTATCTTACTGCATTTTGTTTGTTTATTGTGAGCTGCCCAATGTTGCTTTGGAATTAGGCAATGTTGTAATCAAATCAGATAAATAGATAAGGCATTTTGCTTTCCATATTGTAAACCCACATCAAGTATCCAGTCCAAATCAGTGTGTCAAAAAAGTACTTAAAATAAACCTCAAAATTTTATTAAAACTATTGTTTGGGAATATTCTACACTGGGATGGTATACTTATCCAGATAGTTTATCAGTCAAATTTTCAATAACTTTCGCTATTAGTTGCCTATTTTGCTTCAGTTTGTCACAGAAAAAACAAAGGTCTACATTTTTTTCATAATAATTTTATTAAAAAATACAACTACAGCATTAAAACCTTTCGTGGGATAGGCTGCTATATCAATTAGATAAATAAATAAATAAAAACAAACTAAAATCATCTTTTGCTAAGGAGTGAAGACAATTCATCCATTGCTGTAAAACTTGTCAATCCAAAGGTTCCTCATAGCTGAAATGCAGTTAACAAGCAGTCTCCAAAAGTGATTGGTTTGGAGCACTTGTGGGCAATTTCAAGTCCTCTCCTTGTCAAGAGAGGAATTACAAAGAACCTGTCTGATTACTGGCTCTTCATTGCAGCAGTCGTCAGCTCTACTTTTAACAGATTCATATTCAGTTTGCCATTTCTTCCCCAGAAGATCACAAAGGTCTATGTTTTTTGAACTTTAATTGCCTTTTAATCATCTAGGTTGTGTATTTTGTTCCCATGTCTTACAGAATAAAGCAATTATGGAACGTATTACCCACTTGTCGGATACAGTAATTGGGCTTGAATCATTTATCGGGTCTGAGAGAGAAACCTATCCATTCTACAAGGATTATCATGGTGAGTTCTATCCTTAGCAATACCACATTCCACCTCCCCCAAAAAGCTTTTTTAAAGTGTTTTAAGGGCATTTATTCTCCACTTGGAATATTTGCCCTAAAGTAGCATTTGAATTCTTTTTTTTTTTTTAAATTAACCTCTTAGTTAATCTTAGTTCATCTTGCAAACATTACACTATTTTTTACTACAATGCATTAAGTTTGCTAAGGAAACATGGCAACTCCTTACATGTTGTCAAGCTGTATTACCAAGGCATGGCTCAATCAGATGTACATCTCAAGAGACAGCCTTTGAGAAATTCGCATGCAGGGAAGCTTTGGCAATCATCTGACCGGTGAGCTAAAATTGACATTAAATCAATATTTTGATCTGCCAAGTTATAAGTAGAGGAAATGCAGAAGAGTTATATATTTCACTGGGCAGGCAGATGAATGATATAGTACGAAGAGGAGTTTTATTTCTGATTATTTCAAATTATTGATTTTAAGTCACATTTATCAGAATATCCGAAGTAGGAACATGAATATAAATGTATCTCTGTTATAAACATTTACCTTCTCATTACCTTTTAATGGTTTATAATTGAAAGTCTGTTTTTTTAAAAAAATCTGGGCTATTTGTACAAATATTTGTAAACATACTTAGAATCTAATTTTAGGTGGTTTTTTAAAAGACAGTGAAAGTTTTCATTCTGCTATTTATTGATAAAATTATTTCCAACTAATCTGGGCTGACATTTTGCTAGATGCACTTCTTTTAGATTTGAAACTGAACTCGGCAACAGATGTTAAGTGCTTATATACTGCCTATGTTCAGAGGAGCAAAATGTCCCCAACTAATCAGTAACTGTCATGTAGATGGCAGCTGATAATCATTCTCCCTATTTAAATTATTCTGTTTTTTATAACTTTTTATTGCTTCTAATAATTTTGAGGGAAATTGCATCATTACATCATACCACAGTTGCTGTTTTTCAGATCTGTTTTGAGAGTTAGCCCTTGTAATTGACATTTAGGCATTGAAATTCGTTTTATGGAAATGTCTGATCAAAAGGTTTAGATTCAAATCTGAACCCTCAGTAAATATTGTAAGAAAGCAGGGATGTAATTAATTATATTTTTCACTTGTCAAGATCTATGGTACTTCATGTTTAATATTCTGTAAAATATATAAGCAAATCTATATCTTTATATTTTTATAGTTTTCTCTAAAATTGTCTTTTTTGTTAACAGTGCTATTTTTCTATATATTTTTCTAAAATGTTCATTTTAAATATTTGAATAATTCTGCCCCCAATTAAAAATACATTTGTATTTCTTACTACTCTCATAAAGAGGGAACATTTAACTATTGATTTGTACTTGTTTTCTGAATAGTTTTTATCCCAGAGCTATAATTGCACTCAACAATGAACTAAAGGGCCACTATCAGTGAGCTGTTGGACAGCATTACTTGGTCTGTTGTGTGGATGTTTGAGTGATTTAGGGGTGGGGAATTTGTGATGGGTGGGGGGGTGTTTGGGGATTGTTATGTGTGTTGGACCTGGTCTTTGGGTGTTAAGTGAATTTCGTTGTATGGGTATACTGTGTATACCTGTATAATGACAATAAAGTAGTAGTAGTAGTAGTAGTAGTAGTAGTAGTAGTAGTAGTAGTTATTATTATTATTTTGCATATATAGCTTATCCATTTACCTTGTACAATTTTGAACAGTGTGATAAGATGCTTATGCCTCCGGCATTTTACTGAACAAAATTGAAAAACTTCTGAAGAGTTTCAGAGCCAGTTTCTGTCTTAGTGTACCTACCCTATACACACTGAGCAAGTCCTTCAAGAATATATAGCCCTCATCTAAAAATATTTATAATATTTATTTCTGAAATACAGTTTATTAGTCAATTGTATTACTGTAATCTCTATTCTGAAATACAGTTTGTTAGTCAATTGCATTACAAAAATTGTAATACAATTTTTCCACGTAAAGTTAAGTATATTTAATAACATACTAAGCAAGTTCAACAACAAGCAAATCCTGATTTCTTGAAAATTAAAATATGGATATTGATTCATTGGTGAGAAGTAATGGAGAACACAGATAATCTTTAGTAAATAGGAATATTGGAAGTTTATGACACTGAAGAATATATTTTATGTTATTGTGTTAATCATATCTGTGCTTCTCACTTACCATTGCTAAATATATTATTCTGTGTTTCCCTGAAAATAAGACCCTGTCTTATATTTTTTTGAACCCTGAAATAAGCGCTTGGCCTTATTGCCATGCAGACAAAAGCCCAATTGGGCTTATTATCAGGGGATGTCTTATTTTGGGAAAACAGGGTAGTAATTATTATCCTGAAGAAAAGTTTTAAATGCATAAATAAGACAATTATATATTTTGCAAATGTTTTCTTTCTATGCTTTGCCTCCATTATCTCCCAATCTAAAGTGTAAGCATTTTTTGAAGCTGAAATGTAATTTGTTATGAGAGTCACAGTTACCCAGAAAATACCAGTGAGTGACCTAGCTTCATGCTAGTGGTGTTCAAATATACAAGGCTACATTTATATGGGGACTGTTAGTTTTATTGAAGTAATTATGACCTACTTTCAAGTAATAGGCCCAGTCCAGTTATAATGGTCATTCAAGTGAAAACAATGGACTATTAGTTTTATTTTGTCTTAAGACATAGTACATACCAAATCAAGCCACATATATTTAAACCTATATATTAATTTTGCATTATATTTGCAAAAAAGCAGTTTCCTTACAGTTAAGAAAAATACAAATTATTGCATTTTCCATATTATTTTGAAACTATGTAATATTTGTTCAATGGTGTTCTGCCTTTTTATATTAAGGTATATTTATTAATTTCTCTCTAAAACATTGAAACTTAGTGTAACTTTAAAGAGTTTTCATGGTTGGAAAGATTGTCCGTTTTAATCTCGAACTATTTGATAAAACACCATTTGAATTGCATATATTTAATATTTATTCTTTAAAAATAAGATATAACACAAGCGTTACTGTTGTCTCTCATAAAATATTTCTCAATTTCTGTTGTGGAAGAAGACCAGTTATTGAAAGTCTATATTAAGCTTCCTAGAATCCGTCCAGCGTCCTTGTCAAAAGAAATCAGCTTGAGATTCAACTGACAGAATGCAGAGCTTGCAGTGTGCCTAGTATTGTTATAAAATTCCAACATACTCAACGGATGTCTTGCTTGCAGAAAATAATGTGCATTGTATTTATAACGTGATTAAAATTTATCTAACAGCATGTTTCACTATTCTGGTTTTCACACAAGTTTAAAAAAATAGTTATCATGGTACAAAACAAAATACTTTTCTTTACAGCTTCAGTGGTTATCAGTAACCTATGAGCTTTGCTTTGCTGGCTGCTTACTGGTGCATTTAATAAAATAAAGATCACTCAGTGGTGCCGTGGGCAGCATGCAAGGTGATAGCCATATTTGCTTACTGTAAATACAAGAGAAAATCACACACAAACCGGCTGTAGTTTTGACAAGTATTAAGATCCCTCTTTACATCTGTACCTTTGTACCAAAGTGCAATTAGTTTTCCTCACACAAGGATTTCTGTTTATTTTATTCTGCTTGATTACTTTTGTATAATCGTATCGCTTGCTTCATTGCTCCTGGTCGTAAGCTCCAGTTTAAGAGGGGGAGGATGAGTGTGTGTAAATATACTGGATTTTTTTGATATAAGACTTTAATTCAGGCATTTGGATAGCATTATTTTCTTAATATTTTCCTTTTCAAAAGGTTTGGTTCACATACACCAGATTCCTCGGCTTAATAGCTTGATCTGTGATGTATCAAACACAAAGGACCTGGCTTTTAAATTGAAAAGGAAGCTGTTTGTTATTGAGGTAAGACTATGGAATACTATTTGAAAGATGGAATGTATTAAATGTTTAAACATGAATGTTTAAAAAGTAGGCCACAACCTGCAGTAACAAAGTATGACATACATATTTCTAAAGATGTCAGAAGCATATTTAATTAAATGTTAATGATTTGCTCTTAGCTGTGTTGTTAAGTGGGAAAGTGCCTAGATGCTATTACTCCAGTTAGGATGTTAATGTGCAATATTGCCTAAAATTGAGCATGGCATGAGGGATAAATGTCTTTCTCATTATTCAGAAACAATTTCCTTTGCATTACTGGAATCACCTTTAACTCTTCCATGTCATTTTAAATATAGGATCATTTACATTAATGTTCTTAAGTAAATTTTCTACCAAATTTAAACTTTTCCCCCCTGACCTTCCATGCAGACAGTCTACACAGAAAGCAATAATGCAAAAGATTATTTCATTTTAGTCTTGCTAAAGAGCAGACCACTATTAGGCAGACATCAATTAGGGTTGATGTATTTATTAACCAAGTAGATCCAGAGACTGAAAACAAAAGTTGCTTTGGGAGTGAAGGAATCCTCACCAGTACAGTGTTTGCAGGTTTTAGACAAAGACATAAAACAGTTAAGCAGCCCTGACAAATCATTTAGTTTAATCTCTTTCAAGTGAAAAGCTGTTAAGCAGGCCACTTGCCTTAACTGCTTGAACCCATAAAAGGAAGAATTGCCACCAATATATTAGCATATTTTTAACTTCATCACCAAATGATGGTCAATGTGGCTTGGCACTGCTTTGGTGTTTGGGATTTCACCCTTAAGTGACCACTTTGGCCCTTATTTGACCCTCTGCCCTCTTTAGCTAGCCACTTGATAAGGTAACCTAAGGATTCTCTTCCAGTGCCCCTCCTCCACATCTCTCTCACTGTCTCTTCACAATTGCCTGTTGCAATAACCTATAAATTGTTGAAAGGAGCCCATCAAGTGACAAATTAAAGTGCCCTCCTCCTAATAATGGTAATCAATGTCCTTAATCATCTAGTCCTATTGAAAGCAGTTAATAGTTAATCAAGGAGCCAGGTTTTCTACTAGGATATCTCTGCATCAGTATTTCAAGTTTCTCAACTTGAAGAAATGTTGGCTTCAAAAGCTACTTGAAGACAAATGTTTTTCTTTAAAGAATTTGTGCTCCCTCTCTGTAATTTTGAGTTTTTAGAAAAGAATACATCTAATGACATAAAGCACTGTATTAGTACAATCCATTTTAACATTATTTCACTGCATCAAGAAAATCTATTCTTCTTTTGAATCAGTTGAATAAAGGAGTTTAGTATTCATGCAAGATTTTAAAATTCAGAAAAGGTGAATTATTTTCATTGACACAGAAAACAGACAATATGTTCCTGCTATATTAAATTCCCATTTATTGTACTTTGAGCTGGGAGGGGGTAAATCCCCTTACAATATAGACAGTTCAGAACATTAACTCTGTTAGCAAAATCTCTATACTATTTCCTGTTATTATAATTTTCAAATGAAATAGCTCGCAATAATAAAAATAAAGTAGCCAAAAGGGATGAAAAGTAATTTGATTTCTTTTAAGGAAAAAGAACTACCGAAACACACATGATTTTTTAAGAATAATTTCAGCCCACCCTGATAAAGACTCTGTTCTTTACAAATTGCTTCCTGTCTAAAAAGAGAAAAATATTGCTTCATAACTCATCAGTTTCTTTGCATTTACCATTTTGCCCTATTCTGCTAAACTTCTGCTTTTGCTTTTAAATTATAGTACCATTTTGAAGAAACTTAAGCAAAGGAAAATATGCACTGACGAAACAGTTGATCAGGTTACTATTAAAGTTAATAATGAAAACAGGAAAAATTAAAATCATTTTAAAAATAGATAAGTATGAAACTGAATGAATTATATATCTCAAGGCAGACTTTTTAAATAGGTGCCTAACACATTGAAAGAGTATAGAAAGTTACATAAAACGTTCTTCAAACAAATCTTCAGTGTAAGATTAACAGTTTTCAAAAAGAATGTCCAATATATTTATATTGTCATTTTGTTACACCCTTGTGTGTGTGTGTGTGTGTGTGTGTGTGTGTGTGTGTGTGTGTGTATATATATATATATATATATATATATATATATATATATATATATATATATATATATATATTTCAAAACAATATTAGAGAAATACTGATAAAGGAATTCATAATTTGAAATCAGAACAATTTCATCTATATTTTTATCACATATCTGTTGATTTTCTGTAGTTTTACAATGTGTTTCTTACAAATAAACCCAGTTTTGCAAGGGGAATTCCTTCACAATTCCTTTTCATTGGAGCATTAGCACTGGTTATTAACAGATTTTTCTTTTCTAACTAATATTTTATATGTTAAATACATGAGTTAAATACATTAAAAAATCTAACTTAAAAAGTACTTTTGATATTCATCTATAACGTATATATTTTGAGCAACATATAGAGCTTGAACATTAAACACTAATACATCAATATTTATTTGTTATAATTTATATAAGCTATTGATTATCTTTACAACAGTAACTGTGTATAGTGAAACATTTACCTAACATTTCATTACCTGCTTTTTCATTGCATGTTTTAAACTTTTAGAGAACCTTTTAAGTGCCTGTCTTTTCAAAAAAGCTCATAGTTTTGAAGTTACATTGTCTAATCCTATTTCTTCCTACTTTGGAATCTTAATTAGAAGGAGATAAAGACCATCATTTGACTAAATTATTGTCTTGAATCTGTAGCAAAAGGTATAATCCGCAATTGGGCCAATTAGTGTACCCCATCGTTAGCTATGCTGAAAAAAGCAGCTAGATTAGATCTGACACCAGCCTAGTTCCCACTGTTGTTTTGCCAGGTAGGATGGTCAGACTTCAAAGAGCTTGAGGCATCAGCAGGGCAAGGTTTGAAGGCCAGCTTAGGTCCGGTTGTTAATCTCTCTGTAAAAACCACAGCAGCCATCACACAAAACAAGCTTATACAACATAATCATGCGGTATTAAAGTTTGGGTTGAGTCATGCCAATTTGCCTTTGATTTTCTGATGATTGAATAAAAGATGGCTACATGACTAGACATATTCCCAAAATTTACTGATTAGATAAGTTCCTCAAACATTTAAAATATTTTTTTTTTATTTTTCAATTAAGTATATGACATGCTATTTATTCTGACGAATCTTTCTGACAGGAAAGTATATGGAACATACGTTATGTATTGAATACTTGTTTCTCGTCATTCCAAAGGAATATATATAAAAGTTAAAAAGAAAAGCTAATGATGGTATATTGTGCTTATTATTATTTTCTATTTAAATATTGGGTGACATGCTTTTCACTGATAGTATTACATAACTGTTCTTTATTTCTGCATTTTGATATGTTAAAATTTTGGAGAAATTGTGGCATATTTCTATTCAGAGAAACCTCCAGTGCTACTGTAATATTATTGCAAATGATTAAAAATAGTGTCATAATGCCTTTCCCTTTGACAATTTTAGGTATATGTATTTTTCTATTTATTTGTTCAGTACCCCTGAGGTTTGAGTAACAGGGCATCAAGGCTAGATTGAAAAGTTGAGAAACATCCTGAAGGAGTCAGTTGCAGATAACCCACTCCTGTGCAGACATGTTTATATATTGGGGGGGGGGCAGTTAAAATAGTACAAACTATATGGTGTAGTGCTACATTTTAGAAAAGATAGACTGGGTACAGATAGATGCTAAAGCAATTTGATCTTCTCACTGTGTTGCATGTTTGTATCAACTGAAGCAGGAGGCCAAGTAAAGAATTCAGTGATATCCCTAACATAGCCTTTCCCTGAAAAGTAAAACATAACTTAGGCTCAAGATTTCTCATATCAACTATATAATTTATCTGTCTTTTCTCCAGTTGTCATTGCATCAGAAATCATGATGAACAACTTTTACAATTCTTCCATGTATGAGTTTATGCCATTATTTACATTCCTTTGTTCAAATTTTGACCATGCTGATGCGTAAAGAAATAATCTAATTATTAATGAAGGCATTTGACCAACCCAGATTGGATCCTGCAATAATCTAATTGTTTATGCCTATACTTCGCAATTTTGCCCACTTTGCCAACCAGCCTTGGATTTAAGACACATAAATGCTATATATTTATGGATCTCATTCAATTTTAAGTTAGTCAATGACAGATTTTCCGTTGTCTTTATCTCTTAAGGAAAAAGTTACATTTTATGGAGAAATGGATTTTTTCCTCTCCATCTTTAAGAATATTTTGTGGACTGTTATTATCCATAGAATATTTTTTTCACTCTCCTTCACTTCTTCATTTAGTAACAGAAATGCTGTCATAAGTCGAGGATTAGCTGTGTTTTATTTCTGTCTATGATCCATTTTACCCTGCATATAAAGTCTCAAAATAATGTACAAAAGTTGAAAAATATGAAATATAAATTCCTAGACTAAAATAATGCTTTTATTTGTTTCAACCATTTGTGTATATTGAAGATCCATGAAAAGAAGTCATGCAATATACTGTATACATGAAAGAGAACACAGAGAGTAAGACGTCAGAGAAGAGAAATCTCACCTTTCCCAAGAAGAAGCATCTTTCTTTTTGGAAGAGCAGGAAGGAAATAATCTTTTCCTGTCCCTTCCATAGAGGTAGAAGCTCAGGAGATGTCATAGAATGATTGCTCCCTGCATTTTTCTTCCCTAAAAGAGACAGAGTTACTTCCCTTTGTCTTCCTCTGATCAAAGAAAGAAGCATTTTTTTTTCTTTGCTAAGGCAGGCAGGGAACAAACTTCTCAGTTGTTTTTTTCCTATAAAGTGAATGTCAATTATTCTGTGAATCTTGTTCCCATTCCTCTAGTTTGGTGTAGTAGTTAAGGCATCTGGCTAGAAACCAGGAGACTGTGCATTCTAGTTCCTCCTCAGTCTCAGAGCCAGCTGGGTGACCTTGGGCTCACTTAGCCCTAAGAAGGAGGCAATAGCAAACCACACTGGAAAAAGATCTTGCCAAGAAAACTTCAGAGATTTGTCCAGGCAGTTTCTAAGATTGGACACAATTGAACAGAAGAAATATAATGAACGCTACATTCAAATCCTTTCACTTTGCATGAGTAAGACTATTTTAATGTTCTTCAGTTGTCGCTGTTCAGCCACTTTTAAAATGGAATTATGTGTGCCAAATGAACTTTATATGAGAGGAGAAAAACTTGGGTCATCCCAAACAACCTTTTATAATAGGAACTCTGGGCAATTTCTGACTGACAGCAAATCTTCAGTTGTTAAAAAAGTGGAACTATTACAGAAAGAAAGAAAATCTATTTATGCAATAATATAGACTTATATAATTGGAGAACTAAACATTTGTTCTGAATAAGCATAAAAGTATTAATGTTTAGTATGTAGCAAATTGCTATTGTGAGTTATACTTATTAATTTGACAACCATATATCTTTATTCTGTACTATTATAGGCTTGTTGTTTTATATTTTTAAGATGTATGCTGCTTGGTGACTTGTTGAGATGAGCAGCTACAGAAATTAAATAAATAATTCAGACTGAATTGTGATGACACTAAAAGAGTCCAACGTAAAAGAATTACAAAATAATTATTTTTTTATTTGGATAAATCATAAGCATTACTTAAGTTTTTGCTTATATATATATTGTTGTCAGGATCTTCATGTTGTACATGTACTGTACATACATGCATACATACTCATTGGATCTATGCATTTGGTGCTTTCTTTCATATGTTGTTGTATATAAAATTATACAAGTATAATATGAGTTCACCCAACTTTCTTGAGCAGTAAAAACTACTAGGTTCAGATGATGTTTATTCTACATTATTTCCATCTTCTAGCAAGTTCAGTTTCCTTTTGCTCTGTATAGTATACTTCATTGAATTGTTTTGTCAGATGCTGTCAAGCCAACCTACCATTGTTAAATATAATCAGACTAAACCAATTTGTCATAAACCTTTCTAGGAAAAGGAACAGAATATGAATGAAATCAAGGATTTGAATTCAGTATCATAAAAAATGAGCCCCCTTAAAGAAACAGGAGGACAAACAGCAGGACAAACAAGAAATATATAGCAATTCAATTTGAGGCCTACCTAGTTTTAATCCTGATTCGTTCCTCTCACAATACTAAACTTCTTTAGGTATAAATGAAAAAAAAATACTTCATGTATTATTTGTTGATTGCATGCTTAGTAAGATCAAGCTATTTTTTCTGAACTAATACATTTTGAGGTTACATCATTTTAGAATTATGTAGACTAAAAGGTTCACTGAACAGAAGGCACTATGGAAAGCAACAGTATTCTGTTTTGCTGTCATTCTCTTCCTTATCAGCACCTTTGAAACAGTACTTCATACACAAAAGAGGGAGGATTTGCAAAACTGCAAAAATAAATAAACAAAATATTTACCAAAAAAATCTCCATAGAATAGTCTACTATATACAATACAGTCAGATGAGCATCGCCAATGGTGATTCACCATGTGCATGGTCTGACTAACCTTTGAGGAAAGAAAAAAAACCATGGAAGATAACCACATTCTGGAACCTTTCCAGACTGCAATGTTTTTCTGCAGGCCTTACTTGTTTCTTGTAATATTAACGTTTTATCCCTATTTGATGAGAAGGAAAATTATGATAGACATTATTTCTAAGAAGGAATGGTTTCCACCTATTCAGAAGGACTCTCCAGGATTGCACCAAGATATTTGCTTGTGTTTGTGTACCCCTTCCCCCACTTCCAAGAAAATACGTTCATTATGCTGTTTTAGGAGGATGGATGTTTTGGGAAGGAAGGATATTTGGGGGATGGGGGAACTGGAGTGAACTGGAGCTGTTAAGGAATCATATCGGTAGCTTTCTTTGCTGCAGGTCAAATACTCTATTTTTAGTACTAGAATAAATACTTAGATGTATATTTCATTCTACAAATCTGTTTTCTTGATAGTCAATAATAAAATACATGTCTCATGCTTCAAAGCAATTTGCCAAATGAAGTCTATGTAGTTATAGTAGTGCCTCTGCTGACAACCCCTTAGTTTTTTAACACCGCAGTGTCCCCTTAGCATCTGGAAGATTGATCCCATGCTGAGCAGCCTAGATAGATGGAATTTGTCTGTTGTTTTTGTGGGGGATTTTTAAAAAGCTTTTTCTATATAATCCTTTTTTATACAGTGGCCCAGCTGGTGAAAATTAGTCAGCACCTTTATCCTTCAACCAGAGATTGTTAGGAAAATGGGCTAGGAAAAGTATGGACTCTTGACTAAGGTTTAACTAAATAAAACAACAGCAAAAGAGGCCTGTGTCATTTTACCCTCCATGTTCTATAAACTGTGGAAATGGTTCTATGAAGAAGAGGATGAAGAAGAAGCAAGGGATATAACAATATCCAAAACAAAAGCCTAGTCCTCCTCTCTGCAGTAAACAGTGGACATGTGCTGAAGTCAAATTTTTATGCAAGCAGGTAATAAAAAAATAGTTCACTGAAGTTGATTAGTTTTTATTTGTAATCATGTGAGTGTGATTATTTCTTCCTTCCTTCCTTCCTTCCTTCCTTCCTTCCTTCCTTCCTTCCTTCCATCCATCCATCCATTTATTTATTGAATTTCATTCTCCCAATAAATATATTTTAGTACCTAGATATTGGAATGCTCCCTTTTGTAATAGGATTGTTACAAGGTTTGTTAAATTCTATGCTACTGGCTTTGGGAAGGGAGGATCCTTTTTAGAAAGATTAAGAATTCCCCACTAAATAGACTAGTATCAGGAGACCGGACTGTTGGCAGCTATTTTGTACTTAGGAACTCTTAGGATAAGCCTGTTAATGGAATTTATAAAATTATCTCCTCCCACAGTATATATCAGTTCTTCATGGCCTTAAGGGCTAACAATAAATACTAGATATTGATTTTCCTAGAGTTTTATTAGATGTTTATTTTTTAATGTACTACTATTTGAGGGTAGAAACCTGTATTACAGATCCACGAACTAAGCTGATCATATGATTCAGCAGAATCCATATAGATATGCTGATACACTGATACAAAACACTGGCAAAACAGGCGACTATTCAGTTAGCTAAAATGAGGTGAAATCATGAGCAGGACGTATGGCAGCATAGGAGAGGACCTTCAAAATTTTAACATATTGTATTATTCCATTCATTCTCTGTGCTTCCAAGAAGCTTGAAGGCAGGCCATTAGAGTATTGTACTCCATCCAGTTTTCTATTGCCAGTTGATCAGTTTTCAGAAGAGAGATAGGAATTACAGTAACAGTATTATCCTTGAATGGCATTGTAACATTAAGAAATTTGTATTTCTTGGATTCTTTTTCTTCTTCTGTTCTTTGCTCTTTGATTTCTTGCCTTTTTGGATTGGAAACTGGAAGACAGATCATTGAAAGAAAAACAAAATTTGCCTTTTTTTCAATTATTGATAAGTCACTCTATAAGCTATTATAGTTTAAGAGCAGCATATAAATGCCTTTAAAAATTGGTTTATTGATCAGATAAATTAGTCAACAGAATTCCAGGTGCTCTTTGATCAATTAATTTAGGAATATTTCCTGCAGGTTTTTTCCTCCCTGCCTGATTCCAGCACGTTGCTATAGTGAATGTGCTCTTCTCAATTCCAAATAAACTTCCATTAAGGAGTTGCTTGTTTTAATTACTAAAAATAACTGGCCAGTATTTTATATGATAGTGTAGTACTGTGATGGGGAACCTATGGCACATGTTCCAGAGGTGGAACACAGCACCCTCTCTGATGGCACACAAGCTGCCACCCCAGTTCAGCTCTGCTGCACATGCATGCACGCCTCCTGCCGGCTAGCTGGTCTTTGGGTCTCTTCCACATCCAGTTTAGCGAAGCAGGGAAAGTCGTGATACGTCACGTGACGCTGCCGTGATGACACGAGTTTGACACCCCTGATCTAGAACAACCAAAGGGGGGGGATTCAAAAATGTATAGGCAATTAATTAGAAAGAGGAGATCCACCTCTAGATTTAAAGGAAAGCTTGGGATGCTGATCTTGGTAAACCCATACAAGAGACAAATGGCAAGCATGGAAATCAGGTGGATGTATCTGAGCTCCATTGCAAAAACTTCAGTGGAAAATTATACATTGTTGGCACTTGACTCCAATTATACTGGCACATACTGTATGTCTTAATTATTCTTCCAAATGTTAGATTCTCCAAAAAAGGGTATTTCTTTTCATTTGAGGCAATAAAGCTATACATTTTTGATGTAAAGTTTTGTGTGCAGTAAGCATCATTATTATACAAAGAATTGAATGTTCTTCATGTTGAGGCTTATTGCACTTATTTATGGGACTAAATCCCAATCTTAAAAAACAATCAACTTATCAGCTACTTAATTTTAGCAGCTAAAATAATTGCCCAATATTGGAAATATTACATAATTTAACAACTGAAATCCGCATTAATAGGGCCTCTTCAATTACCACATTAGGAAAGGTAACAAGTAAAATTAAAATAATAAAATAAATTATCAAATTTGGACAGACTTTATATTTTATCTCAATCTTTATCTCAAAAACCAGATAGATGGTAGTCTTATTTCCTGGTTTTAAGCAGATTTTTTAATATCTTTTTCTCTATGCATTATGGATTTATGTCAGTTATTTGATAATGTTTGTTAACCACAATTCAATAAATAAAATTAAAGTACATGCAGAAAATAATTGTTTAAAATCACAGTAGAAGTGTATCTAAATCTAAACCCAAAGTCATAACATAGCCTTTGGGTTTAGATTAGGTTCCTAATGTTCCTAATCTAACTTTTGTATTTATACCCAGTTGTAAAGTATGTGTTGTTCAATACATTTAAATATATTCTTTCTGAATGTGCACATTTGTCAAGAGTTGAAATGAATTGGTTGGGGGAAGGGAGGGGAAAAACAGAGAGATCCCCAGTCCAATCTAGATTTTATCCTCAGAATGTCATGCTGAATTAGGGCAGGGATCGAATTTTTTTTAATTTAATAATTTATGTTAAATAGTGTCAGATTTCGATGCTATCTCAAAATAATTTGTCAGTCCCAGCACTGACAAATAGTTTACTGTGATACCCTTCATTTTTTACTCATAAGATGCTAAAAAGCATCAGTGCTTTTTGAAACTTCTATATTAACAAATCAATTAGTGAAAATATTTCATGCATAACCAAAGAAATCTCACACACAATTCTCCTTGTCCCTGGCAGCCAACATTTGTTTACAAATAAACAACTAATAATTTGCTATCCTTTGATGACACTCAAAATCTGCTTCCAATGGTGATTGCTTCTGTCTGCCTGAGGGTAATTCTTTCCCATTTTATTTGGTCAGTCTGTCAACATGTTTGTTTTTTAAAAAATAATATTTTAATTGTGCTCAAGTGCCTGTCCAATGGTACAGTTTTTTTAAAATACTGATGTTGAAATATGCATGCAGTAAAATCTTTTTTTTAAATGTTGTACATACTAATTTTTTAAAAGCCAATAATGATCTCCCAGGCTTTTTGTAGGCAATTTTTATCATTCTGTTGTACCTCGAAATCTACTGATTTACTGTAAAAAGATACTTTAATTACCTTGTTAAGAGAAAGTATATGATGGCTCTGTGCCCGCTCCCTATTTGCCCTTCCAATTTTTATATACAAACAAATTGGTGTAGCAGTTGAATCTTAGATTAATCATGATAGCCGAGTAATAGATGTGTCTACTGATATATCTATAAGAAGCAAAGTAGTTTAGAGGATGGAAGATGAGTTACATAGTGAATACAGCTTTCTTCCTCAACAGAGAAAACTATCTGGGAAACTGCCATTGTTGTGTCTCCAATAATTGTTTTTGAGATAACTGCCTCAACCCTGTCAAAAGCGTGTGTGTGTGTGTGTGTGTGTGTAATATGCATGTGTTGATTTATACTCAATTCTTAGACTTTTTCTGATGGAAATTATTTTTGTGTGAAATTTCTGGAGTTAAGTCTGTGAACCCACTCCAGACAGCTTGAGCAGTGTGTTGCTTCTACATGTTCGGGGGGGGGGGAGGGGGGATGCACAAACGTGCACAGGCATGTGTGTATCCCTGTGTTGGCAATCTCCCAATCACTAGGTAGTCATGACAAATTCTCATCTGAACTATTGAACCCTATAATATATAGCATAATATAGAGGGTATTATTAATAGAAAATACAATTCTATCTCCCAGCTACTGAATCAAATATAAATTTATTTCTATGTGGGTATTTATTTGATTGATTGATTGATTGATTGATTGATTGATTAAATTTGGTTGCCACCCATCTTGTCACAAGGAGCCTCTGGGCAACTTGTTGTTCCCAATAGGGACACTGCTCAAGCTGCCTCTTCTCTTTTTCCTGTCATAACCCTTTTGTCTATTTAATTTGGATACCTCATTTTGAAGAGACTACTAGTAGATAATATTCCAATAATTGAAACACACAGACATTCATTCAAAATACTGGTTTTATATATAGGAAAATAGGAGGCAAGTTGATTAGGTATGTTCACCACTTGGGGTGTGTGTGCAATAAAAATGTAATAATGATATTACTGTAGATATTTGAAATATTTAGTTAACTTCTTTTACTTTACAGCATTCTAATTAATTTTTACATTTCCGGAAAATAATTGTCCATATTATTTAAGAGAAGTAAGGATCTCTAGGAATCTCTACATAACATATAACCTACTAGTAATACAGAAGTAGTTCTATCATATGCAAATCAAACTAGCTATTCCTGTTTCAGATTTCATTTAATACATTGTTCTGTATGATTTTTATGATAAACAGATTATTCTTTGAACAAGAATTAGAAATAGAGCTGCCAGGAAGAACCTTTGGTGTCAATGTAGTTCCCGCCTCATGTTTTATAAGAGATTTCATGGTTCCATTGTGAAGAGTGGATGATTTAAAACGTGTTACTAAGATAAACTTTCCCATTGTCCTTAATGAGTATGGGTAATACTGAGTGACAAGTGCATTAGGAATGACACAGAAAGAGCTGTTAGATTTGTCAGAGCATATAACTTCAGGCTATGAAACCTGATGGCTTTTTCTGGGAGTATATTTTTGTTGATGGACCAACCTGGTAATTATTCACCTAGGTTTTTTGTTTCTTGCAGCTAGAACACTTGATGATTTTTGTACAGAATACATAGAAATTACAGCTCAGAAGACAAAATTATCTTGATAATCAAGCCAAAATATTCAATATCAACTAAATTTGCTAAATGAAATGACTTCAGTAAATCTTTCCTTAATGAAAAATATTTATGCTATTGTCAATTTAACTAGAAGTTATTTTACTGTTTTACAAATAAACTGATTTTAAATATATGCTTTTCCAGTTAAGTTTAAGAAATTAGATGCTAATATATAGAAATTACAGTGACTTTTTAAAAAAATCACATTTCCTTATATAGAACATCAAGCAATTAATTATATATTACAACTTTCCAGTGAATTGGCCATAGTTGGTCACTTCCTTGCCTTGCCTTGACTGCCAACCAAATTTGACTTCTGTATACTTTCTTGATGTTAATAATGACTGAATTCATGTTTGTTTTCATGCAAAATTTCCCAAGATGAACTTTGGGGTTGGAGTATTATGGCCCCCTATCATGATTGCATACAACTCATCTGCCTCACCAAACTACCCAGTGATTCAAATTACATTTGACAATTCATTTCTCTTTGGCATGCCTGAGATGAAGATAGGATAGGCCATCTCCAAAATGACATAGCATTTTTTCAGTGTTTGGCAGGATCTAACTATTTAAATCAAAAGAGTTTTCAGCATGTAGATAGAAGCAGGAGCACTGTATTTTAACTTTCCCATGATTTTAATATATAGTATTCATTTATTGTATTTAATCAATCATATATATATATATATATATATATATATATATATATATATATATATATGTATATATATATATATATATATATGAATGATATATATGTGCAGAACACAAGAACACAATCCCTTTTCCACAATCCCTCCCTTTTCCAGCACCTTAAAACAACAGGACACGAAATTGCCTTTGAAGGAACCAAATTAATCTCCAAAACTGAACACTTCAACAAGAGAATAATCATGGAAGCCATCGAAATAGAGAAACACCCCCATAACATGAATAAACGCGACAATACTTCCCGCCTACCAGACATCTGGAAATTAGTCCTAGTCAACAGAAGAGTCCCAGACACGAAGATTAACACCGGACCCAAGATAACACATGACACCATCACCAATCATCCTCACCAGATTCAAATCCAAACCCATCCCATAGACAAAATACAACCACCATCCAGAAGCCAGACCACGGCGGCATCACCAGCTGCTGCACCCCCCTCTGATCCCCACACAAAACAAACTGACAGACGCCATGAACACATGGCAAGACCTCAAACTCAGAGCCAAACCAAAGCCCGGGATGTGGCATCACAGCCATCTGCTCAGGACATTACATCAAAAAACTCAGGATATCACAACATTAGAACTCAGAATGTTAACACACAACCCATTACCCAGGTCGTTAAAACACAAAAGACTAATGGGCACACATCAAGGACCTCATTCACACAGGATGTTACGAAACAGCTGACTAATCTGCAAAAACAAGAGCCTTGGTGGTACAGGGGTTTAAAGCACCCTGTTATTAAGCTTATTAAGACCAGCTGCCTGCAATTACTGCAGGGTTCGAATCTCGCCAAGGCTCAAGGTTGACTCAGCCTTCCATCCTTTCTAAGGTAGGTGAAATGAGGACCCAGTTGTGGGGGCAATAAGCTGACTTTGTATAAATATACAAAAAGGATGAAGGCTATTGCTGAGCACATTGTAAGCCGCCCTGAGTCTTCGGAGAAGGGCGGCATATAAATCAAATTAAAAAAAAAAAAAACATCAACTAATCAAGATGTAACAACACAGGCAACCAACCCGCTCACAGCAACAAAGCCAGCACTCCACACTTCCCCACCCGTATTTATAGAGAGACGGCAGCTCCAATCACGCTTTCCTCGCACAAGCACGAAGCCAAAGACACCAGCCTGAAGATGACGAGTGGGACCTCATCGAAACATCGCCAAGATACTCTCAATCTTACACGGGAAAAGACCCGAATACACCAAAACTTGCATATATGTAGGTAGGTAGGTAGGTCGGTCGGTCGGTCTTTGGTTATTCCAGTTTTCTCCCGCGTAAAATTGGAAGTACCTTGGCGACGTTTCGACGAAGTCTCATTCATCATCTTCAGGTGTCTTCGGCCTTGTGCTCCTAGACACACAAGGCCGAAGACACCAGCCTGAAGATGACAAATGAGACTTTGTCGAAACGTCGCCAAGGTACTTCCAATTTTACGTGGGAGAAAACCCGAATAACCAAAGACCTACATACAAATACCCGCGAACACCTCCGAAAATATATATATGTGTGTGTGTGTGTCTTCTTAAGTTTTTGCGGGTGTGTATATGCAAAAAATTAAAATCTCGGGTGTTTTCCCACGTCATGTTAAATAAGTTAGTTAAAATGTTTAAAATTCTGGTTAAAATCCTAGCTTAAAATCTTCCAAAAATCCTTACAGAGCACTCTGCAAAGTCCTTTAAAACCTTAGCTAAAATCCTACCAGTACCTTAAAAAAGTTTTTCTTCCTAGCAACGTTTCGACAGGCTCACAACCCTGTCATCTTCAGGCTCTTATTTAGTTTAGAAGCTATGGGTGTGTTGCGAGGTCGGAGCTGTCGCTTTTCTATGTTTGCTGCTGCTGATGTATGCTGGTTAGCCTGTAACTCTTTGTCCTGATTGGAGGACAGCAGTTTTTCTTCCTGCTTCCTCATCCTGGCTTTTTGGCTACGTGTTACAGGCCTAGCTTTCTCAGGTTCTCTATTATTATCTGTCTGCTGTAGAGGGGAAAGGATTCTGGTAGGCATCCCAGCACCCTTAATTGTTAGTTGAGATCTCAGCCTGTCTTCTGGCTCGATCCTCTCTGTCTCCCTATTGCTAGCCACCTTCTGCAAAGAGGGAACAATTCTGGCAGGCCTTACAACACCACTGGTTGCTTGTTGGAATTTTAAACATTTTAACTAACTTATTTAACATGACACAGGAAAACACCCGAGATTTTAATTTTTTGCATATATATATTTAAAATGTTTCATAGTTTTGTGTATAGTTGTTGATTTTAACAGTTGCTTGGTCGATTGTTGTTGTGAGCCGCCCTGAGTCCTTGGAGATAGGGCGGCATAAAAATTTAATAAATAAATAAATAAATCAAGAAAGAAAGAAAGAAAGAAAGAAAGAAAGAAAGAAAGAAAGAAAGAAAGAAAGAAAGAAAGAAAGAAAGAAAGAAAGAACCTGGCTAAAGATCAATACACACACACACACACACACACACACACACACACATATGTCTTCTCAAGTTTTCGCAGGTGTGTGTATATAAAAAGTTAAAATCTCGGGTGTTTTCCTGCGTCATTAAAAGTCTGTTAGTTGAAATACTTAAAATTTTAAGATGGGATTTTAGCCAGGATTTTAAGTATTTCAACTAACTTTTATATATATATATATATATATATATATATATATATATATATATATATTTCACCAGAAGTATATAAGAAGCAGATAAAACAATAATATAAAAGCAATCATTATAGAAACAATCATTATAAAATGTAAATTATCATTATCAAAATGTAAAGTATACAAACCACAAAATGGAGAGAGTAAGTATATCAACCACATCAACCACAATAGCTTAGCCTTCTTTAAATGTTGCTAGAGTCCTGGCACCCTCCCTAATGACATAGCTAGGTGTTTATGTACTTCCTAAAAATGAACAGGGGTGGAGTTAACCTAACTTGAGTGGAGGAGAATATTCTATAAGGTGGGTACCGTGGCAATGAAGACTCATCTCCTGGGACTCAAAACATCAATCCCTCGCAGATGGTGCATGCAGTATGCAAGATACAATGGGATGGGATAATATAATTGGGAAAAGGTGGTCCCTCAGCTAACCAACTCTCATGTCATGAAGGGCTTTAAAGGTTAAAACCTGCATTTTGAATTGCACCTGGAAACAAACTGGCTTCCAATGTAACTTGCAAAGCACACGTAACTGCCAGCACCATTTCATTTTGCACAAGTTGAAGCTTCCTGGTACCTTTCAAGGGCAACCCCATGTAGAGTACATTACAATAGTACAATATGAAGGAGACTAGGGCATAAATGACTGTAAGTAGAGCCTCCCGATCTAAGAATGAGCAAAACTGGTGCACAACATAACATAGTCCTAGAATGATCAGACCATAAACTGAAGCCACTTAGTCGTGCCACATATCTCCAATCCTCTGAGCCAATCCAGAAGAATATCATAGTTGACAGTATTCAAATCCATTAAGAGGCCAATTAGGATAAGAATAGATGAACAGTTCCAATCTCACCCACACCAGAGATCATCCAAAAAACCAATCAATGTCATTTCCATCCTATACCAACGTCTGAATCCTAACTGGAAAGGATCCAGATATCCACTTTAATTTTTAGTATTTTTAATACTAATAGCATTAGTATTTTAATACTAATAGCAATTTTATATATGCCCATATGTTCATGGTATCCAGATCTATTTATGAGAACTGACATAGTAAAATATGATATCAAAATAAGATATTCACTGTATGATATATTTTCATATTCTTAGCACTCTTGAAATGTAGCTTATTTATAAATATGTTCTCTTATGTAGGTGAAGTTTTATTACATAGGAACACTCTTTCAGTATTAAGTGAAGACCCATCTTAATCCAGCATTTGTTCTTACTCTGACCAGCCAGATACCACTGCTTGCAAACAGGAGATGGGGGCACACTCCATCTTCCATCATTATGTACACTGAGAGCATATACACCTAAGACAAATTCCTTGTGTGTCCAATCACACTTGGCCAATAAAGAATTCTATTCTATTCTATTCTATTCTATTCTATTCTATTCTATTCTATTCTATTCTATTCTATTCTATTCTATTCTATTCTACTCTACTCTACTCTACTCTACTCTACTCTACTCTACTCTACTCTACCCTGCTTATGCAACTGGTATTTGAAGGTGGGATGCTCCCAATCCAGAAGTAATTTTTAGTCTTAAAATAAATAGCCTGTGATAGATCTGTCCTTCAAGAATGTATCTAATTTCTTCGTAAAGCCATACTAGTTAATAGCCATCACCATGTCTTGTTAATTCCACAGGTTAATTTTGTGCCAATTCTTCCTCCTACAGTTTTGGTAAATTTCAGTTGGGTATGTGAACAGGGAGCAGTGCCAATATCCTCACTACTAAAGAAAGATGTTTGATAAAGAAAACATTTCAAAGTTATGCTATTTTTACTGCAATGTAGCAGTGATTGGAAAATAACATTTGATATTTTTCTTTTTTTTTCTTAAATGTTGTTAGATAGCAGCACTGTAAACTAACTAATTTAATAAATAATAAAACTAAACACTAGGAAACTAGTGACACTACAGACAATGGAAAGAGAAGATGGAGTCTTGGTTAAGCAGGAAATAATTTTTTAATTGCAAATTCGGTCTCATTTCTTACCTCCCCATTAACATCAAAAATAGCTTTGGTAGATGATGTTCTTCTTTCTCAGAGCATCAAATGAAGTGGATTCCACCTCACATATGGCACATTGTACAATCTAATGTTGATATGACCAGAACATAGATACACTGCACAATGTAGTAAAACAATGCTGACTTAGTCTATGCTAACGCAATGGGAGAAATAAGCATTCTTCACAGTTAGTACTATCACCATGAAATACTGCTCCAAATGGGGTTTATTTCATGCTTGAGCCATACATCCCAAGACTTCTTCCACTTGCTCTCAAGCTGTTACCCTTTCTGTTTCATTGCACTAATGAAGATTTAATTCTGTGAAAAGATCAGTCAAGGCTTTAACAGTGTTGCCAACAAAGAATCCAAGAAAATCCCCCAATGCAAGTAACCATTCTAATCCATTAGGTATCTTGGAGTTGATCTATTTTAACTACTTTAGCACCCCTGCAGAGATTCATGCTAGCAACAAAAATAAACCTAACTAGAAAGTAAGCTGTCCTTGACAGTGGAGTTTACATAACTCCACTCTTAGATCAACAACTTCACTAGAACAGAACATTGAAAGTGCACAGATACAAATCAATGTGCCTATGTGGTTGATGTATAATTTGTTATTGATTTCTGTTGTTCTTGATTGCCATTATGTGTTTTTATATAATATCATTGTTTATCTGTTGTGAGTTCTAACCTTATATGTCCAGTCCTATAAATCATTTTTTTTAAATAAATAAACCTAGAAGTATTTTTTCTTCAATTTTATCTCTGTATACAATTATAACATCCTTTGGGGGTGAGTGTTACTTCTATGTACTGCTGAGTAATGCTTACTTCCAACATGTAGTATTATAACTGAGACCGGTATCAAGTGACAATTTGATCAGCAAGACCTTTCCACTGTGGAGTGACATGATCATTTATTTTATTTATTTATTTATTTGCCAAATTTATATGCCACTCATCAAAAAAAGTGCAAGTCAACACTGAGTGGCCTAAAATATAATAAAACATATGAAAGAAAAACAATTATAAAATATAAAAACATTAAAATTACAGGAGATTGAAAAAAATTAGGGTTTAGAGTGGAGAGATGGTGGTGGCTTCTCTATTACTATGCTATCCACCTCCAGCCAAATGTCAACCCATAGAGCCAAGTTTTAAGGCATTTCCTGAAGGCCAGAAGAATAAGGCCAGACCAGTGGTGGGTTTTTTTATTTATTTTTTTATTTTATTATTCATATTTCTATGCTGCCCACTCTCCGAGGACTCTGGGCGCTTACACCAAAGACAGTATACTAAATAGCATATTGCCCCCAATAATCTGGGTCCTCATTTTACCCACCTCGGAAGGATGGAAGGCTGAGTCAAGCTTGAGCTGGTGAGATTTGATCTGCTGATCTACTGAACTAGCAGTCAGCTGAAGTAGCTGCAGTACTGCACTCTAACCACTGCACCACCTTGGTTGCCCCCGGTTCAGACTGGTTCACAAGAACTGGTAGTAAAACTGGCAGGAGGCTCCACCCACTGACCCGGACATCCTCATAAGGGATCTGTGCATGTGCAGAAGAGCACACGTATGAACGAAGCAAGCGCGCGCAGGCATGATGTGAACCGGTAGTAAAGGTAAGTAGAACCCACCCCTAGGCCAAACCTTCACTTCCTGAGCCAAGATGTTCCAAAGAATGGGGGCTGTAGCAGAAAAGGCTTATTTTCACTCATAGAAGTCAGCTGCTGGAATATAAATCTAACAAATAAAAAGGGAAAATATCAGGGCAGAAGCAACTTAGTTTCTGTTACTATAGCCAATCTCAATAAAAGAAGTTTTAGCCTTCCTGTGAGGTTGATTTACTGCTCTGGTCTTCCTAGTGTGTCTGAGATCAGTCTTGTAAGTCTGATTGTATTGTACCACCTCTTCCTTGTTATGTTTCAGTAAATTAAGTGAGCTGCTTCCAAATGTTATCTCTGTAATCTCGTTATCTTTAATGGTCCCTGCATATTTCTGTCAAGATCAACTTCCTTAATCTCTATAGTTTATCAGAATACCCTTAATTTAAATAGGTTAAAGGATTTCATCTTGAGCCTCATATCTAACAACAGGTCTTTGGAATTCATATTTATACTAGGTTGTTTTGGGGGGAGGGGGGTATTCTGTTTTGTCTTTGTGTCAGTGTTGACTCCCGAAAACTGCCTGAACTAGTCCTGGCAAGATTTCAGAAGTGGTTTGCCATTACCGCCTTCCTAGGTCTAAGAGAGAGACATTGGCTCAAGGACACCCAGCTAACTTTGCATCTAAGGCAGGATTAAAACGTACAGTCTCCCAGTCTAGCCCAATACCTTAACCACTACACCAAATTTAATTTCGGCATTTCATCATTTTTTTAGATAACACAAAATCAATATTTATCTTTTAATCAAATCTATTAATTTTAAGGTTAGGATTAGAGTATACAAATAGCAGATACTACAAAATATGTGTAATTCTTTATAGTATTACATTTCATGTAACACAATATATTATTAGCAGAAACTGCTTATGTTTTGCCAAGATATATGTTACCTGTTGGCTGCTCTGGCTCAGCATTAATCCTTTATGGGACCTAAGGTCCTTCCTATTTCCTACAGTAGTTGGATCTTGCTTGAAGACCCTATCTTCATTACATTATCACAATTTTTTTTTATCATAATGTGTGAGTAATGTCTTTATAGTTGGTGCTTTTAGAGAGAAAATCTTTGTGAGGCATATATTATAAATTTCAATGGGTGCCAGAAAATTGATTTTTAATATGCTCATTATGTTTCTGAGTCTGCTAATTCTTTAAGGAAATGAAGAAAAAAATAATGAAATCATGTTACACAGGTACTTAATTTTTTTTTATCTAAGGTACTATTCTGGTAATTAATGCTTATTTTATGCAAAACTAGACTATATCTCTTACTGGACACATTACTGTCAAGAAAATATTACTTGCTTTAATTATCAGTAATGAAGCAGGGATAAGCTGCTCACTTAGATATAATGTATCTAATGACCTTTTCAGCTAGAGGTTGTGATGAAAGGTATCGGTTTCCACAAATTATGTTTCATTCAGTTTCTGGCTTCCATGCAGATTAATTTTTAAGAATGATTTTTAAAGTTGGAAATAAATTGTGTTTGGTGTTTAACAGTGATTTAATGTCTTGTTTTTAGTTCATAATTTTCTCACATTTAAATTAATCCAGATCCTATCTGTATCATCAGACTTATATGTAAACAGTTAAATACGGGTTTTTAAAATAAGTCTGACTGAATATTTTGGATAGCATTAAATATGGATATAGTTTATGAAACACAAGATTCCAAATTTGCAAATAGGCACCATTTCACTACTAAGTTATTGTCTGAGTTCATAATAAGTTACAGATAATTCATGAACCACTATGTAGATGAAATAGAGATTTACTGGCTGGTCCTTAAGTATAAAAGTTTTTCTACTAGAAAATCTAAGCCTGAACATCTCCACAAAGTCTGATAAATCATTCTAGCTTTTGTTGATTAAGGTTAAGCTATTAGAGATGAAATTAGATTAAATAACTAACTTCAGAGTATATGTTTATTATAGATATGAATCTTTGACTAAATGGCTGTGCTTACATCTTTGAGTCCTTTCAGATATAAAACAATCAAAACTTCTTTGTTTTACACTAGACTTCTATTTTTATCTTGGATGAAAATCTCTTTTATTATTTACTTCCAAAAATAATTATCAGTTATTATTGCTGTTCAAGATAGCAATCTTAAGACAGCTTGATTAATAATTAAGTCAACTGAATAAATAAATATGTTTCAGTAAGGTAATGTAACTTATTTGTGTCTGTTTTCTGGGTATTGGCAGACACCTGCTTTCTTCATAGGAACTGCTTTGAGCTAGTTTGACTGTATATTCAGTGGCTGTGGTAGTCGGTGGGAATGAATAGAGAGATGGACAAGCATTGCCAAAATACATCCCCAGTGATCTGGAGTTTTACTGCTGACAGTTGGGAACAGATGGTAGACGATACAATATTTTTGCAGCTTGGCAGTGATCTGTTGATTCAAAATATTTGTGAACCCCTGGGGTTAGAAAAGACAAAAAAAAATGGCAAGCAGACAAGATATAAGTTGAAACTCTGTTTAAAGATTTCTACATCATCTTTATTTTGTTAAACATCTTGGCATATTGTTCACTTCTAAAACAATTGCATTTGCATATCTATGATGTTAGCCATGTAAGGCTTATGTTAAGATGAAAAAGCAGCATAGAAAAATAATTTGATTTTTTTAAAAAAACATAATGGGTAAAATTTAGTTTAAGCAGGGATGTGGTTTTCATTATATATTCCTAGAAAGCAATAAAAAAAACCCTTTATTATATTATGATTAGTATTTTCATAGTAGTCATTGGTTTTGGCAGGTTCTCAAATTGGATTAGGCTGCTTCAAACCAATTCTGTAGCTTGATGAGAAGATGAACCTTCAGGAGTATGCATGTACAATTTGATGCTGTTGAGTATTATAGACACTATGTCTGTCAGAAAGGCTATATTCGTCTTTTGTTTCCCCATAAATGCCAGACTGATGGGAGGTGGATGGGAAATGAATGAAATCAACTGACTCATAGTCCTGCGTTGAATATTTTAGGGAACTTCTCTAAATCAAAATGCTTGCCGTAGATGAATATTAATCATTGTACAAAACCATTCCACAATTAGAATATTACACACTATAATTTTGCACTTAAAACAATTCAAAACCAACAAAATTATAGGTGTATTTCTTTCAGAAAAACACAATTAAAGGAAACTTGGCTTGAAATTCCTTGCAATTTTGCATTTGTAGCTTGAGAAATGTCAGTTCTATCATTTTAGTATGATGGCGGTGGTGACACAAGGGAGGGGAGATGGTGCGTCTGTTCATGTACCATCGAAAGCATCAATCATAATATCAGACTTGGACCCCCAACTTGAATTTGGCAGCCTCTGATTCATTTCAGTCTGGATGATGTGAAATTACTATATTATTATGAGTATCAAAATACTATATTGGGACCAAATAAATATTCTGTTCTTTGTGTATGTGTGTTTGTGTATGTGTGTATACATACAGCAATAACTTATCTTAAATTTAATGTATTATTTATCTGAAAGAAAGACCAGGGGTTTGTTTTCTTCAAAGAAATTTTGAAGTAAGGATATTGTCTTTTATTGGCTGAGAATATAACCAAAGAGCTTTCTCCATCTAATTGTTATCGGTGAAGATTGTCTTTCAGATAAAAGTAATAATTCAAATATCTGGAAGATGCAATAACAATCTTGTTATTTTAGAAAACTAAAACTTGTGTTTTAGTTTTCTTTATACAGTAGTAATATGGTAGGTAGGCAGGAAAAAAATTGTGAATTTTTTGTCCTTTGTATCTCTGCAGAATATTTTGGAAAATGATAGGCAGTTACAGTTTATGGTTTGAACATATTTCCATAAAGAGATTTTCTTGTTGTATTTTATATGTTTGTATTTATTTAAAATAAGAACTTTAAAATATATATGTTTTTTTTAAAAAAATAATTTGGTCAATTTTTGTGATATGCCTAGTGCCAACTTTGTTGTATTGTATCCAACCCATCAAGGAGAAAATGGGATCAATAAAATGAATAAATAAGGAGCCAATTCAAAGTTTTCTTTGAAACAAATTATCTTAATCCTTCTCTTTACATAACTTGTTAGTATCAGGCTGATCTTTGCAATAACCCATAATTTTGGTTTCCTGCAATCTCTTTATTATGCATAAGGTATCAGCCTTAAAGAGTGTTATTTTTTGAGGGTGATAATGAAGGTTTGTGGGTGTGGGAAATTGAGGAACAATTTATAAAATATTATTTCTATTTGCTTGTGAATATCAGGCTCAGTAGAATATAAAATACAGTACAGCCTAAGAGCCTATTAAACCCCTGAAGAGGGAAACGCAAGAATAAAACATCACACATAAAACAAACTAGCATTAATAAGACTGCATTTGTGGGTGGATATTGACCTTTCTAATAATTATTTGGGAACCTCACATAATGCAATAATATAGTGGCAGTAGTGATTCCTGTATTAAGTTATTTTTTCCCTAACCAGCAAGTACGCACTTCTCCAGAAATAGTACATGTCTGGATATTCTATTCTAAAAAATTCTATTCTATTCTATATATCTCAATCAATGAAATAGTCAGAAAGATATCAGAACAGAACCACTTAAATGGCTGTAATATAATTATGTTTGATTACACAAACAGTATTACTAAATTGTGATATGGTACCATTCACTAATTGAGTATTATGTTACTTTTATTTTGATAGTTAATACATCAAAGCAAACCCTGGAAAGGACTCATCTATAAATGGAATATATGAGAGAACATGAAGATTTTGCATATCTAGGGTTTTGTCTTTCTCATAGTAGTTTAGAGAACTTTTTTTGTGTGTATTGCCCAGCTCTTTTGTGATTCTGTATCTCTAATTTGTTGCTTAATTATTTCTTTGTCCTTATCTAAACCCCAAATCAATAGAAACTCAGAAACAGACCAATTACCGTGTTTCCCTGAAAATAAGACCTATCCCAAAAATAAGCCCTTGCTTGATTTAAAACATGCGCCCAATATAAGCCCTATTCCCAAAATAAGCTTTAGTTAAGCCCCGCCCAGGTCTGGCTGTATGAGGTGTGGTGAGGTGCAGGTGTAAAAATCAATGTAGGGTGGGAGTGGGGGTGCCCCATGCGCCCTGCACACGCTTAGCTTTTTGCGTTGGTGGAGTCATTTGTGTGGGTGAAGCCGCTTGTGGCTGGATGCTGTGTTGTGCCATTGTGCATGCTCGTGGCCTAACGCCACTCATGGCATAACACTACAAGGCTTGTTGCGCCAATGGAGTCACTTGCGGATGGATGCTGCATGGTACATTATGACGTCACATGTGCGAGCAGCAGCACCAGCAAGACGAGACTCATGGCGTTCTGCCGTGAGCAGCTCCACCAGTGCATCAAGCCTTGCAGCTTTCTGCCTCAAGCAGGTCCACCAGCGTAGCAAGCCTTGCAGCATTGTGCCATTAGCAGCTCCACTGGTGACACGAGCCTCGTTGTGCCGGGGGAGCCAATCACGGCAAAATGCCACAAAGCTCATAGCACCAGTGGAACTGCTCCTGATAGAAAGCCTCTCGCAGCAGAACATTTTGCCCAGCCGGAGAAAGGATGGAGACTCAAAGGTTCGTGTGCTTGCCAAGGGGATGGTTTGAAATGGAGTGATTAGCTCCATTTCAAACCATCCCTTTGGCAAGCAGATACAGCTTCGTCTCCCTCTGGGCGAAAAGTGTTTGGGCAGCTACCACTGGCCCCACTCTCTCCATCCCACTGACTGCTTGCCCGCAGCCTCAATCGAGGCCAAGCTCTTGGCACACCCCAGCCTCCACCCACCCTGCCAGGACAGTGAAGAGGCAAGGCACCACGGCCGAGAAGTGCCCCCGCAGAAACTGGGCCAGCAGGCAGGGTGGGTGGAGGCCAGGGCACGCCAAGAGCTTGGCTCATTGCAGCTGCGGGCAAGCAGATAGTGGAATGGAGAGGGCGGGGCCAGTGGTAGCTACACTCCTACTCCCGTTGGCACCTGTGCTCACTGCCTCCTGGACTTAAAAAAAATAAGACCTCCCGGAAAATAAGCCAAGTGCTTATTTTCAAGCCCAAAAGAAAATAAGATCTGGTCTTATTTTCAGGGAAATACGGTATATGTATTTTGCTTACCATGTGTGTCCATTAATAAAATTTAAATGTAAATAGAGAAATCAACCCATTCAAGACCAGTTTAGCTTTTAGCCATGCAAATCAGATTGATTGTCAGATCCTTCCATCCTAGGGAATCATATGCCCAGTGTCAATATAACACAAGGCACAACCTTTTCTAATTTAGTAGAAATGCTTTGTTTGGAAAAAGAAAATTTAAAAGGTGAGTTTCTATTACAGCAAGACACCTTATACCTGAATCCCTGCTATAATTAGTAAAGAGTTAGATGACAATTGAACCAGATAAAGTAAAAGTATTTTGTTGAAGGATCACAATTCAAGATAGGTAGTAGACCTTCTGTTTTGAATAGGATTGTGGTGATAGAAATAATAATAACATATATGTTAATTTAATATAAAACTACATTCTTATAGTACAAGTAGAAAAATTTCATTTTTGGTTAACCATATGCAAACAAAAACTTCGTTAATTTTTATTTTGGGAGAAAAAAATTAGAAAGCTTTTGGGTCCAAACAAAAAGGGTACTGTTTTTCATTCTTATCAAGAGAGAAAAGAAAATATGCTAATTTTGTTTAAGTAATAGAACTATATAACTTTTTTTTAATTTTGGAGAAAGCATTTTCTAACTTTTGTTTGTTTCTCTTTATTATTTCTCTATTACCATAATGAAGACTTTTTATGATCTATTAGTCTTGAATACTTTACCATTTTATTATTCTGATTCAAGGCTTTCAGACTATCAGAGTTATCTACATCAAACCTGGTGCTAAACACAGCTTATGAGAGAAGACATCAAAATAAAACATACCAATTTTATCCATAGCTTTCATCCCTTAGGTCAAAATGATTCTTGATAAAGAGAAAAACATAACTCTCTGAATTTCGCATTCTTGGGTGTAACAGAAAATACTATGATTTCAGGAACTATCGTCATATTAATATTTTCGTTACTTTCTAAAAGGACACAATTTAAGAAATGAATACCACAGATGCCTTTTAGCAGAAAATAATTTTGTAGAACCTTTCTTGTTGTGTTTTATTCTGTGGTAGCGTTTAGAGAAGAGGAGCCAGCAGAATTCTTGTTTTTAATTTTGGAGAAAGCATTTTCTAACTTTTGTTTGTTTCTCTTTATTATTTCTCTATTACCATAATGAAGACTTTTTATGATCTATTAGTCTTGAATACTTTACCATTTTATTATTCTGATTCAAGGCTTTCAGACTATCAGAGTTATCTACATCAAACCTGGTGCTAAACACAGCTTATGAGAGAAGACATCAAAATAAAACATACCAATTTTATCCATAGCTTTCATCCCTTAGGTCAAAATGCATGTTTTTTGCAGGAGGGGAAAGCTTTTTCCCATGTGCTAATATATTTTCTCAAGAAACAAAATTCCTAAAATGAATCAGTTTG
This sequence comes from Pituophis catenifer annectens, assembly GCF_029215685.1. Classification (NCBI taxonomy): domain Eukaryota; kingdom Metazoa; phylum Chordata; class Lepidosauria; order Squamata; family Colubridae; genus Pituophis; species Pituophis catenifer. The sequence goes on along the minus strand of NW_027256881.1, from coordinate 258,984,329 downwards.
GCTAGATGTTACTGGATATGAAAGTAAATATGGCATTGAGTTTAACTGAATTAAACTTTACCAAATCAAGAAGGTAATCTTTTGGTAAGAAAGTATAGATATAAGTTAAGAAATAACTTCCAATGATATTGATATACACTTGTTTAATAACTAACTATTATTATTTATTATTACTAAAATACTATTATTAAATACTATGTGCAAATATACTACAGATTTAGGTGGAATTGAGAGGGAAAAAGAATGGGCTTGTTAAAAATGTCCCAGATTCTGCTTTGGCTAAATGCTCCAATTTTTAGACAACTTTCTAAAGTTCTATCAACTTTCTCTCTGAAACAAAATTCCTCTTCAGTTTTGCTTAAAGATATCCCATTTAATGCTGAAAGATTTTGCTAACAAGGTTTTCTGTACAACCTTTCCATTGACTGAAAATGACAAGCTTTTGACCTTCTGAATTTATAAATAAGCATGATTATGTTCTACTTGCAGCACAGTGTTTCTCATTATTATTGATTTTAGCCAAATATTCCCTCATCCAGCTAAACTGTCAGAGAAAAGAATTCTATACTAGAATTCATCCAATAAATGCCTAATGAAACTGAAATAGACATACACTCCACTGTGCTTTTCCCCCAGAATGATTTATACACACACATACATCCTGTTTGCATCCTATCTCAGACCCCAAGACTATGCAGGTCTGAATGGGGAGAAACAGACTTCAACTTAATGTTACAATGGCTGTGGACATTAGGGGTCCCTATGTGGTGGAATCTGGCCCTGAGTTGCAGGAGGGAAGTGAAGAGACAAATCAGCATTGAGTCATTGGTTTGCAGGAAGAGGCCCAGGAAAGATCCAGGCATAAAAATCTACAATCCCTATAGAGATTCTCAGTCATCCAGGTCATGGTTGTCTCAAATGTGCTTTTTCAAGAGGCAACTGCACTTTCTGGTTTTTAGAATAGAATAGAATAGAATAGAATAGAATAGAATAGAATAGAATAGAATAGAATGGAATGGAACGGAACGGAACGGAACGGAACGGAACGGAACAGAACAGAACAGAACAGAATAACAGAGTTGGAAGAGACTTTGGAGGTCTTCTAGTCCAACCCCCTGCCTAGGCAGGAAACCTACACCACTTCAGACAAATGGTTATCCAACATCTTCTTAAAAACTTCCAGTGTTGGAGCATTCACAACTTCTGGAGGCAAGTTGTTCCTCTGATTAATTGTTCTAACTGTTAGGAAATTTCTCCTTAGTTCTAAGTTGCTTCTCTCCTTGATTAGTTTCCACCCATTGCTTCTTGTCCTACCCTCAGGTGCTTTGAAGAATAGCCTGACTCCCCCTTTGAAAGATTTTCTTTCAAAGAAAAAAGAAAGTCCAGTTGTCTCTTGGGGCATCCAGGCATCTATTTAGCTTCATGCCAAAGGAAGAACTAGCACCCAGAGTCTCATGGTTCCTAGTTCCTTAAACATACTCACTACACTGATTCTTTCCATGTGTGTGTACACAGTCCGTCCCCCCCAAAAAATATTGCTACCTTTCCACTTTTTCTTCAAGAATCCTAGTTTGCCATGAAATAAGTTGAAAGTGACTTAAGCAAGTAAGTATCCATCATTCTTTGTTCTATAGTCCATAGATCAGATAGTTTGTTTTTGATATGTAACTTAACATATTCTTGTAAATAATAAAACAAATGAAAATGGTATGGACATAGTTATTTGTTAGTACACTTTTTTGAGGCAATAACTGCAATCAAATGCTTTTTTTGAGTTCTGAATAAGACTTATCTTACCTCTGAATAAGGTATAAGAGCCTTGGTGGCGCAGCAGACTAAAAGCACTGTTAAGTAACACCAGCTGCCTGCAATTACTGCAAGTTCAAATCTCACCAGGCTCAAGGTTGATTCAGCCTTCCATCCTTTCAAGGTAGGTAAAATGAGGACCCAGTTTGTGGGAGTAATAAGATGACTTTGTATAAAAAAGAACACCGCTGGGGGGGGGCAAAAGCCCTACTAAGCAGATATATACAAAAGTATGAAGGCTATTGCTTAACGCATTGTAAGCCGCCCTGAGTCTCTGGAAAAGGCTGGCATATAAATCGAACCAATAAACTTCTACATTTCTCAACTGGCACTGTATCTCACTCTTCTTCTCCAGTGGTCTTTAGTTCTTTCTCCCAACTGTTAGTTTCAGCTCTTTCCCTCAGTGTTCTATTGGATTCAGATCAGGACTCATAGCAAATCTTTGCTTTTCAGCCATTCTTAGATTCTCTTAAATGTATGTTTTGGATCATTATCCTGCAAAAGAACCCAGAAGCTGCAACTAAGACAGAGGTTTCTAACAGCAGACATTAAAAGCAGGTTTCTATAAAGGCATGCTTTAGTTGGTCATGAACTGCATTTTTAGAGATGAGTTATTACTTTGCTTAAATTATGTGATATTTATGTGATGTGGTTATTTTAAACAATGATATACTGTAATTGAGAAAAAATGATCTCAAAACCATAACTTTTAATAGCACACTGTATCATGAAATAATATCAACATTCAGCTGTTTCGGGCAACAAATGTATATCTGTAACAGTGTATAAATTTTAAATATGATTTCCATTTAAATAGTAAATACTATTTTTTTAAATTATACATTTTTACAACTACAGCACTAATATCCAAATCTTCTTACATAGAGCACCAAGGCATAGAAAATACCTAACAATATTTCATTAATATATATATCTTAGATGCTTCTTTGTCAAATTCATCTTTATATTACAAGCCTAATTATATTTCATTTTGGAGACTGCATGTATTTTTGTTAGAAAAAATATATTTTTCATTCTTATATCTGTCTGCTAATTCCCAGGTGAGTGTTACATTGGAGTGCACCTTGTAGCAAATCTTTCAATTTTACATGGGATATCTTTGAGCAAAATTGAAAAATGTACATTTTTTAAAACCTTGGTTATGTATCTTTTAAAGACATTTCTTTTACAGCAGCTAACATTATACAGTATTAGCAACATCTAAAAATATAGTGTTCTGTTTCATTACTGTATTGCTAATAACCTGAGTAATAAAAATGGGGTGGGGGAGTTATAAAAGGTACCAGTTAAATGTTTTAAATAGGTCTTCATTATATTATTGTAAGCAGTGTCAAATTTAATTTTTATTTTAAAGAGATTGTAGTTGGAATTTAATCTTTGAAAATATTAATAACAGCTTAGAGCAGGTAGACTATAAAATAACACTGTACGCTGTCTGTTTAGTTTCTGGTTGAAAAAGCACAGCAGTACTTTAGTTCATTACCTTTGAAAAAAAACAGTAACAAGATAATACAGCTGCCTCTGATTAAGATGTAAATTCTTTCTAATTAGAATGTAAATTCTTACATTTAAATGAAGACATCAATTGTCAGGATGCCATATGATATCTTATTCCACCTTGCATAAATGAAGCCCTCAGAATTCCTCTATGGCACTAAAATAGTTTTGCAATCCCTTTGTTCTCTGATTCTTGTAATATTCTCTCTTCATGTTCCCTTTTCACATTGCTTTTGTTTGTTTTCCCCCTTGCATCTGATATTGTTGTGTCTTGGGATTTTGCAGAAATTTGGAATGAAAATTGAGTTCAGTCAGTGCCAGTATCTGCTTGTGCCTCAATTACTTCTGCTGAATTTTCTTCAATGCAAATCAGGCAGGTTGCATAAAGTAGTGCATGTATTTGAAATAATTAATTTTCCATAAAATGATGGAGCAAGTCCAATCAACCTTCATAAAATCTAAATAAAAGAATAAAGAATTGGAAATTAATTAACTTTTTTGTGTTGGTAATACCCTATTATGAGGTGTAAGATAGCAATAATAAGTTTTTCTGTTGAGTCTAACTTCTTCATCAAATGTGGACAATAACCTTTTGCTGTTCTCATCAAACAGAAACACTCTGAGAATGTTATTTCCAAACTTATACCAGAGCAAATATTTCAAATGGTTAAAGGCCCAGAAAGTATAATGCCTCCCAAAACAAATGCACAAAATATTTTAAAATATTGCATGTGAAACAAAAATACAAACTCAGAAAGGATGAGTACCAAAGTGTACTGTACATCCCAAATAAGCATATTTAAAAGATATTGCAAATATTTTGAATGATCAAAGATACCGTATTAGATGGAAGAGTGCTATTTTATACAATCCCATGTACTATTTTATTGTTATAGCAATGTTTGAATTAATATATTATTACATATAATATGTACACACACCTAAGCCTACCGTACTGCCAAATTGAGGGAGGGGAGATGTTCCTGGAATGCTAGGAATGGATACCAGTAACATATATTCCCAGAAAAGTCATCCCAGTTGCCCACCTAAAGCAAGTAGACACTTATATTGGACAGCAGCAATATAGGAAGATGCCGCAAGTAGGTGACCATGTTTATCACAATGATAAACAACTCAATTCATACCGTCAGAGAAGTCAATGGAAACCACTCTTGTATTTTTACCAAGAAAACTACATGAATATTAAATATAAAATGTTGATATTGAAAGACCAGGTTAGGGAGAGATACTGACAGAGAAAATCTTTCTGCCAGGTCACAAAGAGTCAACATCAATTTGATGGCATTAATCAAAATAATGAGCAACATCAGGAGCCCTGGTGGCACAATGGTTAAAGTGCAGTATTGCAGGCAAACTGAAGTTCAACCCTGACCAACTCAAAGTTGACTCAGCCTTCCATCCTTCCAAGGCCGGTAAAATGAGGACCCAGTTCGTTGGGGGCAATATGCAAATAATGCTTACATTGTAAACCACCCAGAGAATGCTGCAAAGTGCTATAGGGCTGTATATAAGCCTAAATGCTATTGCTATATGCAGAGAAACCATTATGTGTAAATATAAACATACACTGAAACGATGTGCAACATTCAAAGCAGAATTTTGTTTGAGCAGATACCATTCCTATTCATTCTTGGGGCTGTAAAAAGCCCAGTCATTTTTTCAGTACTGTGTTCGTCGTTTGCTTGATCAGATTTTCTAGCCATCCTTCCATGTCATCTATCTAACAGAATATTTTTTCCCCTGCATCACATTCATTTAGAATGTTTTGCATATCTTTTGCCAATTCTCATCGCTGGTTTTTCTACTATCGCCATTTACATCTTATTTTCCTGCAACTCGCAGCAACATCGATGATATCAGTTCATATTACCTGACATGTTTAGCCCTTTAATTCACAGTTAAACCTTCACTTTCACTTCTGTGTCTGTATTCATCAACTCCATTCTGTAAGATCAACCACCTTCATACAGATCTCTTTTTGAATTTCCTTTCTAAATTCTTAGCATCCTATCCCAGCTTGAGTCATGTGCAGTTTTTATAAGTATGCTCTCAGTTCCCTCATCCAGATCATTTTTTTAACACAAGTCTATATACTGTATGGACAGAGGTGGAAAAAGTGATAATGCAAAGCGAGTGGTGCAGTATAGCATTCTTAGAGTCAGGTTAGGCAACTAGAAATTAGAGGAGGAGACGCCCAGGATTATCCTTTTTTTTCTTAAATTTTAGAAGAAAATGAATAAAATTGCAGGAAACTGCTATTAATTTGTAACTATCATAAGGGCACCAAAATGGGGCTCGAAAGCTGTTTATTAACTTCCCCTGCTTTTAGAAGTTAGTGAATGAATAAATCTGTCCCAATAATGGTAATCAAAGCTCTAAATTTAAAAAAAAACCATTGAATTATAGCACAAACATCTTAATAGTCAAGTATTAATAAAATGGATTACTTAAAACCTGAGAAATAATTTTTAGTTTTGAATGGTAAAACCAGGGGGAAGACATATACTGGATCATAGTAGGTTTAAAAAAAAAATACTGAACATTATTTAGTTTAAGATGTTGTAATAGTTTTGCCTCCTATTTATATAATGCCATTCCTTTAAATATTTGTACTCAACACTCAGTTAGAGAGAGAGAGTATGTGTGTGTGTGTGTATAAATATATAGATTGATTTTTGTTGCTTCTGTATAAATTACTGCATAACATGATGTTTTTGTAGCATGGTAATTTAACTGAAATTGAATTTTGGATGAACAATAAGTAAACTGTATAATTCTAAGTATTAGGACAGGTGTCACTAACAGAAATTTTCTTTAAATGTTAATTTTACCATAGTATATTTTTAGCAAAGTGACTTGTATCCCTCTATGTTTTCTATATGCAGTAGTTATGAAGGCTTCTAATAATAATGAATATTATAAACATTGATGTTCAGAGGCACTCACAACTTTGGTTTCCAGGTGCATAAAATTGTTTCTGCAGCCTTATGATATAAAGTGGGCAGTAGCCTCTGAAATAGATTCTGAGGCTCAAAGAATAATGAATCCCTATTAAAATAAAGCTCTGAAACTAATTCTTTCTTTGTTCTAGTGGCGACAGTGACCTGATCTCAAAAATCTGACTGGAGAGTATGTTCAGTTCTCCTTAGTGGGACTAATCTGTTAAGTAAATCAGTTCTATTCAGAATTCCAGAATATCTCTGTAGAATAAGAGCAGCAGGGGCTGGAGAGATTGTTCTTGTTTAGCTGGATAAGCTAGTTTGACCTTTTTGTCTTTTAAATCCGGACACTTTTTAAATTAGCTTATATCCTGTGCTAGTAATTGGCCATTTTAAATTTACATATATTTGAATGAATCTATTTGTGTAATTAACATATGCAAATTAGAAGTATGACTATGTTGTTCATGCCCATTGAATTTTAGGCATACAATTTTGCATTAAGTGGTAATTTTATGCGGTTACAAAACTCTGGTACGCATAAGGTGCTGACTATGGTGAAAAGATTAAAGGATTCATCATGATTCCAACTAGTTTGTTTACTTTTTCTAGCAATAGTAGCTCTTCCAGATTTAGAATTTTTGCCACTCTTAAAAAAGAATCATAACCCTTCACGTGATAAATAAGTAGGCCTCAATCTGGTTATTTTTTTGGATTGATTATGCTTTCTTTAGTAATGTCTTAGCTTAGAAGATGACAGATGTTATTAGTGCATGGTTAGTTTTAACTAAGCTCTTTCTTTTCTAAATGTATGCCCAGGTTTTATTTACTGTAGCATCTTCTGTTTCCATGATATGATTGAGGGCCAGTTTAGGAAAGATAAACATGTGAACTAATCTTAAATAAAATTCTTGCCTTTGGCAGTCATCAGTAAATTCTTCAGTGTTTTTTTCAAGGCTTTGACATGTCAAGAAGTGTAAATCTATTCTAACAGCAAAATTCTTCTTGAATTTTCTTCTCATGGGGGTTATCAGTGTTTTGATCCTGAAGAAAATATACTGATTACTGAATATTTTGCATTTTGTTTGGTACTGAGTAAAATGCAAGGAGCAAACTCCAATTTCTTTTCCATTAAGAATTTTTCATATCTCATTTTTCTTATTTGCTATTAGCAATATGATATAATACATATAAAACATTACTAATTCTAAATGTAGCATAATTCTCATTTGGGTATATTTTAATATTGGAATACATTCATCTTCCTCAAAACATCAACAATTCTTAAATTTTTATTAGTGAAATATAAGTGTTACCTCTTGGACTGTCTGCCATAAGATAGTGATTTTGTGGGCTAAATTTTAATTTGTTTTTAAAATTGTACTGATTTTGTTTTAACTTCTTATCTGTATAGTGTAAGTGATCCTGAGTTGTTTCCTTGCCTCTACAGAAACCAAAACTGTCTACTAATTGCAAAAAAACTACTCACTCTCAATTGAGAAATATTCTAGAGTTGAGGATTGATAAACTGATAAATATAATTGATTGATAAACAAAGAAGATATGAAATAGTTAGACAATGTACAGCCCTCATTTGGCCCAATTAGAAAGTTAATTGCTCATCCCTGTATTAGAGGAATGTCCTGGTTCCCTTTGAAGACATCAATTGTCTTTTTAGGATAGAGCAAAGAGTTTAAGAGATATGATTAAGATTCATGTGATATTCTTTATGTATTGGAACACAAAAGGTCATCCAAAAAGAGCCTTTTTTATATAAAAGGGGGGAAGGGAAGGAAAGGAAAGGGAAGGGAAGGGAAGGGAAGGGAAGGGAAGGGAAGGGAAGGGAAGGGAAAAGAATTTAATGGTCAATAGTTCATTCCTCAGGAGGTGTCATTTGCTGGGATCTTGGAATCAGCCCTTCTCTGTCATTGCCTCCTTTATCTGAAACAGTTTTCCCCAATATTAGAACAGGCTCCACTTCTCATTTGCAAAGGTATTAAAACCTGGCTTTTTCAATGACCCTTTGGGGATGGGGGGATGGCATTTTTCTTGCTACTCTGTCAGGGTGAATATTTGTGGTTTGCTCTTTGGTGTGGATATAGCACATAGTTGCTGTTAGGAAGAGTTTTCGTATTATTTTTTAATTTACTGCTGGTTATAGGCCTTTAAGGTCCTCAATCATTTATGATTGGAGCAGTATGTAGCCCTTAATTGCAAAGTTTATAGAAATATTTAAAGATCTCTCTGATTGTACACTATAAAGTACAAGATTGCCAAAATTCAAGCTTGTAAAATTTACTGTGAATTAACCACCACTTAAGAAGTTAAACAAGTGTGACAAATCCTGCATCTATGTACTAGCACAATTGCAATGATATCTATTAATTTTAGATTTTCTTGTTACCTAGTTTAGCAATCTTTTGTTACACTGTATTAATGTAAAATAATGTTTCAGTCTTTTCATTCGTATTCTCTTTGTAGATAACATAGTGATATATTTGATCATATTTTATTACTTGTACGGCACCGTATTGTCCTATTCAGATAGCGCTACATTTATTTTTATTTATTTTACTAAATTTATAGATGCCAGATTTAATTGTGATTCTGGGCAGGTATGCATAATTTAAAACCTTGTAATTCCCATAATAAAAAAAATAAAGTTGGATAGAGGGAGGCAGCCATCATTTCACCAAACAATTCACAAGGGGCCTACAACTACTTAAGCCTTACTTAAGTGTTACCTAAATAAGATCAGGATATGAATCATATCTCTGTGGAGAAGGGAAGATATCATTCCAGAGGGAAAGCACAATAACAGAAAATGCCCATTTCCAGGCCCCATCAGTTCTCTCATAGTACAGCCTCCAGACACTGGAGGTAGGTTTTGAAACCATTGCCTGGTCAGCCCAGGATTGAGATATACAGCTGCATATCATCAGCATATCCAGCTGTACATTACACCCAAAGCCTCATATTAAACAGGTAGGAGAAGAGACTAACAGAGAGAAGGGTCTTGTCTATTTCTTTGGGCAACACAAAATCAAACTCAGTCCAAATAACCTCACAAGACTGTGCTTCAATCAATTTACTTAAACTTGCCCAGTCAATGTCCAACTCCAGAACAACTTTATCCACCAGAAGCTATGTATACTCCTATACACATACAGCCCTGCAGATGATCTTTGTAGCTCAACCCTCCTTCACAAAACAGAACTAGTAGATGGTTATCAACATATGCATTAATAGATGAGAAATAACAACATTATACTACCCTTATTGCCATGATGTAGGCCCGACTATAGGTTCACACCTGTGTATGATCAGATTCGTTCTTTGTCTTTCTCTAACAGCTTAAGATGTTTTGGTGGTATTTTGTTGGCTTATGAGTACACAGTGATGCCAAGTTGTACTGATCTGTTTGTTGTTTCAGAGATGTTTTTGATGTGTGGGAGAGTTGTCCTTTTTTATATTGTGACGATTACATCGCAATAGGTTGTATAGCTAAGAGCTTTTTAATGAAGTTGCATGAATATTGGTTGCATTGGGAGATGTTGTATTTTAATCTATATGAGAACAGGTTCATTAGAATGCAGGTCTTGAGATCACATATGAATGAATCACAAATGAATGAAGTAATCCCAGTGTGAAAACAATATTTGCATATAATTAAAATGAATACATGTTATTTTGTTTTCTTTTAAATGCAAACCTGAAAAATTAAACCAAATAAACTGTTTAAGAAAGCTATACTGATTAGTTATCCATATCAGCTAGGGAGAAGAGAAAGAGTTTTATGTTTCATATTTATAAGAGGCCAAGAAAAATATATAGTGAGAAATTGCGGGGAGGCTGGGAAAAGAATGGAAACAAGTGTACACAAACAAATAAGAGATAGCAGGCAAGTCAGTTGCCAGCTTATCTCATAAATGACAACTTAACCCAAGTGGAAAGAAACCTGGGAAGAAGCATTTCTAATAATTTGAAAAGATTCTTCCTTAAATAACTCTCTATAAATGAGGATGGCAAATTCGCTTCCAGTAACTATGTTTCTAAGATATTTACTCCAAATTATAATTAAAGATATTGAACTGAAATATGTATGCTTCTTGCTTCCTTGCTACTCATCTGTGTGGGGTTTGACAAATATTTAAACAATGATTATAATAGAAGTTATACATAGCAATTCTGGTTAGTGGATCATAATTCAGTTTAGATAATATTCAGCTGGGTTTGTTAACCAGTGAAATAAACAAAGCTGACTAAATGGAGTCCAGGTCCTTTCCTTTACCACCCAAAATCTGTTTTGAACCTTAGAAGATCTGTTGGAGCATACAGTATTTAAGATGCCCTAGAAAGAGAGAAAAATATGGAAATTCTGCTGTAGTGGTGCATATTTGATGAAATTCCTCTAAGGGAAAGAACTAAGCCCCAAAATTGGCAAGTACAGACCATCAGGATGGAAAATAAATAAAGTACAGGTATTTTAAGCATAGGCAGGAAATTAAGTAGGAACAATAAGGTAGTCTATTGGGTTTTACCAACTCCTACATCCTTTTATTGTAGGAGATCTTGGCAAGCTGAAGCCACATGCAAGTAGTCTTCGACTTAGTACCATTCAGTGACAATTCAAAATTATGATGGTGCTGAAAAATGGACTTATGACTCATTGCAGCACCTCTGTGGTCACATGATCAAAACTCAAGCACTTGGCAGCCTGTCTGCAGTTACAACCACATGAACAGTTCAACTCCCCTCACCCATCTATTTCCCACACACATATCTCTGTTTTTTGGCCGCTCTGCTCCCCACCAGTTCTGCTGCTGCTTGCCATGCCCCAGAAACTTCAGTAAGCACCAGAAAGCATTCATTCACTCAGCTGCCTTCTCTCCCAGTTCCCTACACCTATCTTCAGAAATATTTTCTGAAGCGACTACAGCTTTAATCACTTCAGGGGGAAGTTTCCAAAGGCAGCACAACTTCAGGCATTTCAGAAAGGTTTGCCTTTCTGTTGTGTTCTGTTTCTGTTCTTTCTTGTTCTCAGTTCAAGCTAATTTGTTTTATTTGTTGCTTTTTGGAATGACATCATAATGCTGATTTTACAATGAATTAACATACTTTTAAAAAAGTGTTTCAACTTAACTCGTGATTTGTATTTTTATTCTGTAAGGGAAGGAAAATGTAGCATAGTTGCCATAGAAAAGAAAACTATGCGGAAAAAGAAGGTTGACAAGTTTTGTGGTCAAGTTCAATCTGAAATCAATAGAGTATGCAAACAAGATGTGCCGCTTGTGGTTGAAGACAGGAATGCCAAAGCTGGAAATAGTAAAAAGGAAAATGTAGTTGGACTGCATAGCAAATGGAAATGAAGCAGGAGGACAACTTATTTGTTTCTGCCACTCAAATGATTTCTTCATTGCTTACACAGACTTCAAATAACCCAAACAATGCCTATTTATATGGACATCATCAGATGGAGTACAAAGAAATCAAATTGACTATATTATTGATACAAAGTGGTGGAAGAGCTCAATTATAACAGCAAAGAAATGACCAGGGGAGCTGTGGGACATATAATGAACTGTTCCTGTGCTCTTATGTAAATTCTTTACACTAGAAATGTCAACATCCAAGATACCTTACAAGGTATTCCTTATTTACAACAATTTCTAGACTATAATTAAATAAGTGTTCTGATCCTTACAAAGGTGGACTGCTACATGAATTGATAGAATATCCATAAAAATATGACAAGCACAGAAAAAATATGTAAACTGTCTGTAAATCAAACAGTGTGAGGAAAATAACACAGCAATTCCACAACAGATTGGAAAAAGTCAGTCCACATACCAATACCAAAGAAAGAGACTTTACTGAGTATTTATCACAAATATTCTTAATTTTGCATGCTAAAAATAGTACAAAGATTTGTTTGTTCTGGAGCCGTAGTGATACGATGGGGACAAAAGGGACTAAAATTATATATAAAGAATGTAAGCTTAAATATAAAGAAGATCAAACTAATGACAGCCACTCCAGCAACCAACGTTAGAACTGACTATCAACAAAAAAGAGCCAGCAATCAAGGAGTAGACTGTAGACTAATATATTATACAGTAGCAATGCAAGCCTTGTACAAGACAATAAGATGCTGTGACATTCCTATCCCTACAGAAATCAGACCTGTGCAGTTTCATAATATGTTACATATAAGAATTGGACTTTAAAAAAATAGAATAGAAATAGCATTGTTAAGTTTCAACTTTGGTGCTGGAGAAGTCTCCTAAGAATACCATGGATAATCAAACATAAAACAAATTGTTCATTGAACAAAATTCAGAGTTTTCGTTCAAGAGACAAATGGATAGATCAAATTAGCATATTTTGAAGATAACTCTCCTGGTGTTATGGAAAATGTTTAAGATTCTGTTTGCTTGGCAAGGAGGTCAGGAAATTACTAAAGCCCAGGTAATTTATCATTACTTTAAGATTTTTATTCTCTGTAACCATTTCTTTTTTCTATAATTATACAGTATATTGTATTTTTATAAATATTTATATTGTTATTTAGATTTTACATTCTCTTTGCTGCCCAGAGTCATTTTGATGACAAAGGTGACTATATAAATAGAAATAAATCAAATCTGAAATTTTACAAAGAATCAGGGTTTTTTTAGAAGTTCATAATGTTGGGAAAAATTAAATGGAAGAGAATGACCAACAGCAAACTTGATTGCAGCAAAGGTGGATCCAGTACTAGTAGACCTGAAGGAACATGTTGGAGATAGATCATTCTGAAGGTCGATCTATATGTTGATATTGAGCCAAGTTGATGGCACATAATCAATAACAAACTTTTGTCCACAGTGACTTTTTGCTTGCTTACTAAGTTACTCTTGCTAACGTTAATTTAGAAATATGATTGTATTCAGACAATCAAGACTTCCATCAACTAGGATATATATATAAACGTCATGTACACATTGGCTATTTGGCTTTAATTTTTCTTTTATGTATATAAATGATAATGATAGCACCTTATTATGTTCCAAGTCAGAAATTATGAAAAATAACTTCTAGTCAAGACAGGATTCAAATTCCAAACTGTAACTACATATGTTGTCTTGTTTGGAAGCGATCAACTATTACCCAGTTAAACATAGTGGCTTCTGTGCCTGTTTTGTCTGTTCAACAAAGAAAGCAGTAAAGGATGGACAAAGAGATTATTTGTAGGCACATTAAAGCAGGATTTGACCATTCAAAGTGGACCATTAATTATCTGTTCTTATTTTTTAACTACTATCAGATTTTCTTCCCATAAACAACGGACTATTCCACATAATGCACAGTATTCATTATGCAACTCTGATATAAATACTGAAAATGACTCACTTCTAATACATTCTTAAAAATTCAGAAAGTCCAAAAGATGTACAGCATTGCATAATTTTAAAATCACAGACAGTTAGCATTAGAGTGTGTAAATCTCAATTGTTCAAAGAATGAATAAATACTTTTGAAATTTCCAGTTTTCTGATTTTCAAATTTGTAACATGGTTTTGTGTGTGGCTTATAAATTTGACAAGTAAGCATTTGTCCTGCAGATTCTGTATTTCTGTTTAGAAAATAACATATAACTTTTTCAGGTTTTTATCATGGATAATTTAATAATTTTTATCAATCAATAATAAATAATAACTCCTAGATATTCTGTGGTTTTCAAAAATGCAATATTGATTGTATGGGGTAGTAGTTACAAATATGTAATAGTGCTTAGAATAATAGACTGATAAAAATTATTAATTTTTTTAGCATTTCTAAAACTGAAGTATTTTAAATTCTGTACTTTATTCATGAAAGATATACACAAAATACTTTATAAAACTAATTAGACACTATTAAACTTGCTTCCACTTGGCTCCTTAAGGTTTTAATTCCAAAATTAGAATGTGGCTACTCAAGTAAATGGACAATTAAAGACGCCATTGAACTTTTTAATCCATTTTTATTTTGATTCTTTAATTTTCCACCCAAAGAAAAATATGAAAAAGTATATGCTAGTGCAGCCATAACTTTTAGCATTAGCAATTTTTAAGGTTACTAAAATAGTTCTTATGAGTATTGCTAGGCAGACAATGGCACAATAAACAGATTCTTCAGTCCTTTCCATGTTTATCTTTATTAATAATTTAGTCATAAAATAAAGTGTTAGTCATAAAATAAAGTCTTTTAATTATAATACTTAATGTATTTCATTGGACATATAAGTCTATCTGATTCTTTGTGCATTCTCACAATATTATAAGATAAACATTTAGATATCTGGATTGAAACTTATAATTTCTGAATAAAAATGGTGTCTCGGGGCTAATGCAGTACCTGAAAATAGATCAACAGATGAAAATAGCTAACAATCCTGGAGACACAGGAATGAAAGCAGCAGTATATGCCTTGACTGCCACACTAATCCAAATATGCTCATCCATGATTTCTCATCAGACTGGAGAGTAGTAGAAGAACACAAATTGGCTTCCTAACCAATAAGTACTGATAACAACAGCAATTTTTCTCTAGTTTTTCTAAATGCATATATAAGTGAAAGTTGAATGGCATAACAATTAGGTGGGTATATAGTTAGCCTCAAACTCATAATAAAATGTATTCATCCATGGTTTCTCATTGGACTGCAGAGTAGTATGAAATGGAAAGATATAAATTTCAGTTTTGGATCCCTTACTAACAGAATACTTGTCAAATTTGTAAGTAATACAAAAGTCAGATATGTATGTATGTGTGAGTTTGTGGGTGTGGGTGTGTATACTATCTTGATAGATTAGAGAAGTGGATTGAAAGTACAAAATTAAATTTTAAAAGACAAATGCACTTACAAAACAAACATCAGAAGCACAATTATACGATAAGAGGCAAATTATGTATTGCACCAACAGTAAAATAGTGATAGTGATGCAAGGAGCTAGGTATGTTCAGCTTTGAGAAGACAAGTTTAGGAGAGATATGAGAGCATTCTTCAAATACCTAAAACAATGTCCCGTGAAAGAAGACCAAGATCTATGCCCTGCATTGTTTTGCATTAAGTTAGACTGTTTTGATAACTCTGAAGTGTTCTGATTTCAAAGCAGAACTACTTCTAAAATGGCACTCAGAATTAATGCCATGGAGCAGTGCAGACAACACTTCTTCTGGACCCAGTAGTGAAGCCAAGAATCTGTCCCTGCATACACCAGTGGGAATAGCCTTCAGAGAAACGGTGTAAGCCTTTCAAAGGACACAACTGCTTTTAATACTTTGCAGAGAGATGCTTTGTGAAGCACTTCTGTCAAATGCTTTGCACTGCTACAATAAAGATCCTTTCTACATTTTTCAAGTGATATTATCTTTAACTTCTCTACTGAGCACAGAAGCTTTCTGAGATATTGAATTATGCAAAATTTTGATAATGATGTTCAGGAGAAGCAGAATTCTATACATAATGTAGTGTTTACATCATGTGCCATTATTGTGCAGTAACCAATCCATGGTTTTTCGACTAGTAATTACAGCATCTAGATTTTCTCTTGGTCATTGAGAATGCGAATCAAAAGCGTGAACTGAGACTTCCTACCTTGCAAACAGTTGGTGCTGTCAAAGCTGATAGTGCCACACATCTAATAGGGGTTTAAGTGCATGCTGCACTACACAAACAAGTAATGGCTGTGCATATGGATATTGAATATGAAGCCAATGCATAGTGCTTTTTATTTACAACTGAAAAGAGGAATATGGCAATTTACTGGCAATCAGAAACAAATACATTTATCTTCAAAATAAAATTAAATCTTGGTTTTAGAAAGATAAAAGTTATCTGACCACATTGAATATAAAAAGAAAATCATATAAGCTACTATGAGTTATAAATAATAAACAGTCTATACTAGATTTGTCTGGAAAAAAATCCATCTGTTTCATATTAGCACAACAGACTGTATTTTGTAATTATATAAATATATACGTTCTACTGCCAAAGATTCTGAGCTGTGTAAATTGTTTGTTACTTGTTTGTTTTAAAATGTGCTCCAATGCATCTGACAGGAGATTTCTCTCTTTGGGTAGTAACAAGCAAAAACAACCAATTAGTAAAAATTTCAAGTTTAATTTATTTTTCAAGTTTTAATATACTCCTATGATACAATTAGCTAGCTACATTTTCCATTGACACTTTCACTTTTCATCAAATACTCTGATTAATGGGTACTCTGATGATTGCAGAGACTTTAACAAATGCTCAGTAATGCTAACGAACAGATGTATTTATGCATACAAGTGAATCTGTGAGCTTCTTACTGTATAGCCAATGGTAATATTTTTATAACTTATTTAAGAGAACATCTAAGATCCCATAAATTTCCATTTTGTCCTAAGTAGATTCATACCTGCTTACACACGGTTGTAAAAATATTGCTAAAACAGTTTTTCTACTTTGAATATCCAAAAGTTAATTGTCAAGTAATTCTTCATAATTATTTAAAACTCAATTAAATAATCTTCTAAAGTGTGAGTTAATGTTACCTGCATGCATTCTGAGATGAAGTGTAAATGTCTGCACATAATAGCTTGAGTGGGAATTTAGGATAAACTAAAATGAATACAGATTATTTTTCATGACCAGCCCATTAAATATTTAAATGTAGCCTATAACAAGCAGTTTTCTTAATGACTTTAAACTGAAGGGGACAAAGGACAGTTTTCCTAAAATAAATTTTAAATGTGAGAATACTGCGGAAGATAAGCAAGGGAACAAAAATCAGTCTGTTTCCTTCTAAAGACACCAAAGAATTCTGACCTTAAAACATAGATGACAGATAAGATGGACCTTATATTTTTATACAGTATTAATCATTACTCTAGTTTTTGTATCATTTTCCTTAGCTCTGGAACTAACTTCCCAATTCCCATAAATTGAAAAACTTGGTTTCATTGTATGCAGTTGTATGTTAGAATATAACCTCCATAAATAGTGAGGTCCACCTATAATCATCTTCTTCCAGATTTGGGATTGAGGAAGACAAAAGAATAACAGTAACTCCAATTCCAAAAAGACTACCCAAACAACAGAAAGCAAAGGAGACTAGTCAATAAATCAGTCTAGGAATCAAGGTCAAATTAATCCAGATCCTAGTCAGAAACCAGATTGAATCCAAAGTACTGTGAAATAATTTTAAATTCTTTTCCTATATAAATCTTTCCCCAAAATTACTATTTCGTTCCTTCTTCCCTACCTATAATTGTTACACATAATTTTGGCAGGCAAGGTAATGTGAAATGCAGATAGTTAATCTGGAGAACATGATCAGAAGTAAAGAATGCATTTCTCCTGTGTCTTCATTTTTCTTTTCAGTTGTTCTAATGGGCCATTTTCCCTTCAAACACACTGCAGAAAACATGGATTTTTTTTAAAAAAAACCCATTTTAAAATGGGTTTAAATGAGCAAAGTAAAATTTCACTTTTGCTCATTCCTGCCCTTTCTATAATTGAAACCTATTTGAAATAATTGTATAATACATAGAAAAATATGTGCTTTCCAGCATTAGAAATAGCAACATTAATTTCATTTATTATTAATTGCATTGTACATTTACAGTACACAGAATTTAAAACCATAAATCATTATAAATTTAAGATCTTCAACCCATTTAAAAACGAAGGTAGATGTATAAAGTTAGCAGTGTTGTTTATTATGTAATTTGAAGTCTTTTCTAACTTGTCCAGAATTTAAGAGAATTTGAAAAGATTATGAAATCATTATTAAATAATAGGATTTATAGAGTTCATTTGGCATCAGTTTCAGAAAGAATAAAGAAACATTACATAAGTATATTGGTATTTGATCTGAAAACCATGATTGCAAAACAAGTGATTTCGTGAAGTTTAATCCTAAAAACTGGAGATACATCAGAGTGATTAAACATATCCATTGAAGTAAAATTATATGTTTGGTATGCACTACAATCATATTCACACTTATACAGAACTGAAATTTGTTTTCTTTGCAACTTTTATCTAGTCAGAGTTTAAATTGAAATCTTGTTCTCATGCATATTACTGTCTCCTTCCATGTTCAGGATATGCTTTTCAGTAGGCAAACATGAAACATTAATTTCAATATCAGTATATTTATATCATTATGGACCCAGATTGTTGGGGGCAATATGCTGACTCTGTAAACCGCTTAGAGAGGGCTGTAAAGCACTATGAAGCAGTATATAAGTCTAAGTGCTATTGCTATTATGATATGACATGAGCTGCAGTGGCGCAGTGGTTAGAGTACAGTACTGCAGGTTACTTCTGCTGACTGCCAGCTGCCTGCAATTTGGCAATTCAAATCTCACCAGGCTCAAGGTTGACTCAGCCTTCCACCCTTCCGAAGTGGGTAAAATGAGGACCCAAATTGTTGGGCAATGTGCTGACTCTGTAAACCGCTTAGAGAGGGCTG